>NC_072410.2:20223181-20526212 GCF_028858775.2 Pan troglodytes | reverse complement strand
CATAGTTACCATTTCTGGTGCTCTGCATCCCTTCCTGTGGATCAGATCTCTGTCTGGTATCAGTTCTTTCTACTTGGAGGACGTTCCTTTCACATGTCTTGTAGTACTTGTCTGTTACTGACAAATTGCTTCAGCTGTTGTATGTCTGAAAAAGTTTTTATTTTGTCTTTACTTTTGAACAATATTTTTATTAAGTAAAACATTCTAAGGTGACTTTTTCTTTCAGTCATTTAAAGATTTTATTCTGCTTGCATTGTTTCTGATGAGAAATCTGATGTCACCCTCTCCCTAGTTCCTCTATAGTAACATGGTTTTTTCTTTTCTCACTTTTAAGAGTTTTTCTTTATCACTATTTTTAGTGTTTGAGTTTCTGGGTACTTCAGGGTTTTATACTTTTCATCAAATTTGCAATATTTTGGCGTTATTTCTTCACATAACTTTCTGTGCTTTTGTTCACTCCTTTCCTCCTGGAACTTCAATTACACTTAACATTAGATGACTCGAAATTTCCCCACAATTCACAGATGCTGTATTTTTTTCAGATTTGTTTTCTTTCTGTATTTTATTTTGCGTAGTTTCTATTCCATACAATATATTTTTCATCTGAAATGTAGCTTTTATCTGTAGATGTTTTATTTAGGTCTTTTTTAAATCTGCCATATCTCTGCTTAACACAATATTTCATGTAGGTTTTTTTCACATATGGAATTTAGATATAATAGCTGTTTTCATGTCCTTTTCTACTTATTCTATTTATCTATGTTAATTCTTTGCTAGTTTTGATTGATTGATTCTTCTCTTTATTAAGGGTAGTATTTTCTGCTCCTTTTTATGCTTGAAAATTTTTTATCGTACGCCAGACAATGTTAATTTTAACATACTGAGTGCTGAATATTTTAGTATTTCTATAAATATTTGAGCTATGCTCTGAATTACTGTTATGTTGCCCTGAAACAAGTTTGACATTTTTGGGTCTTCCTTTTAAGTTTTTTTATGTGTAACCAGAGTGACATTTAGCCTGTGGTTAATTTATACTACTATTGAGACAAAACTCATGAGTTATGTCATTTTCCATTTTGAATAGTGGGCACAGGTACTATTTCTGACCCTGTAAGAGTTGTGGTAATTGTTCCCTCTGATCGTTTTGGGTGGTTCTTTCTTTGACCACAGATCACTTCCTCAGAAGCATGAACTCATCAGTACTGAGCTGAGTAACTGAAGAGGACGCTGCAGATATCTCTGTAGTGATCTCCTCCTCAGTACTCTGTGAACTCAAGTTACCTTAGCCTTTCCAGAGTCCCAGCTCTGATTCCTCATCTCAGAGAGACCACTGGACTTCATCTCTCTTCCTCTTCTCTTTGCCAGAGTTCAGAAACTCTCCAGGCAGTAACCAGGGCAATTGCCAGCCTCTTTTTTTGCTTCCCATCTTTCAAGGTTCACCGTCGTCCATTGCCTGATGTCTATATCTTGAAAGCTGTTGATTCGTATGTTTTGTTCAGTGTTTAGTTATTTAAGTCGGGAGGGTAAATCTTATTCCTGTTACTCTATCTTGGCTGGAAGTAGAAATCACAAAACTTGCCTCTAAACACAGTATATCACAAACATTTTCTATTTATTTAAATATTATTAGTCTACGTCATTTTGGATGACTACAAAGTATTTTATTATTTAAAAATACCATATATTAATTAATACTTTATTTTTTATATTTAGTTTTTTCCTGCTATTGTTACAATGTTGTGAAAGAGCAGATAAATATTTTTGAATATCCATGATTATCTCAACTGTATTAATAGAAGAGAAATTGCTGAGTTAAGGGGTATTTTGATGCAGATTTCCAAATTATCATCTAAAAAGGTTGCACCAGTTTATATACTTATTATCTCTCCAAATATCTGGGTATTATTATTATAATTTTTTTAAACCTCCAAGCTTCATAAGTAAAAATGGCACATTTATTGGTTTTAATTAGCATTTTTATTTCTTTTGATGTATAATATTTTAGTTTATTGAAAATCTCTGTACTTCCTCTTTGAATTTAGTTTATATCTTTTCCATATTTTAAAGTTTAGATTGTTGTCTTTTCTGTTATTAATTTATAAAATATTTGTGTTGAGTGTGTGAGTGCATGTGCATGCATGTGTATGCGTATGTGTGTGTTTGTAACATTTTCATCAGTTTTTTGCATGCCCTCTATTTATGGTATTTTCAGATGTGATCAGATTTATTTGGTCTTTGACATTATGATTCCTGTCTCTATCATTGAGTTTAGAAGGCCAATATTATTCCTACCTCATTACCAAATAAATACTTAATTCTATCTGCTTGCAGATTTAACTTTTTTCTTTTTCCTTTTAAATCTCTAATACATTTGGAATTTAATTTTCTTACTGATTAAACTTTACTTGTATATGTTTATATTTTATAATGATAATATTAAACCATTTGTAATGCTTAAATTAAATTTAAAATGGTCATAACACCGTTTATTTAAAGCCTATTCTTTCTTTCAGGTTTGATATACTGACTTTTTCATCATGTTGATAATCTTGTGATATATTCCTATTAATGCTCCATTGGTTTCTAGATTTTTTATTCTGTTCTTATAAGTTGTCTGTCTCCTCCTGTGGCTGTTCTATTTTATTTTAATTACTGAAACTTTATTGGACAATAGTAAGCTCAGAAGAGAATATCTGTAGGAATACCTACTGAGGAATATCTGTAGGACAACAGTAGGCTCAAGGAGAAATCATCCGTGCTCCTAATCTTTTACTATTTTTCGTATTTTCCTGACTGATCTTAAGTATTTCTGGAAAATTGACAAGCAATGCAGATTTTGGATAATAGTGCAGGCTTCACTTTCATTGTGCCTGGGTTCAAATCCCAGCTTCTTAGCTGACTGGCAATGTGACCCAGCAAATTTATTTACTTCGGCACGGCTCAGTTTTCTTATCTGTAAAGTAAGGGTAATAGTAGTCCCTATATTATAAGTTTATTATGATGATTGTGTGGGTGGAACCCGTGTGTGGCACACACCGGCACTTAGTGAGAAGTTAGCTTTGCCATTTTCCTTTATTCTTCACTTTAATTTTAGAATTATTTTGTCAACTTCAAAAAAGTTCATTATGAATCTTATTACTGAGTCTTCTCTAGAAGCATGACATGACTCTTCCTTCACTTGTTTTCTTTTGCGTCTCTCGGGAAGTTCTGCATTTTCTGTTGTGTATATATAATATTTGTACATTATATCTATCTATCTATCTATCTATCATCTATCTATCTATAGATATATATATACTTGCACAATTATATCCACATACACTCTAAGAAATAAGGCCAGCAGAAAATATGTGGGTATGTTAGACTATAATTATCTCTGAGTATTAGGTTATGAGAATTTTTTCATTTGTAGTATTCTATACATTTTAAAACTTATTAACTGAGCATTACTGATATAAATCAATAATTTTTAAGTGACTTTTGTGCCCTACTACTCTGGTGCTGTGTGCTTCAGACTGAAGGGCAGTGCCTGTTAGATCTTATGTGCTACATGTTACACAAGTACTTTGGGAAATAAGCTGTTGTTTTAAAAAATGTGTCATCAATTTCTAGAGAACTGGACATAACTTTGAAGCAAAACAATTTTAAGTGGATGACTAAAATCCTTCCTGAAAACGCATAGCTGTGGTCCCTGTGAAATCACCTTTTCTCCCCCTTTCCTAATCTCCTTTCCCTCCTAAATCTAAATTTTCTTGTAATGCTTCAAAATATCTGGACTTGATCTCAGAAGATATTCTGTCATGCATATTGACAGGACTGGGTACTTTCAGCAAAACAAAGGACATCTTTAAATTTTTACCAGCCCCAGATAGAAGTGTCTAGAGTTCTAGGTTTTAGAAGAAATACAGCCATGAAGGAAAATGTTGACATTTATTTCAACGTTTCAACAGGAGGAAAGAGTGAGAACACAATCTACAGATCAGCCTTTCCTCTCATGTTCTTACAATGGGAGAAGGAGAGAGGGTATTTGAGACACCAAAGCATGAAAGCCATGACACAGGGAAAATACTGAGAACATAACCTGCAGATCAGATTTTCCTTTTATGCTCTTACCATGTCATAAGGCAAAGTGCTTGTTTGAGATTTCAGGGCACAAGAGCCACTACAGCAGGAAGGCGTCGCATCATCGGAACATTTGTGATCAAAGAGAAGACTGTCTGCACAAAGCACGGACTGCAGCCAAGGGGTCCTTCACCCACTGTTCTCACAAATGCTTGCCTTTGCTATCACAACTGCTATTGCCAGCTGGACGCTGAGTGTCCCCTCAGGGTTCATAGAGATCTGTCTCCCTGAGGTCTCTTAGGTGCTGCTGCTGACCAGTAGTAACTTGGGGAAGACCCCCGATTGTGAGGACATTGTGGTGAAATGTTGCTTTCTTGACAAAACAAATGTGTTTCCTTCTGATCCATGAACAAAGATCTGTTGAATAAATAGTATGAGCGTGTAGAAGGGAGAGACTTTATCTGATCAGATTAGGGAAAGGGTGCTTTTAATATCTGTGGAACAATCTGTAAGATCGGACGTTTCCTCTGATAACAGAAACTCCAGAGTTACAAGAGAAATGGCTTCCTGACATCACAGACACTAAAAGGCCTTCTGAGTAGGAGCAGCAGTTGAATTTTTGACTACTATGTAAGGGAAATACAGTACCAAAAAAAAAAAAAAACCCATGGAGATCAAGTCATTTCTTACTAGCAAGTACCCCTGACTTCTACGTATTTGTTGTTAGATCCACAAAGAATATAGTATAACTTCATTTTCTATCAACTATTAGGGATCTATAGTGCCATAACAAAGTACTCTAAAATTTATCAGCTTAAACAGTAAACCTTTATTATCTCACATGTTTCCCGAGGGTCAGGAATCTGACAGTGACCTAGCTTGGTGATTCTGCCTTGGGGGTGCTCATGAAGTTGTGGTCAAGCTGTTGACTACACTTTTTCATCTCTGAAGACTTGACTGCAACTGAGGGACTTGCTGCTAGGGTCACTCATGTGGCTGTTGGCAGGAGGCTTCAGGACCTGTCCATGTGGAGCACTCTCTGGGGCTGCCCTCGAGATGGCTTCTCTCAGAGGGGGTGATTCAAGAGACAGAGTCCCAGACAAGTACAGGATGCCTTACATAACCAATCTTGGAAATGGCACGTGATCACTTATTCCATATTATATTGACGACATAGACCTGACCTGGTACAGTGAGGGAAAAGACTACACAAGGATATAAACACCAGGACGCAGAGATCAGGGGGCCATCTTGGAGGCTGCCTGCCACAGCTATTAAAGGTAATTTGTTGACAACTCACAATTTCTAGCTACCCAGTTGCTCATTCTTTTGCTTAAACTATTCAAGGCTGGTGGGGGACATGTGAATCCTGTTAAAATGTGGAAAGATCTAAATGTGTTTTATAGAAAAAATTGAGTAAACTTTTTTTTGCTTAATAAGCAAAAGAATGATGAGGAAGGAAGGGGCAATTGTGTGTGTGTGTGTGTGTGTGAGAGAGAGAGAGAGAGAGAATATAAAAATCTAATTTTTTACCAAAATTATTTTTTTTCTTCTGGGTGAACATGTGGCTTTAACATAACTTCTATTCCACAAACTCAAAATCAAGCACCTCTGTTAACTCTTAACTAAACATAGACTTTTTCTGAACTTTGGAATAGGAGTAAGGGGGAAGAGTGAAACACACTAGCTTTCATGCCTTGTTTAATTTTTAATTTCTCAAAGAGTGGACAAGAAAGAGAATGAATACAGCAAAGTCTTTGATCCCTACAGTTCATATTCAGACAAATAGGAGCCAATTATTAAGGCTAACTGCCTCAGTAAAATAAAAAACAGCCAAATTAACTTCTGAACACAGGAAGGTTTTTTACCCATTATGGAATCATGAAAGATCTGAATGCACATGGTATGGTGTAACCATAAAATAAGGTTGAGTTTTTGCTTCCTGTTAAATCTCATGAGAACAAGCATTCTGAGTGAGGGGTGCTGTAAAGACACACAGGGCTAGTCTTAAAAGAAGGTAAAGTTTCTGGCTATGTATTAGGTTTGATTAGAATTTTCTGGTTAAAACGAATTCTCCTTCAGTTTGTTTCTTTCATAGATGCTGGAATTCCTATAAAAGCCATTCAGACATTTATATTTATGACTTTTCTACTTTTTAAAAAACTATACTCCTCGAGAGAATAAAGGAGTAGGTTTTACTAGACCCCATATTTAATGGGTTAAAGCAACCAAGTAAGAAGAAGGAATGTTCTAGAAGTGAGGGAAAGGGGATTCATGCAGACATGAAGGTGAAGCAAAGGTAAATGTGACAAAGAAAAATGAATTTGCCATCTCTTTCTTTCTTTCTTCCTTTCTCCCTCCCTCCCTCCTTTTCTTTCTTTCTTTCTTTCTTTCTTTCTCTCTCTCTCTCTCTCTTTCTTTCTTTCTTTCTTTCTCTCTTTCTTTCTCTCTTCTTCCCTTCTTTCCTTTCTTTTTTTTAGCCACAGTTTCGCTGTTGTCGCCCAGGCTGGAGTGCAATGGCAGGATCTTGGCTCACTGTGACCTCTGCCTCCCAGGTTCAAGTGATTCTCCTGCCTCAGTCTCCTGAGTAGCTGGGATAACAGGCATCTGCCACCACGCCCGGCTCATTTTTGTATTTTTAGTAAAGATGGGATTTCACCATCTTGGTCAGGCTGGTCTTGAACTCCTGACCTTAGGTTATCCACCCACCTCGGCCTCCCAAAGTGCTGGCATTGCAGGCATGAACCACCACGCCTGGACTATCTGCCTTCTTTCTAAAAGAGATAAAGCTTTCTAGCTGCCTAGTACCTTGGTGAATTTGGGCTGAGGCCATTCAGCGACAAGCACTGGAAAGAAGTGAAGTGCTCCCAAGTACCTCTGCAAGGGAAGAGGGGTGATGAGCAGGGGAGAGGAGAGGAGGAAGAGGACCTGGTGGATCGTAGGAGGCCATCAGGTCTTCCATGTGATGTGCGAATCTTTAGCTAGGTACACCATATTTTAGAAATGTTTGGTGTAAATGGATTTCTTTTGCAAACTGGAGAGGGGACTGAGTTTTGGGCTGATGCTGACTGGAACAGAGATGGGACTCCTGGAGCTTGAGACACAGGATCTTGGAGAAAATGAGCCCCAGAAATCAGCAGATGTCATGAGGGGACTCTGGGTTATCATAAGCTGTGGAATTGGTATCGGATCTGAACTTGTTTCTTCAAAGTGCAAGGAAGACCAGCTAATCTCTTGGTTTTGCCAATTTAGGGCAATTTTCAACATTACGAAAATTCATTTAGTTTGGGTGCAGAGCTCAGATGTCCTCTCCATGTGGACACAACCCTCCATGTGCACACACAAACAAGCACTTGAGCACACATGTGTGTGCACAAACCCCACTTTTCTGCTTTTCCAGGAGCACCGTATGTTATTTCAGACAAATAAGTTTGGCCAACTTTGATCTTTCCATTCAGGTCATTGATTGCTGAATTGCCACAGATGTTGTTCTGCCCTCCTTAGGTTCTAGGGCACTTTCATTAAGGAGAGTTACCTCCAAGAGGGGTCATGGCTGGCGAGCAAACCATACTTGGGGTGCACCATTAAAGACCTCCACCCCTGGGGAGCGATCCTCACAGCAGAGCAGGACTTGGCCCCTTACAAGTTTGCCTAGTCTCTCCCTGACAGGTGGGTACAGCAGCAGGAGTCTGAATTCCACATTTTGCAGAGCCCTGGCATAGACGGATCATTCAAGAGAAACTTCCTCAAGCTGCCAACGGCTGCTCAGGTCCTCATGTCTGCATTCAGATGTGGCCTTCTTTATTACTAACTCAGGAGGACCTTGATGGATGTTAGTCTCCCTGGATTTGAAAACTATTTATGGGAGCACTGAAAATGGCATTATTCGTTTTGATGGCAATCAAGTACATAAATGCCAATGATAGAGACTGAAGGATAAGTTCCACAGCAGATGTGGTTCAAGTTTCTAAATACTGCTGCCATGATTCTCATGTGATGTGAAGGATATTAAGAGATCTAGAACTAGGATAGAACTGTAGCTCAACCATGCTAGAAAAAAAATTTTTTTAAGTTCCACTCTATTTAAAAATATTTGTGTAGAGACAAAATCTCACTGTGTTGCCCAGGCTGGTCTCAAACTCCTGGCCTCAAGTGATCCTCCTGCCTTGGCCTCCCAAAGTGCCAGAAGCCACTGTGCCAGGCCAAAAAGTTGTACTCCTGAGTAAAGACTACTTTATAGTCTCTTGATAACATACCATAATTTAAAGAATATTCTGATTGCTGTAAATTTCTGTATAATTTAAATCTTAAGGCCAGGGGCAGTGGCTCATGCCTGTAATCCCGGCATTTTGGGAGGCCAAGGAGGGAGGATCTTCTGAGGTCGGGAGTTCGAGACCAGCCTGACCAAAATGGAGAAACTCCGTCTCTACTAAAAATACAAAATTAGCGGAGTGTGGTGGCAGGTGCCTGTAATCCCAGCTACTAAGGAGGCTGAGGCAGGGGAATCACTTGAACCCGGGAGGTGGAGGTTGTGGTGAGCTGAGATTGTGCCATTGCACTCCAGCCTGGGCAACAAGAGTGAAATTCCATCTCAAAAAAAACCAAAAAATCTTAAATTTGCAGATTTGTAAAATCCTACATCCCTGTCCCCCCACCCCTCTTTTCCCATGGTCTTTAATTTAGTTCCTCAAGGTCAGGAATGAGTCTCATCTTCTCTTGCACCTCTCACAGTGCCTGACACAATATTGGGGACATCGATAAGTATTGTTTTGTGTATTACTTAGGCATATTTTCTGCGGTTCTCTAGCAGTGGAGAATAAATGATTGATGATCTTTTGAAGTCATAATCCACCTAAAGACTGCATAGTACGCAAATGAGTCTACCATTATCTCCTCGATGTAGATTTTCATCTTTTATGTATGGTGACCCTAGGTAAGGAGAAGAGGTGATCTAGCTCACTTGGTGGGACGAGCGTCTTGACACAAATCCACAAAAAAAGGAGAGTACACACAGCTGTTCATTTGTCTGTGTGTTGAGGCGGGGGTGGGGGAGGTGAGGTTGTATTCACACAGAGAAGACATCTTAGCTCTGCACCCAAACCAAAACGAGCGTCAGTGACGTTAAAGATTGAAGGTCAGGTGCTACCCAGGTTTTGTTAGTCTCTTGACATAAACATGGTGTCTAGATACGGTACATACTATGAATCATTTCATCTTTTCAAATACATTTTAAAGGGTTTGTTTGTTTGTTTGTTTTTGAGACAGAGTCTCACTGTGTCACCAAGGCTGGAGCACCGTGGTGCAATCTTGGCTCACTGCAACCTTTGACTCCCGGGTTCAAGCAATTCTCGTGACTTAGCCTCCTGAGCAGGTTGGATTACAGGTGTGCACCATCACACACAGCTAATTTTTGTATTTTAGTAGAGACGGGGTTTCACCATGTTGGCCAGGATGTTGGGATTACAGGCGTGAGCTACCATGCCCGGCCAGAAGGTTTGTTTTTATTTTAAACACAATTGTGCTGGGTGTGATAGGATGGGTATATGATAGAGCAGAAAATCACTAGTATTTCATCAATATGGATAACACCCTCCATAGGTTACTGATTTAATATTGACAACAATACCCTTCACACAAGAGAGAGGTTAGAGAATTTGCCCAAAGTCAAGCAGCTGGGAAGAGGAAAACTAGGCTGTGCTCTCCCTAAATCTCATGCTCTATTATATTAGGGAAGACTCTGGCAGATGGCACATCCTGATTATTTGAAAGTCACCAATATTTTTAGAAATTGCATAGATAATTAAGGTTAGGTTATCCAGAATTCTAATAATTGCAGCACATGTCCATAAATCTCTATTACAACCACCTGAGATAGGCCATCTGGGGCATGTGGAAAAAGCCCAGGTATAGACACTTTGGATCCTGGATTTCCCTTGTACTGGCTGCTACCTTGGGTAAGGTAATTCTCCTCTCTGAAGCTCCTGTCAGCTTCTGAGGATTGCATGGGATAGCACATACCAAATTACTGCGCACAGAGCCTGGTGTACACTTAAGCACACGAGATGTGTCAAAGTTTTCAAAAACATTGCCAACGAGGCATCAATTACAAAACTTGCTGCAGAGTGAGCTGATATTGTGCCACCACACTCCAGTCTGGGTGATACAGTGAGGCTTTGCCTCAAAAAAAAAAAAAAAAAAAAAAGAAAGAAACACCAAATAAGCAACTTGTTGCAGAAATGGGTACTGTTGTTCTTAGAAATGTGACTATAGGGAAGTTTCAACTACCAACTCGCGTTAAGGGAAATGAGTGACCTGCCACCTACATGGAGTTGGGGAGGTTTTGCTGAGAAAGTCACTCCTGAAGAAGGCAAAATATAGTTAAGACAAAATGTAACTATCTATAGAGATAAGGTAAAAATTGGAAATAGAACTTCATTAAAGATCTTTCAAATAGAGGAGAATGTGGTGAAAAATGCAGTTAACATTTGTTAACAGTGTGATCATCGGGTTCAGCTTATCAGTAACCTGGTTCCTGTCTCTTAACTGATAAAGAAAATGGGAGGTTTTTAAAGAGAGGCTGGCTGTTGTATTTAGTAAAGCTATAAAGCTGTAAGAGAAATTGGCTTTCCGAGTTGTGAAACTGTGGGCAGAAAGTTGAGGAAGAAAGAACTCAAGTACAACCCAATGAGGGTAAGTGCCTTTGGGGTGTTTTTCAAAAATACTTTTATCTCAAAGGGAACAAAATTTTCACATACGAATTTAGGTCATTATAAGAATAATATTCATTGTTATATTATTATAACATTATATGTTATAATAATATATAATATATATAATATATAATAATGTTATAACATTATAACAATTATATATTATATATAATATATAATTATATATTATATATAATATATTATATAATTATATTATATAAATATAATTATATAATATATTATATATAATATAATTATATAATATATAATATATATTTATATAGTTTATATATATTATATATTATATAAATATATATTATATATTATATATTATATAAATATATATTATATATTATATATTATATAAATATATATTATATATTATATATTATATAAATATATATTATATATTATATATTATATAAATATATATTATATATTTATATATAATATGATATAATATAATCTATATAATATTATATTATATATAATATAATATAATCTATTATATATGATATAATATATATTATATTATATATTATATATAATACATATTATATTATATATGATATGTATTATCATATATAATATATAATATAATATATATATAATATATAATAATGTTATAACATTATAACAATAATAATCATTGTTATCAATTTTGCTTGTGAGAAAAGTAGTATTACCAATGGGAAAATCATGGTACAGATTGATGAAATCCCTTGAAATCTTGTTTGTGTAATACGGGACTTTGGTCCAACGTGTTGGAAAAGACCTGGTTGAGGGTAAGAAAGGATGGGAGCTTTATAGTATACACATAGAGTGCTCATATTCTGGAGTTATTCTTTCTGAAATCCACAAAATCCAGCAGTGTAATCTACTCAGACGGAGATGAAGGAAAAAGCAAAACAAATGAAGCAAGAAGCTGCTCGCCAAAAGGGGTGAGGAAGCAGGGTCGTACCCATCTGCAAGAAGAAAATAGAGAACGGACATGAGGGGGGTGGATATGAGGATATGAGAAGGCCCTCTTGAGTGAGGGCCATTGTTTCTGGAGGGGTGGGGAGTGAATGATTGATGTAAGTTCAAGTTTGTTGCGGGTGCCTGCTTTGATCCTCTGCTTGGTGGCTCCATTCTTCTTCTCTCTGAAGGCTACTTCAACAGAGGGTGCAGAGGTAAACATGGCAGAACTGGCCCCCAAAGCTTTATCCACTGAATGGCAGTTTTTCCTTTAATTTCTTCCAGGCATAAGGAAATCGGAGGCATGCTTCTGTCTGGCTATAACAGTTCTCCTACTAGATCCTGATGCCAAACTATTCACATGCCATTGTTCCTGAATACCATTATGGACATAATCATCTAATTTTGGCTATTCCATGCATAGGGTTGGAGACAGAAAGCTCTGGACTAATGCAGATCTGCATTTAATCCCTGCTCTTACACTTACTTGTTGCATGACCTTAGGCAACTCATCTATGTCTTTAAATCTTGGGTTTCTTGCTTACAAAGAGGTGACCAGCATATTAGTAATAATATCATGTTTAGAGGGTTGTTTCTGAAGGTTAGATGGGTGTAAGTGTTTAGTGCATTACTCAGCCAGCAGTCAACACTTAATGATGTCAGACCTCATCATTGTCCTTATTTTTTTTGTTCCCCACTCTGGGAACTTTTGTCTCTGCGCCCTGTAGATATGCTGCTGTGACTGCTGACTTGAATGTTACGGGATCCCCAGCAGGATCTGGGGTTCTCTCTGTTCTTGAATGCATTGTTTAGGTGAGGAGATTGATTCCAAGTTACTTTTCTACTGGGTGCCTCTGTGTTTGGAGATGTGGCCGCATAGCTCAAATGTATCTGGGGTGTCTTCAGTTTTCGGATACCTGTTTTTCCTCTAGGAGAACTCTTCCTCTATGTCCTTTAAAATATTTGTCCTATAATCACAAGGGTTTATATTTCTCTGCCCACTCCTCCATACTTCCTGGTTTTCTGGGAGTGCAGAGGCAGACAACTGCAAAGGAGAGCCCCACAAGGATTTGGGTGGTGACTTTGAGCCAGGCTGACATCCATGTCCAAGGGCAAATGCAGTCTGGTTGGGAGGATACAATGCAGGAGTCTTACAACAGTGGCAATGCCAACATTGTGGGAGCATGCATGTGTGTGTGCACGAGTGTGTGTGTGTGTGTGTGCGTGCGCTTGCATGCGCATGCATGTGCAGTAGGGTCCTACTACAGGTTGGTGGAAAAGATCCCTCTGGTTCTAGAACAAAAATCTAACAGCAACCAAGAGTCCAGTTCCAAGAAAGAGAAAGGAAAGGGCTAGTTAGGCAGGGCATCTGGATTCTGAATAGGGGCTGAGGCCTTGGCTGAGACACAGAGGAGTATGGAGAAATGGGGTGATGACAGAGACATCTTTAAAATATTTGTGGGCCAAGGGTAGGATGGCTTCAACTTGTCTGGGATGTATTTGTCCTTAGCATGCTTGGAATAACATAGCAGCAGCAGCAGCAGCAGTCGACACTTACTAAGACTGCTATGTGCCAGACCCTGAGACAAGCACTTTTCACACACCACATCCTGCCATTCTTATGATGATAGTGCTGTGAAGTAGGGATGAAACCAAGTCCTTGCTGACTCCAATCCTGTACTTCCAACCAATGCTGCTGAGGGCCCCAGGCCCCCTACAGCAAGACTAAACATGGACATGTGTGTGGCTGGGCTGAGTCTGTGGGATTGGCTCCGGAGTTGGGTGTGTCTGAGCCCTGGGTAGAAGGGGATGCTATCCTAATGGAAAAACACAGAATAAAGATAGTGTCCACCAAGATGTAACTGAGATTTAGAGAAGACTTGATAACTTACCAGTTGGGTGGGTAGTCTTGAATTTCAACAACTGCAGATCCTATCTAAGACCACTTTTGTCTTGTGACAACTTAGTTAAACATGACTTTAGTGTGGATATCAGTGGCCAATTTTGAGCCCATTCTATGATTGGAACAATGGCTCCCCTGTCATAGGTGAGCGACAACTATCTGGTCTGGTGGTACAGGGGTAAAAGAATTTACTAAGACAGTAGTAGACAAAGAAAGGCAGATTTATTAGAGAAAGTATGAAAATACATTACAAGGTTGCAACGGGCAGCACAGCCAGAGAGGAGCTGACTGCAAAGAAACAAAGGCTTGCTGGATATTTATAGGATAGTTCCTGGGCTCCAGGGGGCTATATGCAGTACTGATAATGCCAAGGTTGTAGTGAGCTAACTTGCAGGTGTCTGGTGATAGTTGGGTGCTGGAAGATTCTGAGTTATTTGCTCAGAAGAGCTGTGTGTCCTGGGCCATGAAGAAAGGCAAACTTACAGTTTATCTGCTTTCTGTCTTTGCTTTCCCTTGGTACTGCTAGTCTGACTTTTTTTCCCTAATTAGGATTCCGCACATCCTATGCCTTTCTCTCAGGAGCCTTGCAGTCAAAGTGTGATGGAGTGTCTGAGGGCCGAGTCATTGAGTAATGGGGCCTCTGCCCTCTCAGCCCCACTGCCACCCAACTGAGGCTTCCTGGATGGGGGTGTATGCCGTGGGGAAAAGGAATGGGATGATGTGGATCCCCCTGGGGTTGCAGGTCATCCTCCCAAATCCCCACTCTCCCTGTCTACCCACAGGACCAGTCAGCATTTCTCTAATTCCTCTTCACTCTGGGGCATTATGATCAGAAAATATCATGTACCTTTTGCTGCAATCTTGGCTGAAAGAACCTCACACTATACTTGAATGTCTTTGATTTACCATCTGAGCAGAGATCTCAAACTATAAAGAAAATCAGAGTCTCTTGATGCCCATGTTCAGGACAAGTTTTCTTGGATTTCATGACTCTTTAGGAACAGTGAGCTTATGGGTAAAGACCGAGACTTTAGTGAGGAATTCCCTCATCATTTTTCTCTTCTTGAGCAAAACCTTGTCTGATTTGGGGTTGTAATGTGTAAAATTATTTTCTTTTCATTTCACCTTTTTTTCTTAAGTAGTGGTTTCTGGAAATCTGAGCTGCTTTGTGCACCCTGACTAGTCTGTGCCAGATCACGAACGTACACACCAACTCTCAAGACGCCAGAAAAATCACACTTTAGAGGAATTATCTAGAAAACTAGCCCCTATGCAAAGTGAATAACCTTTTCAAAATATAATCTACATTAAGATTTTTGAAACTAACACATTCCTCAATCATAGCAACCAAATGAATTACTTAAAGTGGGTTTGGTTCCTGCTTTCATTAAGGGAGTATTTTCAGGAAATTAGAGGTCTAATGTAAACATGGCTCCTTTTGGTTTTTCCATTTTCTTTGTCTTCAGGCTGTTTGCTGCCACTTTCATCCTCCCCTTATCTCAGTCTGCCAGTGATGGTTTGTGCCTCTGGTCACTGGGTCAGATCCAGGACTAATTCACTCACCTCTGATTTCTAGTTCCACCCTTATGACGAAAGCATTCTTAAATCTGATATTCACATAAAAAAGGATTTGATTGTCTTTGGCATGTCTCTGCAGTTAGTTAATCATGTCTTGAGCACAGAAAAATGGGAAGAAAATGGAAATAAGATTTCTTTGATAGGAGGAGTCCTGCTAAGACTTGTCTGTCCCTGAGCTGAGATATGCTAATTTACCTTAAATCTTTACATAAACCACATTCCGAATTCCAGTTTATAAATTTTTATCTTATTTCCCGAACCTCATCTCATACTTTTTATGTAATCTGGTGGGCATAGATATTCTCTTGGTGAACCTGAGGAAATCTAGAATGACAGAGGATCTAAAATAAGTAACACAGTTGCTCAGGTTCCTGGGCCCTATGGTAGAATTTCCTTCTTCAGAGAAGGGGAGAACAAGGTAGATAAAGAAAGGAGCATTTCATCTTGCAGCAGCTTGGAAGACAGCTGGGAGTTTAATTTTTATAAAAAAGAAGGCAATCAAACCATCCAATACAGCCCATTTTCAACCAAAAGTATTTCAGAATTACCTGGAGATTTATCTAAAATTATGTAAAAAGTACCTAGAATTACCTAAAAAATTGTACAATTTCATTTCCCTTCTGTTACATGATATGGATACCCAGCTACTATTTATTAGTAGTAGATACAGACTACTTAAGAGACAAAATATTATATTCCAAAAAGTGTGACCCTTAGAAACCAAAATTCCAAAGAAGAGTTCTTGTAATTGGCAAGGCTGGCTCTGATTGAGTGTCAAACTTCCTGTACAATGATGGATCAACTTAGAAATTTGATAGATTCAAAGCATTCTGAAATTGTACAACTCGCTCAGCACTTGTATTATTTACATGTCTTCTTTTGTTATTTTCCATTGAATGATGTTTTCATGTATACTCAGCTGCTTATAAGGGCGATATTTTAAAATCAGAGCAATTTCTTTAAAATTAAAATGTTTCAGCCCAGCATGGTGGCTCACGCCTGTAATTCCAGCACTTTGGGAGGCCGAGGCAGGTGGATCATGAGGTCAGGAGATCGAGACCATCCTGGCTAACACGGTGAAACCCCATCTCTAGTAAAAATACAAAAAATTAGCTGGGCGTGGTGGTGGGCGCCTGTAGTCCCAGCTACTCGGGAGGCTGAGGCAGGAGAATGGCGTGAACCCAGGAGGTGGAGCTTGCAGTGAGCCTAGATGGCGCCACCGCACTCCAGCCTGGGCGATAGAGCCAGACTCTGTCTAAAAAAAAAAAGTTTCAGCAAAATACTTTTTAAAATGCACTGTAATTGCCCTAACAATATTACACTGTTACAGATAGTTTAAGAATAATAAAAAATGTCATTCATAAACTCACTCCTTTAATACAACAAACCTGATTAATGTTCTGTGTTCCTTATTAGACTTTCTCCCATGTATAGCTTTACAAAGTGGTAGTTGATGAGTAAATACAATTTGTGATATTTTTTTCATGTGAGAACAAACTCAATATGTCAATTACTTCATAGATTTTTAACTTATAAAAATTTTCTCATATCTCTTATAAAAATAAAAAAAGATTTGGTTTCAGTAAACACACATTTGGAGAGAAAGTTGATCCTCATATAAACTCAACCATAGACCATTCAGTGTGTTGCAAGTTATAAATGCCATGGAGGAAAAAAATCAAGCAGAGTTAGGAAGATTGGGAGCACAGGGTTGGTTGGTCAAAGGGTGGGGGAGGATAAACCTCATTAAGAAAGTGGCAGACCTCATTGAGAAAGTGAGGGAGTGAGTCACACAGACACCTGGAGGAAGAAAATGCAAGAGAGGGTAAACAGTTGCTGCAACACCCTGAGGTGGGAGCAGGCTCGGGAGGCCAAGCAACAGGAAGGACAAAAGCGCACGTGTTGTGTAGTTAAGATTGGGGGTGTAGCAGGATGTAAATCAGAGAGGTGAGAGGTGACAGACCCCCAGGGGGTCTTCTTGTTCATTGCAAGCAATTTGGCTTTTGTTGGGTAAAGCAGAGGTTTGAAGAGAGGAGTAATTTGAAAGGATCACTCTAGCTTCTGCTTTGAAAATCAATTATAGGGGACAAGGGAAGGATCAGTGCAAAGACTAGTGCAATAATTCAGGCAAGAGATGGTGGTGGCTTGGATCAGCAAAGATGGCCATGAGAAGTGGTCACATGGCTGAGTTCTGGCTGTATTTGGAAAGTAGGTTCACTGGGACTTACTGGTGGCTTGAGATTGATGTGCTGGAGAAAGAGAGGTATAAGGATGCCTCCAAGGATTTTGATATGTGCAGCTGAAAAAAGATGAAGTTGCCATCAACCAAGATGAGAATGATGGTTGGAAGAGCAGATTTTGGGAGAAGAACAGGGATTCATTCTTGACAGGTTATTTTTGTGATGTCTGGAATATGGACAAGTGAAGGCATTGAGTCAGCAGGTGGACATGAGAACCTGAAGTTTAGGGGAAAAGTGTGGACGGCAAGTGTAACTGCAAGAGTGTAATCAGTATAGAGATGGTGTTTCAAACCAGTTAACTGGATGACATCATGTGGGGAGTGAGAGTGGACAGAGAAGAAAAGTGCTTCAAGGACGGAAACTTGGGGTGGTGGAGAGAAGAGGAGATGTGAAGCAGTAGCCTGTGGGTCCTGAAGAAAGATGTTGGAGAAATTGTTCCACTTTGACAGAGGCTGCTTATAGCTCAAGGTAAGGGGAAGACGCAGGACTGAGGATTCCTAAGCAACATGGTGGTAATTGACGATATTGATAACAGCATAAAGACATCATAATTTAAACTAATTATTAACAAAATTGAAATTTAAAGAAACAAGTAATGCAGTGTTTCCAAAGTGGATTCAAATTCCATAATATTATTGCAAAACAAACAAACCAAACGAACAAGGAAAACAAAGAAAGAAGGGATTCTAACATAAAAGAATTTAAAAATAAGTAAATCAGCTCGGAAAACTCAGCAGGTTATATCTTCCTGGTGGTTAGAAATATCTGCTTATTAAAAGGTTTCAAAGGTCCTTTGGGAATAGAACTTATTGCAATGTGTTTGGCTGTACATTTCTTACACTTTTTTTTTTTTAACTGAGGAGTCAATTAAAATATCCTGAAGTGACTGTCCATAGAACACATTTTGAAAACACAGATGCTATATAATCACAAATATATCTCCCTCCCCTTTGCTAGTGATGGTTACCAAACTGCCTCTGCCAGCTAGGATTCAACTCTTTCTCATAACAAATATGCTTTGATGGAACAATTTTTTTAGATACAAATATTGTCAATGAGAACAATTATTATACAGTGCAGTCACAGAAGAGAAACAGAAAAGAAAGGGAGGTGCAACAAAATGAAGGTAAATATTAGCCTTCACACTGAAATACATTTGATGAGGGGATAAAATGTACATGTAGGTGTGGATTTATGGGTTGTGTTTTTCAAACAATTACCAAATATTTATTAACC
Source organism: Pan troglodytes (assembly GCF_028858775.2). Classification (NCBI taxonomy): domain Eukaryota; kingdom Metazoa; phylum Chordata; class Mammalia; order Primates; family Hominidae; genus Pan; species Pan troglodytes. Next base: position 20,507,526 of record NC_072410.2, on the reverse strand, counting down.
ACCAACTCAGTGTAAGCTAGTACACTAGGTGCTTATAGTGATCCAGCAGGCTATAAGGCAGGATTTCTGCCCTTATAGAATTTTGGGGCATATTCTCAGTATCTTTTTTATCTCTCGCTCTCTTTTCTTCTTTTTTTGTGACACAAGATCTCATTCTGCCATCCAGGCTGTAGTGCAGTGACATGATCATGGCTCATTGCAGCCTTGACCTCCCAGGCTCAAGTGATCCTCTTGCCTCAGCCTCCCAAGAAGCTGGGACCACGGGCATGTGCCATCACGGCAGACTAATTTTTAAATTTTTTGTAGAGATGGGGACTTACTATATTGCCCAGGCTAGTCTTGAACTCCTGGGCTCCAGCAGTCCTCCCACCTCAGCCTCCCAAAGTGCTGGGATTACTGGTGTGAACCATCACTCCCAGCCCTTTCTTTTGCTTTGTTATTTTAAAAACTTTTCTTTATTCTCTTTCTGTTACCTTTTAATAAACTATAAGAAGTCCTTCAAAACAAAAATGTCTTAATGTCAGTGGGTTAGGTTTTGTCCTGCGTTATTTTCTTTTACCCCATGGTGGGGAAAAAAGCAAAAAACTGTTTGGTGCCTATACAATGCCTTATCGCACAGCTTCGGTTTGTGTTTACTCCAGTGTCATCTTTAAGGTGGTGAGGTCAGTGCAGCTGGCCTGGGTCAGAACTCAGGGTCACTTCATGCCAGATGCTCACCACCTCTGCAGTGTTGTATGCAGAGATCCAAATTCATCCTTCAGGGAAGGAGGAACACTTATTCTCTGGGATGTTTTACAGTGAAAATCAGAAGTTGCTCTATTGTGCCCTCATGGCCTAGCTACTTCCACTCTTTTGAAGATCTTACCTGATCTCATGGGTTTAATTTCATCTATACAGTGACATATCCCAAATTTGTATCTCTAGCCCAATATGTCTCCTGAATTTCAGAAGCAAATATTCATCCTACTGATGGGTTCACATCTCCAGTTTTATGTCTAATGAGGTATCAAGCTGAATATGGCCAAAACTAGTGTAATGCTACTCTAAAACCTATACCACCTGCCATTTCCTAATTCACTAACTAGCAACCCTATTTGACCCAGTTACTCAGGGCCCCAAACCTCTCTTGACTGCTCTCATATCCTGTCCATCAAGAAGTCCTACTAATTCTACCCTCAAAATCTATCTGCATCCCAATCATGTCTCACCACCTGCACTTCCCCGCCCTGGTCATAGCCACCGTCTCTGTCTCACCTGGATACCTCATCCCTTGCCATTCTTAAGAGTGTTTTCACATTCAGAGTGTTTAATACCTACGTCAAGTTTGAGGTCATGTCACTCCTTAGCTTGAAACACTCCAGTGGTCTTCATCACACTTAATAAAAGCCAAGGTGCTCAGGGTGACTCACTCGCAATCTAGTCTCTACCCCTCTCCAACCAGCTCTCACTGCTCTGGAGTTCCTCACGCCCTGTTGGCCATGTGGCTTCCCTACTGTCCCTTGGACACACCGGGCTTGCCTCCATGGCTGGACTTTCATGCTGCCTGCCCCTTCGACCTGGGCTGTTTATTAAATGTCTCCTTCCTAGTTGGCCTTCCCAGGACATCTGGCCTGAAATTGCTCTCCTCCTGCTGTATTTTTCTCCTTAAGTGGATCACACTCTAAAATCTTTTGTAACTTTTTTTTATTTCTTTATGTTACTTATTGTCCTCCTGTAGGACATGAATTCCACAAGGGCAGGAGATTTTTGTTTCCCTTTGCTCTGTGTGGTGCATTGCTGTATCCCTAGCATCTGAAACAGTGATTGGCATGAAAGAATAACCCTCACTGGTTGTCTGGGTTCAGTATTTTGCTTTTCTAAGCTCAGTTGATGCAGAACAACTGGTTTTCTGGGTTCAGTATTTGCTTTTCTAAGCCCAGTTGATGCAGTGTTGGTATGTGCAGCCATGTTAGATGTTAGAACACTGACATCCTTACCACTGATGAGTCAATAGCCACTGCCCCCGACCCTCCTGATATTTTATGGTCCGAATAATTACTAGATGCATCTACATTTAAGGCTGCAAACATGAATTTACTGGAGGAAGCACAGTGGTGGTGGATGACCCAATCTCTCTCTCAAACTTACCAAAATCGCCAAGGAATCATAAATCCACCCCTCTTTGCATCTTCCAAGCAAAGGAAATTGTAGAAAACACAAGTGAAACTGTTTCACAGAGATATCAGCAATACATAGCAAATTTGAGATGATGGAGATTAAGAGGAAAATTAAATCATTCTTAAGTGGTCAAGGTGAAACATTATTGTGTGGTTCGCTATACTTACATTTAAAACAGTCCGAAGTCAAACAACTCTAGTCTGATTAGTCTTGTCATTGATATGTGCTGTCTTAGAGTTCTCCAGAGAAACAGAGCTAATAGGAGATTATCTATCTATGTATTTATGTATCTACCTAATCTAGCTATACTCTCTCTAACTATTTTAAGGAACTGACTCATGAGATTGTGGGGCCTGGCAATCTAAAAGCTACAAGGCAGGCTGGCAGACTGGAAATTCAGATAAGAGTTGGTGTTGTAGTCTTGACTCTGAATTCCATAAAGCAGCCAGTCGGAATTTCAGGCGGGGTTTCTGTGTTGCAGTCTTGAGGCAGAATTCCTTCTTCTTTGGGAAACCTCAGTCTTTGCTCTTCAGGCCTTCAGCTGCTCACATTCCACAGTGCTGTCCTTCTGGCCATCCTTCATGCTTTTGTGTTGCCTGTCCCATTGCCCTTAATCTTATATGGAAAAATGGAAATAAGTTCAGAGCGGAAACTTATCTAAAAGTTTTGAGGGGAAAAATGATCGAAACCAGAATTATTCACAGGACAACTTGTTCTATGAATAATTTTTGAAAAGGAACCATTTCCTCTACAGCTGGCTTATTATGAGGAGCTTGATGATAAAATATTGGCAAGGCCTCCAGTGGATATTTATCATGTTGTGACAGATCCCAGAAATGAATCTGGGTCTCCCGACTTCAATACAGTTCTCTTCCTATTACACAATGAGAGAATACGATTTTCTACTCTTTTCTTTTACTTCACTTGTTGAGAAACAACTAATATTCAATTAAAAGCATCAATCTTACCTATTCAGTTGAATGAGATTCAGCAATCATATCCCCCATGTATCATCATCCATATCACCATCCCAACAGCACAGAAAGCATTTCTTCTTCCCAGAGATTTGCCCTCACCCCTTTCCAATCAAATTTCCACATACTCTCTAGTTTCCAGCATGATAGATTATAATTTGCCTATTGTTGGGCTTCCTATAGGTATGATATGTAATATGTAGTCTTCTGTGTTTAGTTTCTTTTGCTTAGCATAATTTTTCGGGAGCAAGGCTTTATTATGTTTTTGTTTGGAAACGAACTCAGAGTTACATAACATGATGTTTTTGACAGTCATCCTGTGGTTATATCAGTATTTCCTTCCTTTTCATTGCTGAGTAGTTTACATTAAAAAAAAGGATCCATTCTCCTGTTGATAGACATTTGGATTATTTTTAATTTTTGGTATTATGAGTATGGCATTTATGAACATTCTTTTACAAGTGTTTTGTGGATATGTTTGTTAATTCTCTTGGGTAAGGGGGGAGTTATTGAGCCATACAGTAGATGTTCTTTAACTTTTTGTTAGGTTTTATATATATATATAGTGTGTGTGTGTGTATATATATATATATGGTGTATATAATTTATATACACTAAAATACACACATTTTTAAGTGTAAAGTTCAATAAGTTTTGATACATGTATACTCCATTGTCTTTGTTTTGTATTGCTATAAAATAATACCTGAGGCTGGGTAATTTGTTAAGAAAAAGTTTATTTGGCTCATGATTTTAATGGCTGCAAAGTTCAAGACTGGGCAACTGCATCTGGTGAGGGCCTCAGGCTGCTTCCAATCCTGGTGGAAGGTTAAGGGGAGGTGGCTTGTGCAGAGATCACATGGGAGAGAAGAAGCAAGGGGTGGGGGAGTGCTAAGTCCTTTTTAACAGCCAGCTCCCATGGGAAGTAATAGAGTGAGAACTCACCACCAAGGGAGGGGATTGAAGGAGGGAATTAATCTATTCATGAGGGATCCACCCCCATGACCCAAACACTTCCCCTTAAGCCCCACCTTCAATATTGGAGATCAAATTTCAACATGAGGTGAGGAGGGTACAAATATCCATGCATACCACCTCTGAAACCATCATCTCAATTGACACATTCCACAAATCTCTCTCATACTCCTTTATAAGTAATTGCTACCCTTCATCTTCCATTCTAGGTACCCACTCACTGGCCTTGCAGTTTGGGAACATTATATAAATGGGACCATATAACATGCATTCTTTTAAAACTGGCTTCTTTCATTCAGTATGTTTCTAAGATTCATCAGTAGTTCTTTTTTTTTTTTGCTGAGTAGTGTTCCATTGTATGAATATAGAATAGTTTAGCCATATATGTGCTGACGGTCGTTGGTCTTGTTTCCAGTATTTGGCTATATGAATTGAACTGGTATGAACATTTGTGTACAAGTCTTTTTGTGTGCATAAGTTTTTATTTCTCTTAGGTAAATCCCCAGGAGGAGAATTTCTGGAGTGTAACACAAGCATATAATCAGAAACTGCCAAACTATGTTCATTGTATCATTTTACACTCCTGTCAATGATGCATGAGAGTTCTAGGTGTGCCACATCCTTGCAAAAATTTGGTATTGTCAGTCTTTTTTATTAGCTATGAAATAGAATCTCAATATTGTGGAGCCAAGATGGCCGAATAGGAACAGCTACAGTCTACAGCTCCCAGCGTGAGCGACACAGAAGACAGGTGATTTCTGCATTTCCAACTGAGGTACTGGGTTCATCTCACTGGGGCGTGTCGGATAGTGGGTGCAGGACAGTGGGTGCAGTGCACCGAGCGTGAGCCAAAGCAGGGCGAGGCATCACCTCACCCAGGAAGCACAAGGGGTCAGGGAATTCCCTTTCCTAGTCAAAGAAAGGGGTGACAGATGGCACCTGGAAAATCGGGTCACTCCCACCCTAATACTGTGCTTTTCCAATGGTCTTAGCAAATGACACACCAGGGGATTATATCCTGCACCTGGCTTGGAGGGTCCTACACCCGTGGAGCCTCGCTCATTGCTAGCAGAGCAGTCTGAGATCAAACTGCAAGTTGGCATCGAGGCTGTGGGAGGGGTGCCCACCATTGCCGAGGCTTGAGTAGGTAAACAAAGCAGCCGGGAAGCTCGAACTGGGTGGAGCCCACCGCAGCTCAAGGAGGCCTGCCTGCCTCTGTAGACTGCACCTCTTGGGGCAGGGCATAGCTAAACAAAAGGTAGCAGAAACCTCTGCAGACTTAAATGACCCTGTCTGACAGCTTTGAAGAGAGTAGTGGTTCTCCCAGCATGCAGCTGGAGATCTGAGAACGGACAGACTGCCTCCTCAAGTAGGTCCCTGACCCCTGAGTAGCCTAACTGGGAGGCACCCCCCCAGTAGGGGGCAGTCTGACACCTCACACGGCTGGGTACTCCTCTGAGACAAAACTTCCAGAGGAACGATCAGACAGCAACATTTGCTGTTCACCAATATCCGCTGTTCTGCAGCCTCCGCTGCTGATACCCAGGCAAACAGGGTCTGGAATGGACCTCCAGCAAACTCCAACAGACCTGCAGCTGAGGGTCCTGACAGTTAGAAGGAAAACTAACAAACAGAAAGGACATCCACACCAAAAACCCATCTGTATGTCACCATCATCAAAGACCAAAGGTAGATAAAACCACAAAGATGGGGAAAAAACAGAGCAGAAAAACTGGAAACTCTAAAAATTAGAGCACCTCTCCTCCTCCAAAGGAACACAGCTCCTCACCAGCAATGGAACAAAGCTGGATGGAGAATGACTTTGACGAGTTGAGAGAAGAAGGCTTCAGATGATCAAACTACACCGAGCTAAAGGAGGAAGTTTGAACCCATGGCAAAGAAGTTAAAAACCTTGAAAAAAAATTAGATGAATGGCTAACTAGAATAACCAATGCAGAGAAGTCCTTAAATGACCTGATGGAGCTGAAAACCATGGCACGAGAACTACGTGATGAATACACAAGCCTCAGTAGCCGATTCGATCAACTGGAAGAAAGGGTATCAGTGACGGAAGAGCAAATGAATGAAATGAAGTGAGAAGAGAAGTTTAGAGAAAGTAGAATAAAAGGAAACGAACAAAGTCTCCAAGAAATATGGGACTATGTGAAAAGACCAAATCTACATCTGACTGGTATACCTGAAAGTGACAGGTAGAATGGAACCAAGTTGGAAAACACTCTGCAGGGTATTATCCAGGAGAACTTCCCCAATCTAGCAAGGCAGGCCAACATTCAAATTCAGGAAATACAGAGAACACCACAAAGATACTCCTTGAGAAGAGCAACTCCAAGACACATAATTGTCAGATTCACCAAAGTTGAAATGAAGGCAAAAATGTTAAGGGCAGCCAGAGAGAAAGGTCGGGTTACCCACAAAGGGAAGCCCATCAGACTAACAGCTGATCTCTTGGCAGAAACTCTACAAGCCAGAAGCGAGTGGGGGCCAATATTCAACATTCTTAAAGAAAAGAATTTTCAACCCAGAATTTCATATCTAGCCAAACTAAGCTTCATAAGTGAAGGAGAAATAAAATCCTTTACAGACAAGCAAATGCTGAGAGATTTTGTCACCACCAGGCCTGCCCTACAAGAGCTCCTGAAGGAAGCACTAAACATGGAAAGGAACAACCGGTACCAGCCACTGCAAAAACATGCCAAATTGTAAAGACCATCAAGGCTAGGAAGAAAATGCATCAACTAATGAGCAAAATAACCAGCTAACATCATAATGACAGGATCAAATTCACACATAACAATATTAACCTTAAGTGTAAATGGGCTAAGTGCTCCAATTAAAAGACACAGACTGGCAAATTGGATAAAGAGTCAAGACCCATCAGTGTGCTATATTCAGGAAACCCATCTCACATGCCGGGACACACATAGGCTCAAAATAAAGGGATGGCGGAAGATCTACCAAGCAAATGGAAAACAAAAAAAGGCAGGGGTTGCAATCCTAGTCTCTGATAAAACAGACTTTAAACCAACAAAGATCAAAAGAGACAAAGAAGGCCATTAAATAATGGTAAAGGAATCAATTCAACAAGAAGAGCTAACTATCCTAAATATATATGCACCCAATACAGAGCACCCAGATTCATAAAGCAAGTCCTCAGAGACCTACAAAGAGACTTAGACTCCCACACAATAATAATGGGAGACCTTAACACCCCACTGTAAACATTAGAAAGATCAACGAGACAGAAAGTTAACAAGGATATCCAGGAATTGAACTCAGCTCTGCACCAAGCAGACCTAATAGACATCTACAGAACTCTCCACCCAAAATCAACAGAATATACATTTTTTTTCAGCACTACACCACAACTATTCCAAAATTGACCACATACTTGGAAGTAAAGCTCTCCTCAGCAAATGTAAAAAACAGAAATTATAACAAACTGTCTCTTAGACGACAGTGCAATCAAACTAGAACTCAGGATTAAGAAACTCACTCAAAACTGCTCAACTACAGGGAAACTGAACAACCTGCTCCTGAATGACTACTGGGTACATAACGAAATGAAGGCAGAAATAAAGATGTTCTTTGAAACCAACGAGAACAAAGACACAACATACCAGAATCTCTGGGACACATTTAAAGCAGGGTGTACAGGGAAATTTATAGCACTAAATGCCCACAAGAGAAAGCAGGAAAGATCTAAAATTGACACCCTAACATCACAATTAAAAGAACTAGAGAAGCAAGAGCAAACACATTCAAAAGTTAGCAGAAGGCAAGAAATAACTAAGATCAGAGCAGAACTGAAGGAAATAGAGACACAAAAAACCCTTCAAAAAATCAATGAATACAGGAGCTGGTTTTTTGAAAAGATCAACAAAATTGATAGACTGCTAGCAAGACTAATAAAGAAGAAAAGAGAGAAGAATCAAATAGACACAATAAAAAATGACAAAGGCGATATCACCACCGATCCCACAGAAATACAAACTACCATCAGAGAATACTATAAACACCTCTATGCAAATAAACTAGAAAATCTACAAGAAATGGATAAATTCCTGTTCACATACACTCTCCCAAGACTAAACCAGGAAGAAGTTGAATCTCTGAATAGACCAATAACAGGCTCTGAAATTGAGGCAATAATTAATAGCTTACCAACCAAAAAAAGTCCAGGACCAGATGGATTCACAGCCGAATTCTACCAGAGGTACAAGGAGGAGCTGTTACCATTCCTTCTGAAACTATTCCAATCAATAGAAAAAGAGGGAATCCTCCCTAATGCATTTTATGAGGCCAGCATCATCCTGATACCAAAGCCTGGCAGAGACACAACAAAAAAAGAGAATTTTAGACCAATATCCCTGATGAACATTGATGCAAAAATCCTCAATAAAATACTGGCAAACCGAATCCAGCAGCACATCAAAAAGCTTATCCACCATGATCAAGTGGGCTTCATCTCTGGGATGCAAGGCTGGTTCAACATACACAAATCGATAAACATAATCCAGCATATAAACAGAACCAATGACAAAAACCACATGATTATCTCAATAGATGCAGAAAAGGCCTTTGACAAAATTCAACAACGCTTCATGCTAAAAACTCTCAATAAATTAGGTATTGATGAGACGTATCTCAAAATAATAAGAGCTATCTATGACAAACCCACAGCCAATATCATACTGAATGGGCAAAAACTGGAAGCATTCCCTTTGAAAACTGGCATGAGACAGGGATGCCCTCTCTCACCACTCCTATTCAACATACTGTTGGAAGTTCTGGCCAGGGCAATCAGGCAGGAGAAGGAAATAAAGGGTATTCAATTAGGAAAAGAGGAAGTCAAATTGTCCCTGTTTGCAGATGACATGACTGTATATCTAGAAAACCCCATTGTCTCAGCCCAAAATCTACTTAAGCTGATAGGCAACTTCAGCAAAGTCTCAGGATACAAAATCAATGTGCAAAAATCACAAGCATTCTTATACACCAATAACAGACAAACAGACAGCCAAATCATGAGTGAACTCTCATTCACAATTGCTTCAAAGAGAATGAAATACCTAGGAATCCAACTTACAAGGGATGTGAAGGACCTCTTCAAGGAGAACTACAAACCACTGCTCAACGAAATAAAAGAGGATACAAACAAATGGAAGAACATTCCATGCTCATAGGTAGGAAGACTCAATATCATGAAAATGGCCATACTGCCCAAGGTAATTTATAGATTCAATGCCATCCCCATCAAGCTACCAATGACTTTCTTCACAGAATTGGAAAAAACTACTTTAAAGTTCACACAGAACCAAAAAAGAGCCCACATTGCCAAGTCAATCCTAAGTCAAAAGAACAAAGCTGGAGGCATCACGCTACCTGACTTCAAACTATACTACAAGGCTACAGTAACCAAAACAGCATGGTACTGGTACCAAAACAGAGATATAGATCAATGGAACAGAACAGAGCCCTCAGAAATAATGCTGCATGTCTACAACTATCTGATCTTTGACAAACCTGACAAAAACAAGAAATGGGGAAAGGATTCCCTATTTAACAAAGGGTGCTGGGATATCTGGCTAGCCATATGTAGAAAGCTGAAACTGGATCCCTTCCTTACACCTTATACAAAAATTAATTCAAGATGGATTAAAGACTTAAATGTTAGACCTAAAACCATAAAAACCCTAGCAGAAAACCTAGGCAATACCATTCAGGACATAGGCATGGGCAAGGACTTCATGACTAAAACACCAAAAGCAATGGCAACAAAAGACAAAATTGACAAATGGGATCTAATTAAACTAAAGAGCTTCTGCACAGCAAAAGAAACAACCATCAGAGTGAACAGGCAACTTACAGAATGGAAGAAAATTTTTGCAATCTACTCATCTGACAAAGGCTAATATCCAGAATCTAAAATGAACTCAAACAAATTTACAAGAAAAAAACAAACAACCCCATCAAAAAGTGGGCAAAGGATATGAACAGACACTTCTCAAAATAAGACATTTATGCAGCCAAAAGACACGTGAAAAATTGCTCATCATCACTGGCCATCAGAGAAATGCAAATCAAAACCACAATGAGATACCGTCTCACACCAGTTAGAATGGTGATCATTAAAAAGCCAGGAAACAACAGGTGCTGGAGAGGATGTGGAGAAATAGGAACACTTTTACACTGTTGGTGGGACTGTAAACTAGTTCAACCACTGTGGAAGTCAGTGTGGCGATTCATCAGGGATCTAGAACTAGAATTACCATTTGACTCAGCCATCCCATTACTGGGTATATACCCAAAGGATTATAAATCACGCTGCTCTAAAGACACATGCACATGTATGTTTATTGCGGCACTATTCACAATAGCAAAGACTTGGAACCAAGCCAAATGTCCAACAATGATAGACTGGATTAAGAAAATGTGGTACATGTACACCATGGAATACTATGCAGCCATAAAAAATGATGAGTTCATGTCCTTTGTAGGGACATGGATGAAGCTGGAAACCAGCATTCTCAGCAAACTATCGCAAGGACAAAAAACCAAACACCACATGTTCTCACTCATAGATGGGAATTGGACAATGAGAACACATGGACACAGGAAGGGGAACGTCACACACCACGGCCTGTTGTGGGGTGGGGGGAGGGGGGAGGCATAGCATTAGGCGATATACCTCATCCTAAATGACAAGTTAATGGGTGCAATACACCAACATGGCACATGTATACATATGTAAAAAACCTGCACGTTGTGCACATGTACCCTAAAACTTAAAGTATAATAAAAAGAAGAAATAGAATCTCATTGTGATTTTAATTGTTTACATTTATCTAATAACTAGTAACTTTGTGCACTTTGTCCTGTGCTTATTGAACATTGATATATTTTCTTTTGTGAAATATCAGTACAAGTCTTTTCCTCATTTTAAAAATTGGGCTATTTTATCTTTTTCATATGAACTTGTAAGAGTTATTTATGAAGTATAGATACAAGTCTTTCATCTGATGTGCAAATTATGAGTATTTTGTCTGGTCTGTGGCTTAGTCTATTCAAATTCTAATGATGTCTTTGAAGAAAAAGAGTTTCTAATTTTAATAAAGTCCCAGCTATGATTTATTTTTCTTTCATGATTAGTGATTTTTGTATCCATTTAAAAAATATGTTCCTACTTCAGGTTTAAGATGTTCTGTTATGTAATACAATCCATTTTTATTTCATTTTTCTGTATAATGTGAGGTAGAGCTTTTTCACATAGAGAGTCAATTTTTCTATCATTATGTGTCGAAGGCAGTGTTTTTCACAATAAACTTATGTTGGCACTCTAATCAAACATCAATTTACTCTATATTTTTGAGTCTATTTCTGGACTCTCTCTTCTTTGATCAATATGTCTGTCTTTATGCCCATACCACACTGTTTTCACTATGGTAGCTTTTATATTATGTCTTAAGGTCAGGTTGTGTAAGTTCTCTGACTTTGTTCTTATTCTTTAGCCATGTCTTGGGTATTCCCAGTACTTTAATTTGCCATGCAGACTTTAGATTTCCATAGAAGCTTTAGAAACAGATTCTGCTGCTGGGAGAATAAGTTACACTGACCTCAGGACAAAAGAAGATGTACATGAACTAAATAAAGGATGACAAATGCAGACCACAGCAATAAAGTCTGTGGAATTAGTATGTGAGAAATTACACAATGGTCTAAAATATTAGTCTTGAAGGGATCTTAATGATGATTTAGTCATTTCACATGTGCAAACTGTTAAGACTGCTGGCTGTTTTTCACATGGCCACCAGCCCATTTCTTTTTCCTGAGTGTCTGCAGTCCACAGAGCTTCTTCTGGCTCTCTATGCTCCATCTTTTCTCGGCCCAGGAGTTCCCATGGGACCTCCCAAGGGTGACTCAGGTCTCATCTTCTGATGAGGTAAAAGAAATAAGACAGATATTCGGGGTAGAGATGTAAGAGCATGGTAAAAGGTAGACTGCTCCTGTTTAGATCCATTTATTTTTTGAATCCCAAATTCCATCCCCTGGTCATCTGTACTGGTTCATTCAATAAATATTTCTGAGGCTGGGCATGATGACTCAAGCCTGTAATCCCAGCACTTTGGGAGGTCAAGGTTGGTGGATCTCTTGAGCCCAGATGTTTGAGACCAGCCTTGGCAATATGGTGAAACCCCATCTCTACGAAAAATACAAAAGTTAGCTGGTCATGGTGATGTGTGCATGTAGTCCCAGCTACTCTGGAGGCTGAGGTGGGAGGATCACCTGAGCCTGGGAGGTGGAGGCTGCAGTGAGCCATGATCACACCACTGCACTCCATCCTGGGTGAAAGAGTGAGACCTTGCCTCAGAAATAATAATAATAATGATAATAAGTAAACATTTCTGAGCACCTACTTGGTGCTCTTCCAGGCACATGAGCTATATCAATAGACAAAACTCACAAAAATAGTCTTGCCTTCTGGAGGTCATATTCCAATGGATAAAACAGAAAATAATAAACGTGATGCATAAGTAGAATGTTAGACAGTGATGAATGCCTTAGAAAAAGATTGGAGCAGGTTAAGGAGATGGGGACTGGGAGAGGAGACATTGCAATTCAAAATTGATTGGTCAGGAACTCAAACAAATACTTGGACACTAATAGCAGCATTATTCAAAATAGTCAATAGCTAGAAGCAACCCAGATGCCCATTAAGGGATGAATGGATAAACAAAGTGTGGTAGGTACACACAGTGGAATATTATTCAGTCATTAGAAGCAATAAAGTACAGATCCATGCTACAATATGAACAAAACTTGAAAAGATTATGCTAAGTGAAATAAGGCAGTCACAAAGGGCACTTATTGTGTGACTCCATTTATAGGAAATATTCAGAATAGATAAACCCATAGAATCAGAAAGCAGATTGGTGGTGGCTATGGGTTTGTGGTGGAAGAGGAAGAATGGGGACTTCATGTTAATGGGTACGGAGTTATACTTGGGGATGGTGAAAATGTTTTGAAACTAGATAGAGTTAGTGATTGTACCACATTGTGAATGTACCAAATGTCACTAAATTGTGCACTTTAAAATAGTTAATTTTATGTTATGTAAATTTCAGTGCAATTTTTAAAACTCAGAAGCAAAAAAAGAACAGAAAATTGAGTAGTTAGGCTAAGTCTCACAGAGAATGTACAGTTTGAGTGCTCACTTGGAGGAGGTAAGTTAGCTCTTGGAGGAGGTGGGTAACAGGAAGAAGCTGTCCAGGCAGAAGGAACAATGTCTGCCTGGTGCCTTCAAGGAACAGCAATGAGGATACGGGGTTGGAGGGGAGGGGTCAGAGAGGTGATTGATGGTGTTCCATCGTGTGGTACCTCCCAGCTTCTGTAAAGATGTTGGCTTTTCCTCTGGGTGAGGTGGAAGACTTTGGAGGCCCCCGTGATTTGACCTAGGTTCTAACAGAATCTCCAGAGTGTCTGTTTTAGGAATATACTTAAGAGGGTACAAGTGGAAGCAGGGATAGCCATTTAGAAGCAGTTATTCAAATCCAAGTGAGAGACCATGGTGGCTTGGACAAGGATGGTGGCATTGAGAATGGAGAGATGCAATTGCAGGTAGGATGTCCTTTGAAGATGAAACCATAAGTTGTCCTGATGAATTGCATGTCCAATATGTGAGGAAGAGAAGAGTCAATAATAAATGGAGTCTTGGTCTGAGCCAACATTCAGCATGGAGTTGTCATCATTACAATTAGAAGACAATGGGAGATGCTGAATTTTCTTTGGGCCAAGGGAGGCAAGGAGGCTGGAGGAGATCAGAAGTTCTGTTCTGGAGACATGAAGCTTTTGTGAATTCCACTTGTTCCTTGAATATATGATGGTTTCTTCTGTTTTTGTTTGTTTGTTTTTTTAAATTTTAGATTCTAAGGTACATGTACTTGTTTGTTACAAAGGTATATTGCATTACTGGTGGGGACTGGTCTTACCCAAATTGTGAATATTGTACCCAGTAGGTAATTTTTCATTCATCACCCCCTACCCTCCCTACTTTTGGAGTCCCCAGTGTCTATTATTTCCATCTTTATGTCCATGCGTACCCATGGTTTAGCTCCCACATATGAGTAAGAACATGTGGTATTTGGTTTTCTGTTTCTTAACTGGTTCACTTAAGATAATGGTCTCCAGCTCCATCCATGTAGCAAAGGACATAATCTCATTCTTTTTATGGCTGAATAGTAATCCGTGGTGCATAGGTACAACATTTTCTTTATCTAGTCAACCGTTGATGGACACTTGAGTTGGTTCCATGACTTTCCTATTGTGAACCGTGCTGCAGTGAACATACTAGTAGAGGTGGAGAGGTGTCTTTTTTATACACTAATTTCTTTTCCTTAGAAAAGTAGTGAGATTTCTGGGTTGAATGGTAGTTTTACTTTTGGTTCATTGAGAAATCTTCATACTGTTTTCCTTAGAGATTGAACTAATTGACATTCCCAGCAACAATGTATAAGCATTCCCTTTTCTCCACATCCATGCCAACATCTGCTGTTTTTTGAGTTTTTGATAATAGCCATTCAGACGGGTCTTCTGGTTTTTGGAGGGGAGGATTGGGTGAAGCAAGAAGGAGTTTGGAGGGAAGGAGTGGAGGCTTGAGTGGGCCTAGAGTTTGGAGTATGGGCAAGAAGGATCCCAGAGACAAGCACTTTGCCCACGGCTACACAGCTAGTGGAGCTGGGGGGCCCAGCATATTCTCCAGAGGCCCAGGCTAGGCCGTCTAGGGGCATGCTTGTTCTGCCCCATCCACTGCAGGTCCTGCAAACATTTTCATCAATTAAAAAAAATAAAAAAACAGAATAAAAATGATACCCAGATGTCCTCTAGTGAAAGGAGGGGAAAAAAAAAAAATCCATCCCCGGCTTATTGTGAGAGTCACTGAATGAGAGCCTGACTCACTGAAATTCATATAGGATTAATGTAACCAAGTTCCCTGTCTTTTGACACCGGTTTACAGTAAGAGCAGGCCACACATGGCCAGCTCTGGAGTGTGTTAGGACATTTACATTTTACATTTCAGTGTGATATCTGCTAAGTCAAATGAAGAAGTCTTGAAAGATACCTTCTAAGTTCGGAAGTATTTGAGTGTCACATTCCATATGCCAGCAGTTAGTTGTTGCCCTCAAAACGTAAGGTTTTGTTTGTTCTTTTGTTTTTTGTTTTTTTAGTGGTTATGTAAGTGAAGTAGATTATAAATAGGCACATACAGGATTTCAAAACTGTAACAAAATTAAGAAAAAGCTGGTTCAATGAGGTTAGATTCTATGAGATTAATCTGAAAAGGGAGAGTAGTTATGAGAAGTCTTAAAAAAGTGGGTGTTTGCCAGAGAAACAAGCAGACACTGGAAGATTTCTGATTAAGTTGGCAGAAATTTATGGGTGCTTAAAATGCCTTGCTTTATTCACGTATTAGAAGCCCTTGCCTTTTTGCAGTTTGTCTGAAGTTGCTATAAACTACTCTCTGTTATGTTGAATGGTGCCTGAATAGTGAGAAGCCAAAATAATTTAGTTCTTTTCAAAGAAGAAATTATAGACTAGCTTATTTTAATAACCCAGTCCAAATTATAAAAAGAAAAGCTTTACCACCCTAATCTCTGGTATAGAGAATGTTCTCTTTTTTAGTTGACACTGGGGGGATAAAAGCTTGACTTTGAAGTTCAGCAAGTCTGGTTTCAACCCCAGCCACAACTGGGTGAACTTTGTCAAATTACTTAAACAGTCTTATCCTTGGGTTTTTATTTGTATCTATAAAATTTGAGTGATGTTAATAAGGACCACAGAGTATTGTACTTTGAATGAAAGGTCTTAATTGTCAAATGAACAACTGAATTATTTTATAGGAAGAGTTCAACCTTAATGAATACTCCTGCAGAATTTCATCATTATGATGTTAAAATTGATGGAAGCTTTATTTTTTAAACTGAGAAACTAATGCTTACGTGGCCTAGTTTAAGAATGAATGCTCCAACTTAATACATGTTTTAAAAAGATGTTTTGGGATACCAAATGTAAAAGAATTCCGAGTTTGTGTTATTTCATTGAACAAACCCTATTCAGCACTTGGGGAATCGCAGGCAGCGTTGCAGACTCGCTGGCTCCTGGCTGTGATCTCACACCCAAACTGCAATAATATCCTGATAAAACGGACTTCCACAAGTAGGTCAAGAATAATAATGTGCAGACCTAATTCCTCTAATTTACGGCGAACATCTCGTGGTCAATATCCCCGCGGTCAAAGGACTGTGTATCTCTTCCTCTCAGAGCCACTCCACAGGCCAAAAGGCTGACAAACCCTGACAGATAAGAGATTCAAGAGTAGTCCCAGCCCCCATGGGGAGCAAAGACGCTGGCTCAAAAAACGTACTGATAACTCTCCCTTTTGCAGCTCCTCCTTTCTGAACCTTCCACAAGCAGTGGCAGTTGGATTCTGTGATTAGTCTAGTCTTCAGAGCCAGCCTTCTTGAGTTCAAATTCTGACTTCACCCCTTAATGTGAAGTGACATGGGCAAGTTGCTTAATCGCTCTGTGCCTCAGTGTCCTTGTCTGTAAAATGGGCATCATAATAATAGCACCTGCCACATTGGGTGAGTGTGAGAATGAAGGAATTAATACATGTAAATCACTTAGACTGTGTCTGGCATAGAGGACATTCTAAAGAAAAGTTAGCTATTATCATTATATTATTATATTGGTCTGGAATTAGTTCCTGAATCCTTCTGAGATGTGATGACTTATAAATGTAGGTTGAGTTTACTCATGATAGGGTCATCGCAACTATGCATAGCTAAAATCAAATTTTGCTTTTCAAGTTTGTTTTACCTGGAGCCCTAGAGTTCAGGGTTATGGTTTCCTTTGTCACTCCCCTTGAGGGAAGCTTCTTAGTCACACCCTCCTTCTCTTTCTCTGCACTCTATGCACTCTAGAAAAACTCCTTTTTTTTTTTTCTTCATCCAGGCAGAGAGGCCTACTGGGACTTAAATCCAAGGAGCTGAAATCTGTTTTGGGATGGGGTGGAGTCACATTCTGGACCCGAGACAGAGAATTTCTAAGTTCCAGAAAGTGCTGCTTACTTCGCATTTCCTCTCCCCCACCTGTGCTTTTGAAACTCCTGGCACCAATGCTGCCAAGGCTGGCGGAGCTTTCCTGAGTGGTGTCTGCCAAATGAGGAGTCAAGGAATATCTGGAAAGGCAGCCTCCAGGTCCCTGATGTCAAGACCATTTAGAACTGAAAGTGTCCTAATATCGGGGCACAGGCAATAAGCATTAGTTATTAATCAGCCTGAGAAGTTGATTCTAAAATAGGAGGAAATGATTCAATTATTTCCTCTCAAAGGATTACTCAATGTTGTTTTTATGTTTAAATATTTATTTGTCAACATCAAGAATTCTTAGTACATGATGCACCAGCATTTTTGAACAAGTCATAGATTTGGCCACAAATCAAATTTCAGGATGGGAGGAGTGTCTCCCCTTTAAAATAGAAGAGAGTGAGTAGTCTATGAGGAGGGACCTACAAAGACTGGAAACTATTCTTAGCTCCGTCACTGACTCCAAGTTCATCCCCTCTGTCTTTCAGTTTGGGTAAGCATCAATTACTTATCTAAAATTTGTAATAAGAAAAGTCTTCATAATTCATGATTGTGTTTATCCTTATGTTAGTAAATTTCTATGTTGGTTCTATTCTTCCCCTTATATTTTAAGAAAAGAAGTAAGAAAGTAAATGATTATTTTTCTGAAAGAAAAAATTAATGTATTTATTATTATTCATAGACCTTCAACTACTCTTAGAAAGCCTTTGGTGACTCCTGGGAACAAGCTGAGTCAGGAACAAAAGTTTGAGGGTTTGGGGTTGAGAATAGGACAATTACTTGGCTAATGCTTTAGTCTAGTTCTGATTTTGCTACTCCTTAGTTGCTTTGTGATGACTACTTGCACATGTGTCTGTTTGTGAGTTATTTTTGTGAGCATGCTGCCACCAGCCTGTGTGGATGTCTGTGGTTTCACATGATACATTTTATTTTCTAAAGTCTACTGAATTTTATGTTTTTTTTTTTCAAAAATAGAAACTCATATTCTTTCCTTCTTAATTTAGTTTCTTTCAGGACATTCTCATGAGACTGGTGAAATATAACTGCGAAGTAGCATGATAATTGTGAAATAGCATGATCATTGTGAGAGCTATATGACCCAAAACTTCCATAGGAATAAGTGCAATGCTTGCATATCTGAAACCTGCTGTTGTTACATCTCTTTGCACTTAATAAATATGTGTTGACTGATTCATTCTCCTGGGTGGTGCTAAGAAAGTAAAAATCATGGCTGATAAAAATTCTGTTTATGGTTTTGTCTAATTTATTTTTCAGTTGAGATATAGGCTACTCTTCCCAACTCAGTCTTGAAGAGTATCACCAACTGCCTCATGTGTGGTGACCTTCACTGTCGTATGCCAGTGACTCATCTGGAGTAATCTCAACAACCAGTTACCAATACTTGCTCTTGATTGATAAACAGAATGGGGTTTTGGATCTTAGCAATTCTCACAATTCTCATGTATTCCACAGCAGCAAAGTTTAGTAAGTATTGCCTTCTAAGTATAATTTAAATTTTTATAAATTAAATAATTTCAAGAACATTTACCTTGTTTTAAGCAGTTTGCTTCCAGTTGTTCCAGTTGAATTGTAAACTGAAAAATATATTGCTTTTGTACAATCATTTTTCATTACGAATCTATCAGAAGAAATTCTTTGTAATGAATATATCATCAGTTTGGCTTTACATATTCAAATGCAGCAGAATTTAATGTGGTGCCTGCACATGGGAAGTGTTGTGGATGTTTATTGACTGACACACTGTTTGTTTAGATAGATAAGTCTGCTTTTCCATTGGATAACTGTGGGGGATTTAGCTCCAAATTAATTCATTAACATTTCGTAAGAGATCTTAATCAGTTACTTATTCTTTCCCAAGGTATCACAGTATATGACCGGCTTCTAAATTTAATCCTAGAAGAAAATATTGAGAGTATAAGAATTATGATCTTTTCATTTGATCATTTCAGGACTGTCTTTATATCTTTTATTTGCAGGTAAACAATCATGGGGCCTGGAAAATGAGGCTTTAATTGTAAGATGTCCTAGACAAGGAAAACCTAGTTACACCGTGGATTGGTATTACTCACAAACAAACAAAAGTATTCCCACTCAGGAAAGAAATCGTGTGTTTGCCTCAGGCCAACTTCTGAAGTTTCTACCAGCTGAAGTTGCTGATTCTGGTATTTATACCTGTATTGTCAGAAGGTATTATGCGGAAAGCTCCCATCTTCTTTCACCCTGCTCCCCTTTCTTCAATGGTTGATTGCCTGAGCTGCCCTTGCTTTCATTCCTTCCCTAGTCCTTTCTGGAACAGTTAAATTTATAAAGTGATTTGTATAAAAGTGATTTGGATAAACTTCTAGGAATACTATCAGGTTGAGGTCTAGCTCATTCTGAGCTATTTGGATTTACAGTTGCAGGGATTGATTTGTAGCTGACTTAGAGAAAAACCTAGCTTTCCTAGTGACCAAGATAACTGAGAGCAATTGCTTACTTTTGGCTGGAATTAAGAACAAACTAGCACAGAAAATAGTAATCTGGATGTTTTCCATCTCAGGGGGCCTCTAGTAGGTGAAAAGGGGCTTTTAACCTTCAAGTTAAGCCAGAGAAGGCTGATGAGATTGTGTGCCTAAAAATTAATTACTTTTGTTCACAAATTGTTAAATGTTTTGATTTTGTGGCTGTATTTGGCACACACAAAATGTCAAATGAATTAAATCAAAAAGCAGGAAGTATTAGTTAAGGGCCTAGGTCTGAGACTAGACAAGTGTCAAATTCATGCTCTGCCACTAGTTAACTGTGCGATGCCAGCAAGTTACTTCTCTGCCCTTCAGTTTCCTTCTCTGTAAAATGCATATAATGTAATAATATATTTCATCTCAAAGCATTATTGTGAAAATAAACTAAGGTAATGTGTGAAAAGTGCTCATCATCATCACTGGTACAGAGTAAACTCTGAATAAATAGTAATTATCTTTATTACACTGGGATTACAGCATTACAGCAGATGTAGTGTATGAATAAATGGTGAAGAAGTCATTGTTAGGGCTACTATGGGGGCTATGTTTTTAGCTCAAGTGTAACAAAAAAGTATTTAAACTCTAGATTTTAATGTTTATTTTTAAATAAGAAAATAACCATTATGTATATTGATGGTTTTTAAGAAGAAAAGCAATATTAAGTAAAGGCTGAATTTAGATTAAGTTATTTCACAATGCTAAGTGACTCTTTTAATTGTCTGACTTATTTTAACAGTCCCACATTCAATAGGACTGGATATGCGAATGTCACCATATATAAAAAACAATCAGATTGCAATGTTCCAGATTATTTGATGTATTCAACAGTATCTGGATCAGAAAAAAATTCCAAAATTTATTGTCCTACCATTGACCTCTACAATTGGACAGCACCTCTTGAGTGGTTTAAGGTAAGAAGAAATTTGGAAGGAAATAGATGAAAATTACACAATTAAAATAGACACAAGTGGCCGGGCACAGTGGCTCATGCCTGTAATCCCAGCACTTTGGGAGGCCAAGGCAGGCAGATCACTTGAGGCCAGGAGTTCGAGACCAGCCTGGCCAACATGAGGAAACCCCATCTCTACTAAAAATATAAAAATCAGCTGGGTGTGGTGGCACACACCTGTAATCCCAGCAGCTTGGGAGGGTGAGGTATGAAAATCACTTGAACCTAGAAGGCAGAGGTTACAGCGAGCCCAGATTGCACCACTCACTCCAGCCTAGGCAACAAACATTCTGTCAACAGATAAATAAATAAAAGTGAAGAATTACTGAGAAGGAAATGGAATTTCTTATTTCAGAATTGTCAGGCTCTTCAAGGATCAAGGTACAGGGCGCACAAGTCATTTTTGGTCATTGATAATGTGATGACTGAGGACGCAGGTGATTACACCTGTAAATTTATACACAATGAAAATGGAGCCAATTATAGTGTGACGGCGACCAGGTCCTTCACGGTCAAGGGTAAGCTACTGACATGAATGAGATAGAATACTACGTGAAAGAAGTCGAAATGGGAACAGCGGTGCCCTTCTGGTTGGGTTACTTGCACTTCTCCCTCCTCCCTTTACTTCCTCCTGCTCCATCTTATCTTATACATTCTGAACTATGACGCAAAGAGGTTTTCTGAACACACTATCAAGATTTAAGAAATTTCAGGGGGAAATTACATTACTAATTCAAAGCCACATCTGTTCTTTATTCTTTTTTTGTGACTTAATTTTCCAAAGATAAAGCAATCTGAATGCTAACTTAATTTACTTTTTTTGAATGGAAATACAACTATTTGGAGAGCAAAACCAGCTTTTTCTTTTTTCTAGTTTGGTGTCAGAGTTTCTGCAATTTAAAAAAGAACTTAATCTTTAGTAATACTCATTGGATTCAAAGTTTAATGAGAGGCTTTGTGATGGTATACTATGGTGTACATAAATGTTGTCGAGTGGTTTTTAATCTTTGTTTGCAATACTTTCAACATCATCAATGGCCTTGAGTAGGTCACTTCATTCTAAAAATGTGTTTTCCAAGTTATTTTAAATTTTATAAAAGCTTATTTAAGGGAAAGATTTCACAATCATAGCTTATCAATCTACAAAGGATTGGGGTCTCCTTAGCACAAGTCGATCTACAGACGTAGATGTAATAGCCCCTTTACGTATGACAGTTTTTTCAGGGCAAAGCAATATTGGAGACAAATTTTTGGAGTTTTTCAATACTCCACCGCTGTAAAATAAGCATCACCAGACCACATTCCTATCAGTGCCTCTTCCTGTTTAATATCAACCCTTACAGTGGTCCTTAATCACACTGTCATTAAATAAATGAGCATGAAGGGATGGAGGATTGCAGCAGTGCTCCACAAGCACTGCCCGTCTTTCAGCCTTAGTGGTCACAGGAGTCAGAATTCTGTACGGGGAAGATTTCACTGAGGATGGGCCACCCTAGTGGAGAACTGCGAGCAAATCTGTGGACTCATCCATTTATTGTTTTCCTGGGTCTTTTGAAATCTTCTCTGTAGTCTTATTCTTATTCTGTAGAAGAGTAGTTTTCTAACAACTACTAGGTCATGTAATTAGTTTTATGGGTTGGACCTGCATTTGTTTAAGTGATATCAGAGAATAAAGATATTAAAGAGCATCATAGGTAATAAAAGAAAGTTTTATTTAAGTGCCTTTCTGTTTCGTGTGTGTGTGTGTGTGTGTGTGTGTTTGTCATTATGGGTTATTGTCAGAAGAACTTGAAAAACATTGCTATGAAATAGAATAGAAACATGAAAATACAAGCTTTATATTGACTAGCATTCAATGCTCTCCTAATATTTATATTTCTTTTTGTCTTTAAGATGAGCAAGGCTTTTCTCTGTTTCCAGTAATCGGAGCCCCTGCACACAATGAAATAAAGGAAGTGGAAATTGGTAAGAAAATTTATCAGAATGCTGTAAATATTGCCTGGAAAAATCCTTCCCTATGACCCCTGTTCTGAATTCCCTTAGCAGGGGTCAGGCAATTAGCATAAGGAACCTTGAGGAGTAAGTGAGGTGACATCCCTGGAAGCACCTGCCCCAAGCCTTTGCTAATATTGGGAACAGGGACACAGCAATTGCAGTGTTTACATTTGTTTATTGTACTTTGTAATTCATGATGCTTTCATGTATGCATCTAATTTCATCTTCATCTCTATCCCAGAGCTTGGGATGGAGACCTGCAGGGTGTTCATTCTGGGCAATGGTAGCCAGATCCGGTAAAACATGTTTATCTTCAAAGTAGCTTATGGAGAGATGAAGAGAGTTCTGTAGAAAGATGTGGAAGAGGGCAGTTGGAAAGAAACTCTAATTTCTAGTAGAGGGCAATCCTTTTACTAGAAATCCTTTATAATGTGGGGTTGGTGAAGGCAGAATCATTGGCCTTGTTAGTTTCCCATGCAGATGAGAACATAGTGGGAGCTGAGCTTCAAACCCAGCTGGGTGAATGAAGGTAATGGAAGCAGGGAGGAGGCAAGAGAGGACATAGAAAGAGGAAGGTGCTAGAGATGAGGGAGGGAGGTCCTGGTGGGGTGCATACCAAGTGTTCAGTAAGGTTTTTTTTACATTAAATGGGATAAAATGCCAGTCGCAGAAGTTAATTTTATTGGTGAATGTCCTTACTCCCCTCTAGGAAAAAACGCAAACCTAACTTGCTCTGCTTGTTTTGGAAAAGGCACTCAGTTCTTGGCTGCCGTCCTGTGGCAGCTTAATGGAACAAAAATTACAGACTTTGGTGAACCAAGAATTCAACAAGAGGAAGGGCAAAATCAAAGGTATTTTTATATTGAAGAGAACCATCCTCTTCCCCTTGCACATGGTTTGCACCTGCAAAGTAGGCATTAAAAGTAACAGGTTGCTTTCTTAGTTTCAGCAATGGGCTGGCTTGTCTAGACATGGTTTTAAGAATAGCTGACGTGAAGGAAGAGGATTTATTGCTGCAGTACGACTGTCTGGCCCTGAATTTGCATGGCTTGAGAAGGCACACCGTAAGGCTAAGTAGGAAAAATCCAAGTAAGGAGTGTTTCTGAGACTTTGGTCACCTGAACTTTCTCTAGCAAGTGTAAGCAGAATGGAGTGTGGTTCCAAGAGATCCATCAAGACAATGGGAATGGCCTGTGCCGTAAAATGTGCTTCTCTTCTTCCGGATGTTGTTTGCTATCTGCTCTTTGTAGACTGTTCCTGTTTGCTGGGAGCTTCTCTGCGGCTTAAATTGCTCGTCCTCCCCCACTCCCTCCTATCGTTGGTTTGTCTAGAACACTCAGCTGCTTCTTTGGTCATCCTTGTTTTCTAACTTTATGAACTCCCTCTGTCTCACTGTATGTGAAAGAAAATGCACCAACAACCGTAAACTGAACGTGTTCTTTTGTGCTCTTTTATAACTTGTATTACATGTTGTAAGCATGGTCCCTTCTATACCTTTTTCTGGTCATAATGAACACTCATTTTGTTAGCGAGGGTGGTAAAGTGAACAAAAAGGGGAAGTATCAAACTACTGCCATTTCAGTGAGAAAATCCTAGGTGCTACTTTATAATAAGACATTTGTTAGGCCATTCTTGCATTGATATAAAGAAATACCTGAGACTGGGTGATTTATATGAAAAGAGGTTTAATTGGCTCACGGTTCTGCAGGCTGTATGGGAAGCATGGCGGCATCTGCTTCTGGGGACACCTCAGGAGCTTTACTCATGGCAGAAGGCAAAGCAAAGGCAGGCACTTCAAACAGTAAAAGCAGGAGCGCGAGAGAGGTGCCACACTTCAACAGCCAGATCTCATGAGAAGTCACTCACTATTGCAAGGACAGCATCAAGGGGATGGTGCTAAACCATTCATGATGAACTCACCCCCATGATCCAATCACCTCCCACCAGGCTCCACCTCGAATACTGGGGATTACCATTCAGCATGAGATTTGGGCAGGAACACAGACCCAAACCATATCACACACATTATCATTGTTAAACTTTATAAAGTGTTTAAGGTACATGGAACACCTGGGAAGTCTGGTAGCTCAGCCCATTTCTTTATTGCATCTGTTATTCACCATGTAATTCAGGTACCACCTATTCCAGGGAGCCTTTCTTGGCCCTCAGTTTGCAGTATACACACTTTCCAAGTACTCTTGTAGCATCCTGTTTGTATCATAGCACTGGTCACATTGCCTTACCTAAATCTGTTTGACAGTCTGCTCAACACGACTGCAAGCTCCATGAGGGCAGGGACATTATCTCATCCATCTTTGGGTCCTTAGTGCAATACCTGGCAGCTAGCCAGTGCTCAGCTAAATATTTGTTGGCTGAATAAATGAATGCACAACCAAATTATTGATACCAAATGTTTTTTTGTGTACATTTCTACTTCTCTAGCTGTAAGTCTTAATTATACAACAAAATACTATTTTTATATTTATGTTTGGTAAATTCAATAACTTTCCTCATCATTTGGAAAGTCAAATTGTTTATTGCTTCCCTACAGTTTTTTCTGAATCTAGCAGGATTTTAACGATATCATTATAATTTGACACAATAAAAGGACAACGTGAAACTGATGAATCTTTATTGGGTTAATTTCAGACGCTATATAATCTTTTAAAAATGTAACATTCTTTTTTATATATAAATAATTGGTGGCATCACAAATAGCCAAAGCAGGGTGGAGAGAGTGATCCTTCCTGGGTGCAGGCAAGAAGGGGATATGTTGTCTACAGAGTTTTCAAAACAGTGATAAAGCTGTCTACAAGTCATTGTGCTTTTTATCATCACTATGCCCAGACAATGTGAAACATCAGAGATGAAGTGCTCCTCCCACAGAGGTGGACTGATCCTTCTCCCCACTCCCTTGGTGTGTCTCTGAATGCAATGTTGTCTTGGAAAACAGCTTTCCAAGCATTTCACTCCTGAGCACTTGCCAGTTTCCTCACTTGTTCTTCACATATCCAGGCAAAGACATCCTGTTTACTATATGAAGCATTGTATCCCGTATAAAAGGAAGGAAAGAGAGAAATATATTTTTACACTCATCACTCCTCAGGGGCTGTACAACCATGTAGAAATTGTTTAATGTGCTTGTCAAATAGCCAAAGAAAGTGTTAAACCCTGAGTTCCCACCCATGTGTGTGGTATGGTTAGGATTCATCCAGATACACACAGAGAGGCACAACAGGAGGAGAAAGGATAGGGGTGTGGGGACAGCGGGTCCCCAATATGGTGTAATCGTGGCAGGTCTCTGCCTGAAGTGGTATGTGGGGTTTTTCTGGTTTTAATTTTGACTTTAACCCCTGATTTGTAAGTTTTTCATAAAATAAACAGAATCATAACTCATGTAGATGGCTATAAGTGCCGTAGTGTTCTGTGGGTCTCTGGTGTCTGCCAGTGATAAGTGTGGCACCCCAGGAAGGCTGTGGACCCCATCAAGGTGCTATGTGAGGGCCATGCTTGGGGTGGTGGTGGGCCCAGTAGACCCTGCAGCCATCCATCCAGCCTGCCCACCCACACTGCCCTTGTGTCCTCCTGCTTTGCTACGTTATCATTGATCAGTGTCCCTGGTTACCTATGTGTTTGAATTATCTTCGTGTTACAGGTGTTTAATGATTTTGCTCTTTCTAGCTTATTTGTATTTCACCTGTTTTTCTTTAAATCAACATGGTTACACTCTGTTTCAGCAACTGTATAAATTAAACACAAATTATTACTACTGCTATTGAGTTGTCATGATGAATTCTTTTTTATTTCTGAAATTATAGCATTTCTTGAATTTAAGAGAACAAAAACTTGAAAGGCCTATGTCTCCATTTTATTAACTATTACTAAATACATATTTGATGCTCATAATAATAATAATACACATTTATTCATTATTTCCTATGTACAAGGACTTATCTACTTATTTTACATTTAACTTTCTCATTTATTTTCTCAATACTTCAAAGTAAAAGACAAAGAAAGTTGAATAACTTGCGAAATACTACAGTTATGGAGCAAGGATTCAAACACAGCCAGCATTTTCCTAGCTATATGTGTATACAGAAAGTAATGTTTTGTCATCACATACCTGGATTACTTATACTTTTATAAAATAATTCACACTTATGAAGACTTCCTCTGATGTCTTGGATCAACTTCTTTCCTCTACTTGGAAGCGTCCAGCCAATGGCATGGTTACTTCCCAGTAACCCCCACAGGAAGTACACATTCCTCTGTGCATCCAGCTGAGGTTTTTAGAGAGAGAGTGACCTGGAAAGGAATCCTGTTGAAACGATTTACTTACGGAGTTTTCATTATTTAACCTGATGACAGTAAGCTCTTTGTCAATTTTCACTTTTTCCCCCCAATTTTGTGTCACATCACCTTGATAATTCTTGATTCCATACTGCTGGTCACTGAGAGAACTGATAAACTATTAGAGGTTGTGGAGGAATTCGTGAATATGGGCCAGTGATTTTTCTACCTTAAAACTGGGAGCCCATGCATGGAGACTTAAGACGGAAAAGAACCGTATCAGCAAATCTCATTTGAGATTCTTCTCACATTCATCAGTGCATATGCATGTTGCATCTGCATTTTGTGAAGCAAGGAGTACTAGGAAAAATTTCTGGGTTGGTTGAGTAATGTTCACCATGAGAGAAGTATGGGCTATGAGTAGGACCTAGAACTTAGTAATTTGACTTTTGAATTCTTTATCAAAGATGCTTTAGCCACTTAGGTGACTCTTGCTTCTTCTCCTACCTCCCACACTGCCAAGCCCTTAGAGGCAACGAGTCTCTCAGACCTGTTGATGCCTTCTCCTTAATGCCCTGACAGCACCTTGTCCGTTCCTTTCTCATTATTGCATGAGTTACAACCCTCTGCATCTTGCAACCCAAGTACCACACTCCATTCTTCTCTGAGTGCCCATAGTTTCTTTCCACAGAAACAAACTTTCTGCTACCATCAGATTAATCTCTTGGGAAAACCACTCAAGTCTCCAGTGCTCCTGTGACCTTCAGAAGAAGGCAATCTGCCTTAGTTGGGGTTTCAAGTCTGGACAGAACCTGGCCCTGACCAAACTTTCTAATCATATCTTCCACCAATTCCCCAAACTGGGTTATTCCACTTCCTCAGAAAACACACTTCCTCTCTGCACTTAGGCTTATGGTATTCTCTCTGCCCAGGTGGGCATTTCCTTTTTTGCATCTCCCTGAATCCTACTCATCTTTCAGAGGCCTCCTCCTCCTCCAGGAAGGCTCCCTTTCCCAGTCCTGCATGGAGCAAGCTCTCCTTCTAAACTCCTCTGCCAGCAAAAATCATGCTTTTGCCTCCCATCTTAGTTAAGTTGACAAGTGTCTCTCTGCCTCTTTTGCCTTTGAGAATTCCCTATAATGCTTAGCCTGATGTGTTGTAGAGGCTCAATAAATGTGACTGTCCTGGTACTTAAAGCAGCCATGAAAATTCCCAGTGGGTATATCTTATGTGAAATTCTTGTACTCCCAAGGGAAGCCAGCATCCATGTATCAGTTTATTATATCTTGTTTCAGTAGTAATAATAATCTTTTTCTTTCTTTTGAATAGTTGATCATCATAGCACCTACTGCATAATTGCAGTATGTAGTGTATTTTTAATGCTAATCAATGTCCTGGTTATCATCCTAAAAATGTTCTGGATTGAGGCCACTCTGCTCTGGAGAGACATAGCTAAACCTTACAAGACTAGGAATGGTAAGTGGCAAATACCAAGTTTTTCTCCCAAAGAAAAAGTCCCATAATAACTGTTGGTTACTTGTCTATTAATCTTTCAGTAGCTAGGCTGCTAAGCCCAGATTCCATTTTGCTTGCTAATCTGTTATCAGTGAGTTGTGTTTTTGGATTTTCTTAGAGGCCATTTTCCATCCTGCTATGTAAATCCTCATGGTCCTGAGATCCATCTCAACAGCTCACTTTTCTTCCCCGATAGGATTGCTATTCCTACTGAGTTCCCAATAACAGAATCTGCCCCAAGCCCAGAAAGGTGTAAATTTCATAATGTATTGGTAAGACATTATGAAGTTAAACACAGTAGCAAAATTGTTCCTGTTTTCCAGATGTGAGCAGGTTAGAAAGGTCTATCGGAAAGCATGTGTGTTCTACCTGAAACCCTGATCCGTAAAGTCTAACCCAGGCACACAAGCATGTGCATGAAAGGAGTCAGTTCTGCCTGCTAGATGCAAACTTCATGCTTTCATTTGGAGGCAGATACATGTTGCATTTTTCAAACAGTTGACTGAAGTAGGAGCTCATTGTTTGATCTGTGGAAAATTCAGATCCCTTAAAAAATTCTATGCCCTTGCTACTATTAGCTTTAAATTTTTTCACTTCCCCAGGGGAGTATGGGGAAACCAAAGATGAAACCAAAGTCTATTCAGCACAGAAGGCCCCCTTATTCATAGATTATTAATCAAAATTGATGAGATGGACAGGTTCTTGTCCACTTTTTTGTTATTTAGTCTGTGACAGTAAAAAGGAGAAACACTTTGGGATGAAGACTGTTATTTCCTGATAGTGTTTTGTGGCAGTGGTTTGCCGTCAACATCTCTTGAGTCTAGAATATTTTGGAGGATGACATACATTCACCAACAGCCATAAAACTTGGAGAGGAATGTCTTTGAAGAGTCCAGTGAGAATTTTTAGAATCAAGTAAGAAGTTGTACTTCTTGTTTTCATTTTCAGATGGAAAGCTCTATGATGCTTATGTTATCTACCCACGGAACTACAAATCCAGTACAGATGGGGCCAGTCGTGTAGAGCACTTTGTTCACCAGATTCTGCCTGACGTTCTTGAAAATAAATTTGGCTATACCTTATGCATTTATGGGAGAGATATGCTACCTGGAGAAGGTAAAGCTATTGACATACATTAGGGACAGAAATTCATGCTTATTAAAGGCTGTGAACTAGGTGGCCTTATCCCTGCATTGGAAAATGAATTGCATTTACTACCACAGGCCTTAAGACCAGAACTTTAAATATTTATCCAGAAGCAGACACTTATCCTTCAATCGTCCCTCTCCCATCATTGTCCCAGTGATGAGATCTTCACAGTAATGTTGGTGGTGTGAATTCAGAGTTAGAAGTCCTTTGCTTCAAGGACTTAGCAAACCATCATCCCTACTTTATTCCCTTGGTCCCCCACCAGGATAACTCTGCCACTTCTTAATTCTGTCCATAAGATTTGAAAGAGGACTTAAAAATTGACGAATTTTGTTCTGGTAGCCATAGGCACTAGCTGAAATACCTTAAAAGTACTCAGAGAGTCTTCATGACTTTCTTCATGTTGGTGACACATTTGCAAATTTATATTCTCACCAGAACAAAAAGAACTATAGCTTCTGTTCCTTAATATTCCTACCCAATTTTATATACTTCTGACAGTTTTATCACAACTCTTGTGATTGCAGTAGTTATTTTTCCCTTCCCTTCATACATTTATGTCCAGTACCTATGGACCCTCCTTGTGAACTCTTCTCTAATTTCTCACAGACCAGGAAGGGTTTGGAATATAACTGGGGCTCAGCTATCAAGGGCCTAAGCATAATAAAGTATATGTTCAGTTTTACATTTTAAACTCATTTTACTAAGAAGAGGAATTCACATGCCTATAGATGTAAAGGTATGAACAACAGGTGACTTTGGTTTACCCTGGAATATCTGGGAATGCTAATAGCCTCAATAACGGCTCAAGAGACTTGTGAAAGATACAATTTAGGAGAATCGAATGCATTTCTTCTCTCGAGGCTCTCTTCTTCCCCCATTTTCCCACTGGCCACCCATGCAGGTAGAAGTAATGAGTAATGCTCTCAAACACTCTTTTCATATTACAAATGTACTGAAGAACCTGCAGGGACTCCAGTTGTTTGTGAGCTCAACAATGTGCCACATCTGGCCACAAGCTCTTCACCTCTTCTTTCTCAGTCCATCCACCTAAGTTCTAGTTACACTTCTCCTCAGCCAAACCCAGGTGCTAGCTCTCTCACACTCAAGCTTGTGCTGCCTTCAATGTGTGACAACATACTAATCTGGAATGGTTTTCTACTTCCCTCTGTCAATGCATGTCCTCTGACCTTTCCTCAA
This sequence comes from Pan troglodytes, assembly GCF_028858775.2. NCBI lineage: Eukaryota > Metazoa > Chordata > Mammalia > Primates > Hominidae > Pan > Pan troglodytes. The sequence continues at coordinate 20,476,634 of NC_072410.2, read as the reverse complement.
CCAAAAGAAATGAAACCCAACAACACCAAACTTCACTCTTCACTTAGGAAAGTTCATGACTGACTAAGGTACTGTCTATAGTCTCATGCAACTTATCTTGCATTTGCCCCATCAAAATCCTCTCTGCACCACCACTCCATCCAGTGGCCCTGGGTGGCTGATCATCATGGAATCCATTGCACCCTTGTCCTCTGCTCCAGGCTGGGTTTGGCCAATGGGAGGCACTGGCAGGAGGTCAGAGGGTGGTCATGTACCTGCCTCTCCACGTGGGGCTTCTGGAGCAGCTGTGCTTCTCCCTCTGGGAGCACCTCTTCTCAGCTGGCCTGCCTCATGCATCTGCAATCCCTCAGACACCCGTCTGTGAGAATATCTTGGATTGTTTTCTTCACGGTTGTGCTTTCTCCTGTTGCAGTGAGGACTGGGTATTTCATGTTCTTTCTGAGTCCACCCAGAGCTAATTGGAATCACCATGGCGTCTACGCTGTATAAACACCAAATGGGAAAGGGGATCTATTGTCCCTTGAGATTTTTCTAGTTTGGATCAAATCAGTTTCTACAACAGAGATTAATGGGGGTGAAGTAAAGTCAGGACTTACTTTCCTAGAGACTTTGGACAATTTTGAGGGGCAAAGCTTCCTGAGTTTGTGCTTTTTAATATGTGAGTTAAAATTTTAAGCCATTGAAAAACATATAAGCAAATATTCTAAGAAGATAATATGTATTCTAAGAAGAATGAACCAGAATTCTAAGTCTCTAATGCAACAATAGACTAAATATCTTTACATTCCCATTTACTTGGAAGGACTCTGTTTTAGTTAAGACTAAGCTACCTGGGAAATAAAAAGAGGACATTGGGGCTGATATTCTCACAAATGAAAGGAACACAAAGAACAAAACGGGTTCTCTATCCACACATATTTCCACTTCTCTGAGTAAGTGACTTGATGTCAGAGAATCTCACACCAGATTATAACAATAAGACTTTTAAATGTTCAGGATGTTTATGTTTAAAGCATTAGACTGATAGGAAATCTGATCTATTTCTTGTATGACTAGATGTAGTCACTGCAGTGGAAACCAACATACGAAAGAGCAGGCGGCACATTTTCATCCTGACCCCTCAGATCACTCACAACAAGGAGTTTGCCTACGAGCAGGAGGTTGCCCTGCACTGTGCCCTCATCCAGAACGACGCCAAGGTGATACTTATTGAGATGGAGGCTCTGAGCGAGCTGGACATGCTGCAGGCTGAGGCGCTTCAGGACTCCCTCCGGCATCTTATGAAAGTACAGGGGACCATCAAGTGGAGGGAGGACCACATTGCCAATAAAAGGTCGCTGAATTCCAAATTCTGGAAGCACGTGAGGTACCAAATGCCTGTGCCAAGCAAAATTCCCAGAAAGGCCTCTAGTTTGACTCCCTTGGCTGCCCAGAAGCAATAGTGCCTGCTGTGATGTGCAAAGGCATCTGAGTTTGAAGCTTTCCTGACTTCTCCTAGCTGGCTTATGCCCCTGCACTGAAGTATGAGGAGCAGGAATATTAAAGGGATTCAGGCCTCAGGTTTCATCTGGTAACTTTCCTTCCATTTCCCTGCTTCTGGGTGGATGCAAAATGGCCAGAAATTTTTCTCCTCAATCCTCCACCATACTCCAGCCACCATTTTCTTCCCTTTTCCCTTTTGCTTGCCTGTCTTCACTGTGGTGTGGGATGTTTTCACTACTCTTTTTTCCTCTCTCTCTGTCTTGCTTTGTTTCTCCTCATTCTTTGTCAATAATCTGAATAGCAAATTAATCATTCGACAGTAGATTTTCACGTCATCTTGAGGAACATTCTGATTCCCTCAGGCAGAATGTCAGTTGTAAATCTTGTTCCCAACATGCCAGATTTTCTTTATTTTTTATATATATAATATTTTATATATAATATTATATAATATATAATATTATATATAATATTATATAATATTATATATTATATTATATAATATATAATATTATATAATATATAATATATAAAATGTGTATATAATTATATATATAACTATATAAAATATAACAGAATATCTAATAATGTATAATATATAACATATAAAAATAATATTATTTAATATATAATACATAATATTTTATATATAAGATTTTTATATAACATTTTAAATATAATATAATATATATAATTATTAATTATATATAATTAATAATTATATATTTTATATAATATAATATTATATATAATATATTATATATTTTATATAATATAATATTATATATAATATATTATATATTTTATATAATATAATATTATATATAATATATTATATATTTTATATAATATAATATTATATATAACATATTATATATTTTATATAATATATATAATATATAATATATGATATATTTTATATAATATATATAATATATAATATATGATATATTTTATATAATATAAATATATATAATATATTATATATTTTATGTAATATAAATATATATAATATATTATGTATATTTATATAATATATAATATAATATATAACATATAATATGATATATAATCTATAATATATAATATATAATTATTAAATATTATTATTATTAATAATAGTAATTATATTATATATACAATTATATATAATATATAATATTATATATTATATTATATATGATATATAATATTATATATTATATTATATATGATATATATTTTATATATATAAAATTTATATATAATATTATATATAATATTATATATTGTATATATAATATATAATATTATATATAATACATTTCATATATAATATTATATATCATATTATATATTTTATATACAATATGATATATAATATAATTTATATATTATATCTTTATATATGATGATTATATTAATTATATAAATATAAATGATATATTTATATGTAATTATTAATTATATAATAATTTATATGATAATTACATATAAATATATCATTTATATTTGTATAATTTATGTAATAATCATATATAATATATAATATATAAATTATATTATATATCATATTGTATATAAAATATATAATATGATATATAATATTATATATGAAATGTATAACATATATAATATTATATAACATATATTATATATAAAATATATAATTTTATATATAATATATATAAATTTTATATATACATCATATATAATATTATATAGTATAAATTATACATATTCTATATATAGTATATAGAATATAGTATTATATATAATATATAGTATTCTATATAAATAATATAACATATGTTTTATATAGAATATTATATATAATATAATATATATTTTATATAGAATATTTTATATATAGTATTTTATATATATGTATTTGAGACAGTGTCTCCTATGAACATACTTGTGGACTTACAATTTTATTTTGACACTTAAGAGTGGTCATAGGGTAGGTGCATATTTAACTTTCAGAGAAACTTATACATTGTTTCGCAAACTAATTGTACTACTTTCCATTCCCACCAGTTGTGTATGAGAGCTCCGCTGCTTCATTGCCTCACCAATAATTGGTGTTGTCAAGTTTCTTTATATTTTAATAATTTTCACAGGTGTTAGATGAAGATCACCATGGTCTTAACCTGAAGTTCCCCGACTAATGATGATGAGCCCTTTTCATGTTTTCATTGGCCATTCGTATATATTTTTTAGTGAAGGCAAAATATTTTGCCTTATTTAAATTGTATTTCTTTTTATATTGTTGATGTGTAGGAATTATTTACGTATTGTGGATGCAAGTTCTTTGCCAGATAGATGTAAAGTGAGAATGTTTCCAGGGTTATCTATTCAGTTTTAAGTGATGTCTTTGTTTAGTAGACATTTTTAATTTTGGTGATGTCCAATTAATCGATGTGTCCCAAATGGCTATTGTTTTTTGTGTCCTAGCTAAGAATTTTTTTTTTTTTTTTGCCTGTCCAAGGGCATGATTTATTTATTTATTTTCTGCCTGTTCAAGGGTCTTCTCTGTATTTTTATGAAATATTTACGGTTCTAGCTTTTATGTTTAGGTCCATGGTCTATTGTGAATTGATACTTGTATATAGAACAAGGCAAGGACAAAGTACTTTTTTCTGCTGCTGCTTCTTCTGTAGAGGTACCCAGCTGTTCCAGCAATGTTTGTGAAAGACTGTTTTTTCCCCACTGAATTGACATGGTGCTTTGTTAAAAAAATCAATTGACTAGATATGTGTGGATCTATTAGTCTACTTTCTATTTTGTATGTTTGTATGTTTCTGTGAATATCACATTGCCATAATTACTATTGCCTTATTATAAATCCTCAAGTCAGTATAAGTCTCTCAACTTTGTTCATCTTTGTCAAGATTGCCCAGACAGGCCGGGCAGGTGGCTCACCCCTGTAATTTCAACACTTAGGGAGGCCGAAATGGGCGGATCACCTGAGGTCGAGAGTTCAAAACCAGCCTGACCAACACGGAGAAACCCCGTCTCTACTAAAAATACAAAAGTAGCCAGGCGTGATAGTGCATGCCTCTAATCCCAGCTACTCCAGAGGCTGAGGCAGGAGAATCGCTTGAACCCGGGAGGCGGAGGTTGCAGTGAGCCGAGATCGCGTCATTGCACTCACTCCAGCCTGGGCAACAAGAGCAAAACTTCGTCTCTGTCCGGACAATCCTAGATTATTTGCATTTTCCTATGAATTTTAGAAACAGTTTCTTAATTTCTTTGAAAAATTTTCCTGGGATTTGGATTGAATTGTATTAAATATATAGATTCTGTAATATATAGAGTCTAAAAATATACAGTGTGGAGAATAGATGTCTTAAGTCTTCCAATCCGTAAACGTGGTATATCCCTTTATTACTTAGATGTTTCATCTCTGTTAGCAATATTTTGTAGTTTTCACAGAAGATATCTCATATATTATTCAATGAATTTATACTTTGGTATTTTGATTTTTAAATGCTATGGTAAATGGCATTTTTAACAAACTTCACTTTTCAAGTTTCCATCTCTAATATATAGAATTGCTATTGATTTTTATATTCCATGATCTTGATAAACTTAATATTTCCAGTAGTTTTTTTTTTTGTAGATTTCTAAAGTTGGTCTACATATAATTATGCTGTCTGTTAAAACCAGTAGTTTTAATTCTTTCTTCTCAATCTTTATGCTTTCTAATTTTATTTTTATTTCTTCACTTGTTGCAAAGCAGTTGTCCCAGGTGGGAGCCAAAATCCTTATCTCATTACTAATCTTAGGAAAAAGTAAAATGTTTCACTATTATGAGGTCACCTGTAAGTTTCTTATAGATGTTCTTTATCAGATTAAGAAAGGTCATTTCTATTCTCGGTTTTCTGATCGTTATTAATTCAGAAAGGGTGTTGAATTTTGTCAGATGCTTTTATTTGCATTTATTGAAATAATTACATATTTTTATTTATTATGTGGTGAATTATCTTGATTGGGTAAAAAGAATTAAAATCATTGTCTCATTAAACATTTTGCCTGTCGGCTATGGGTTTCCCTTTTCCTTTTGTTAAATAACAGTTCTGCCACAAAATAAAAATCTAGAAACACACATTCCCCTTTGGCCTCCTTAAAAAAAATTAAAACTTCAACAATTGCACCCCTCTCTATTACTTCCCTGTAGTGAGCTCCCATCCTTCTGGGAAAGCAAAAAGCCTGGGGCGCATTTGTGTACTTGAGACATGGAGCCCCTCTCACCTTCGGCATCCCCCGGGGACCCCTCTTCCACCCTCAGCCCTCCCCTCCTCTTCCTCTGAAGAGCCGGGCGGCCACTGCGGCCAGCGGTCCTCCCTCCTGGCATCCTCTGCTGTGAACCGCGGCCTGCAGGGTGCTTGCGAGCGGCCCGGGCGCGCCCCCTTCCGGCCCCGCAGGTCACCCGGCTACGGCCCGGGTTTTCCCGGGACCCGCGCCGCGCGGCTGGGGAGGAAGCACCAGACGCCTGGGGCCCACGCCGTCCGCGGGAAAAGGGCAAGGCGCTGGGTTTTCCAGCAGCAACCTTTGGACCCCGCGATCCAGTAGCTCCGGTAACTCCACGCGGGGCGTCTGGGTGGAGGAGCCGGTCCTAGAGCACGGCTGCGAGGAGCACCCGGACCGGAGGGTCCCCAGACCGGGACCCCCGAGTCAGGGAGGATTCTACGCCAGGGAGCGCCCCAGACTGAGAGCGCCCCAGACCGCTACACTCCCGGACCCGGAGCTTTGCCCGACCGCGGGCAGTGCCCACCTGCAGCCTCCACTGGCCGGGGTTAGCAGCCAGGAGCTGCCAGACGCCTGACATTCTTCTTTCTGTTCCTACTTTTTTTCCTTCTTCTTCTTTTTTTCTTTTTTCTTTTTTTTTGTAGCCCTCTCTGGGTGCCTTATCTCTTTAATCACACCTCTCTTTCACTTTCCACGGTAGTCAGGAGGCGGAGATCGCTGCTTCTCACCTACTTTCTGAACTTGGCCTCCGCAGTCGCGACCTGGCGTGAAGGAGGAGCTGCCGCCCCCGCCCCAGCCTCGGGGACGCCTCTCTGAAGGTAAGGGTGGGCTCCGCTGCCACCCGCATCCCCTCCCCACCCCCCAGAGGAAGGGAAGACCACCATCCGGGGAGGGATTCTCAAATCAAGATCAATTAAGAGAGAGAGAGAGAGAGAGTGTGTGTGTGAATACGTGTGAATAATTGATGAGACAGCATCCTGTCTTTCTCTGAAAGTATAGTTTTAGAAATTAAGACATCCCCAATTATTTTCTGGAGAGGTGAGAACGACTGAAATAAATAATAACAATAGTTGTCATTTTTTAAGTGCTTACTGTGTGCCTGACACTGTAGAAAATTTTTAGATATCTTATTTTCACTTAATCCTCCTAAGGGCCACATGAAGTAGGAACTATTATTATGCTTTAATAAAAGGGAGGAGGAATTCCGTCATTTACCCAAGAGTGTCCAGCTACTAAGTAGTAGATCCCAGACCCACACCTACAGTTTTTCTGATTCCAGAGCCTTTATCTTTTTTCTGCCCAGCCTTGGGAAGTTAAAATGCCCAGCACGTTGCATCGCAGTTATCAGACAAATTAATGAGGTGTCAATTGCAGCCAGATACAGAGATCCAAGATTATTGTATTCATTTCACTGATTGCCCTTGCTTCATTCTCAGGACCCTTTGCAAATACTGATTTTGTGTCATACACAGTGCTGCTATTGGGAGCACACCTCTCAACCTCAGGGCCTTGGATGGGCTAGGAGGGGTAAATTTGGGGAATTGGGTTTGTGCAGGTTCTGGGGACGGTGTTTTCCCTCTCCCTGCACAAATATACATCCAAAGGCTGAGAACTAAGGCTAAGGCCTAGGAATGCGGATTGAAAAGGCAGGGTCTAAATCCCAGCACTTGGGAGGCTGAGGTGGGCGGATCATGAGGTCAGGAGATCGAGACCATCCTGGCTAACATGGTGAAACCCCGTCTCTACTAAAAATACAGAAAATTAGCCAGGCATGGTGGCATGCATCTGTAATCCCAGCTACTCAGGAGGCTGAGGCAGGAGAATCCCTTGAACCTGGGAGGCAGAGGTTGCAGTGAGCGGAGATTGTGCCACTGCACTCCAGCCTGGGCGACAGAGCGAGACTCTATCTCAAAAAAAAAAAAAAAAAAAAAAAGAAAAAGAAAAAAGAAAAAAAAGAAAAGGCAGGGTCCCTGCCTTCAGGGACCTCACCAGAGAGTGGCAGCTAGTCCAGGAGTGATGGAAACACCTGCAGAGTGATGGAGACGGGCTTGGACATAGGCATGTGCCATTTGGGGCTGTTGCAGTTGGAGAGCTTCCTTGAGAAGGCAAATACTGAGCCAAGTTGAAAGGACTCTAGGGACCTGGCATCTGGGAGAAGTGGGGAGGGTGGCCCAGGTAGCACAGGCATAGGCAGATTTGGGGGGAAGCATAAGGCTAACAACAGACACTTGTGTGACAAGGACTATGAGGTGGCATTGATTTTCTTGGCCTTACAGATGAGAAGCCAGATTCCACACAAATTATTTTGTTTGTTAGAGTTTAAGCGTGTGTGTATGTTATGCCCCAAGATCATTTTCTCCTCTTTGCATTTGGTTGTTTTATCATCTCACAGGCTGAGTAAAACGACTATGCATGGAACACTGTAGAAGAAAAATTATATTAAAAAAAAACTGGTGTTATGATTTTCATCCAGGCATTTTGTCTCAGGAGTTGCTCGATTGTATGTGTTACTAATGAGTGATTTATATTGAGGCATCTACATTGATTCATGTGTGTCCTTGTGAATAGCTGTAATCTGAGGCTGGCCATTTCACTTCCTCAAATCTCAGGTTCCTCATTAGAAAGAGCTTTGAAATGGCTCTTTCCCTGTACATTATGTGTTTCTGTGAATTACTTTTAGAGAAAGGTCAGTTTCTCAGGGTGGGACCCATAAACAAGGGCAACTGGGCAGAGCCAGGGGTTCAGGTGACTGTTTGGACCCTCTGGAAGGGCTTTTTACTGTGCTGCCTTGGGAGACAGAGTGGTCAGCTTGGAACTGACCTTAAGCCTAGGTCACCCAATTTTTGAAGGAAACTTTTTTTTTTCATTTAGAGAAAACTTCATGCCTTTGGGTGATTAGGTAAGTTTGTGACTATTCGTTATGTGTGTGTACACACACGTACGTACATATGTACATGCACAAATATTTAATATGTCTTAGACACATGAAATATATGCATTTAAGATGTATTAAATGTACTTTCCTAAGAATACAAATAAGTGCCCTACGTCGGCGGCTCCCTACCTGACTGTACGTTAGAGTAACCTGCGGAGTTCTGAGGACTCAAGATGCCCAGTCTGTCCTCCAGACCACTGGGTGGAGCCCGGGCATCATTATTTTTTTCCAAACTTGGGTGAGAGCTGGTGGCCTAGACTTCACATTAGTTGCTAAAACATACTTTCCAAGATATCATGCTTTAAAAAGCATTTCAAAAGTAGATTATGCAGATGTGCCAATGGATCAGATGATCACCTGGATTCAAAATTATGTATATTTTATGGATGTAATTCATTCAATAATTCAGCAAATAACAAAGAAACAAGCAGACCTAAAGTGAAAATATGACAGTGATAAGTGCTATGAATAGAAAAACTAAACACGGGAGGGTAGAGGAACATTGGTGTGTGTGAGCATGTGTGTGTGTGTGTGTGCATGTGCGTGTTTGCATTTGTAAAAGCATGCTGTGCTAGACTTGCAGTAGAGTGCTCAGGGAGGACCTGTACATTATAAGCTAGTGTCAGCAAACCGTAGGGGAAATACAGGATTATTTAATTAACAATAGAGAAGTAATTAGTAGGTATTTGAGGAAAGTAAGTTTAGTTACTCCCTGTCTTCATGTCAGTCAAGAAAATTAATTGTTGGTGGATGAAAAAAGTGAAATATAAAAACAAAACAAAACAATACTGAGCCATAAAAATGAAGAAACTACGTAAGCATCTATTTGACCACCAACAGGAAAGTATATTCTACACTTAAAAGCAATGAAAATATCTCAAAGCAAAAGAATGATCGGTTTGACTATATCCATATAAAATTTGTCATATATTAGCATAACAAAAGAGAGAAAGTAAACAAGTTAGACAAACATCTGAGAACTGGACAAAAGACATAAAGAGATGGTTCATAAACATGAAAATAAAATGGCTGATAATAAGTGATTAATATTTGCCTCATTTATACCCAAAGAAATGCAAATTCAGAAAACAATGAGATACCATTTTTCCATTTTGGCTGTCTAATTACATTTTAAAAGTAAAGCTGCTCAGTGTGCTTCTGGGTGTGGTCGATAGATGCTGTCTTGTGCTATTGAGTGAGAGAATATGAATATTGCAACATTTCTGGAATGCAGTTTGTCAGCATGCATCTGTCAGGTTTCAATGTAGTCTTCAACTCAATCACTGTACTGCCATCGAGTAACATCCAGGAAATAATAAGAAATGTAGACAAATAATAATAGCTAACATTTAAGTGGTATTACCATTCACCAGACACTTGGAATAGTAACTCATTTAACTTTCACATCAGCTCCAGGAGATGGTATTATTATTATCCCCTTCTATAGATAAGAAAATTGAGGCACAGAACAGGCAAGTCAGTTGCCCACAGTCGGTTAGCTGGTAGAGGGTAGAATGGAGATTCAAATCCACCCAGGCTGCCACCTGAGCCCATGCTGCAAAAAAGCTGAGCCATTCTGCCTTACCTGTGAAGACGGTCATGTGATTATCTCATCATACATCTGGTAAATGATAATATATCCACATGAAGTAATATTAGGTGGCAATTAGAATGGTTTTAACAAAGAGTTTTGTGACACAGGAAAAATGCTCATTATGTAATATTAGGTGGAAATGCAGGATATGCAATCATTTAAACATCTTTTTTTTTTTTTTGAGAAGGAGTCTTGCTCTGTTGCCCAGGCTGGAGTGCAGTGATGAGATCTCGGCTCACTGCAAGCTCCGCCTCCCGGATTCACACCACTCTCCTGCCTCATCCTCCCTAGTAGCTGGGACTACAGGTGCCTGCCAACATGCCTGGCTAATTTTTTGTATTTTTAGTAGAGACGGGGTTTCACCGTGTTAGTCAGGATGGTCTCAGTCTCCTGACCTCATGATCCGCCCATCTCAGCCTCCCAAAGTGCTGGGATTACAGGCATGAGCCACTGCGCCCGGCCAAACATCTTAATTATGTGACAACATTTATAAAAAGTACAAGAAAACATGCTAAAATATTATACATGTTGAGATTATTTTCTTCGTTCAGTTTTTGTTTTGTAAATCTCCTACATTGAGTGTAAATTGCTTTAGAAATCAGAAAAACTTTAAAAAGAAAGAAACTTAAGAGTTATAGAAAAGCAAAAATATTGATGTTAAACATAACAATTAAAAACCCTTAAAATTCTTACATGTGAGACATTTAATATTTATATTCTTCTATGCCTATTTTATTAATACTTGCTAGAGTATCTGTTACATTTATCAGAATAGCTCTTTTTCTGGAAACGAATTCATTATTTAATATAACCTTAATCTCTTAAATTCACACATAAAACTTAAGTACATTAAAAATTTTACATACACACATCCACATTTGCAGAATGGTGTGCAAATACCAGCTAATTTTTGTGTACTGAGATCTTAATATGTTTCATATTGAGACTCAGAGTTAACTTGTCAGTTTGCTGAACCATCTCCTGATAACTTTGTCTGTTGGTAGATATTGAATTTTTTTTAAAAGTGGTGCTTTTTATAAGGTTACATCAGTCTTAATCAGAGTGACATAAAGGAAATAACATTTTTTATTCTATCCAAGATAAAAGAATAGGCAGAGTTAATAATAAAATGTGTGTGGAGGTAGCGGGGGAGGTTTCAAACCATAGAACCGGTCTAATTTGATTATGCACAGTTGGTACTTTCCATTCATACTTGTTTCTTTGGCCTTTACTTTATTGATTATTATCTCTTGGAAATTTCACCAAATATTTGGTGATTTTTCCATAAGGATGTATGTGAATGGTTTGGCAGCTTAGCCATTAAGCTTTATCCTGGATTCAGGCATTGACAACCCTGTTTTTAGGATGGAAGATGAGTAGTTGTTGGTGAGAGGGGCATTATTCTGAGCTGAGAAGCTGCCATGCACTCAGGAAGTCTCCATAAGCCTTAGATGGTTTAATCACTCAATAATTCCAGAAGCAGGCCTTCTTATCATCTCCATTTTGGTAATGACCAAACAGGCTCTAAGACTTGCTCAAGTTTTGCACAGCTTGTCAGGACTCAAACTGGAGTGGCAGCCCAGGTTTGTGTGTTTCCGAAACCAGACTCTGCCATCAGGCTGTGCTCCCTGCACTCAGGATGGTAAACAAGGGATATGGTGTTGTTTATGCAGTATTTAGACTCTGAATGGTCTCCACTGTGGGGGATCCTTCCTCCACTGGGCTCTTAAAGTTGTAATCAGAAGTCCGAATGCTAGGTTGTAGTAGGATCAAAGTTCAATGCAGATCTTAGTTCCACTGGGTCACAGTCAATGTAAAGGAGGGATCTGGACTGTAGGAGACTGTCACTTCATCTCTCCATTTCCCCAAAGTAAACTCATATGGGCAGCCACAGACACACGCAAACACATGCATACACACCTATGCCTCAGTGACACATGTTAGTGAGTGCTGGCCATGTGCTAGGCATCGTGCTGGATTTTAGTGATACAGTGAAGAGCAAAATAGACTTAGTGCCTAGAATTATGAAACCTACATTCTGAAGGAGGAAGATGGATTTTTAAAAATTCAACCCTAAATGAAGATCTCATTACAATTCAGGAACGTTTTGATGTGAAAACACACACACACTCTGTTACATGGGCAGAACTGCCATACATAGCTCAGCATGTCACAGATTGTTTATTCATAGAATGGTAATATTTGTAGCAGTACTATTGTTCTGAACTTTGGCCTTGGAAGCAGGATTTAGTAGACCAGGCCTGAAATTCTTCAGACTCTGTTGTATCAGAGAAATAAATTATTAGGGATTTCTTCCAGAAGAAAAACTTCATTGCCTTGAAATTTTATTAATTTTATGTGGCTGAAAGTTCTGAGAATTGGTTACTATATTAAGGATTATAAAAATCTTCTAGGTTGTTTTTTTAAAAATCTGTGTGCCAGAAGATTTTTAAACCTTCATAAGATAGGCACGCTTTTGTTTGAAAGCTTTGGCTGAATCTGTTTTATTCTGTTTTCCAGAGAAGGCATTTGAAGCAGAATCCAAATCATGAATTGTAGAGAATTACTCTTGACCCTTTGGGTGCTTATATCTGTAAGCACTGCAGGTAAGTGACCTTATACATATTCTCAAACATATTTCATGTGTAATTGAGGAAGAATGTCAAAGTTTTTTTTTTTTTATGTGGTGGCTACTGAAGATGCTGAATTTATTCAGAAAAGAAAAGATTCTGCAGTCTGAGTTCATGTAGTGAGAGCAGAGTGAAAAACTTGCATCTTGAAATAAATTACATTTGTCTGAGGTGAAAATTTATTTCATGTTATTTGAAACTGAGGAGGTGGCAGCCATCTTTATTATTGGGTTTTAGGAAGTTTGAAACACACTTTCTCCTTCCTGAGAGGGAGGCAAAGATTCATCTCATTATTTAGGTAATAATGAGAAAAGTAAATGACAAATATATTAGACAGCTTAAAAAAATTAGAGTGAGACGGAATATACAAAAAAGAGACTGGCTAGACCAAGGAGCTCAAGTAGGCTTCATAGTAGATGTCAAATACCAATTTTAACTTATTAGCAGTGATTGCCTAGAGTTGTTTTTTTTTTTTAATTGAGAAGGATTCTGAGACTTCATTCTTTAGCATTCCATGATTGAACAGCAAGGCATTCCTTAGGCTTTGGGGGAGAAAGTGGGAGCACAAATATTAATTTGCCTTGATCTATTATCTAGGAGAGGGAAACACATGGGCTCATTTCCCTACTTTGATAATTACTGCTGAAGAGATAGCTGAATTAAGCTTTTGGTACTTTCAAATAACACAGGTCCAATCTCAGGGTATATTTACTTACGTGAATCCATTTATTATTGAGATCCCTGCAATAGAACCCTACCCAGATGATAAAAGAATGAGGTAGATCTTCATTTTTTTATATGTAATGATCTGTCAGAAACAAGTGAGTGGAAAAGCAAGGTACAGGAAAATGTGTCATGAGTTCCATGTCCTGTGGACATACACTAATAGCCTTACTCCTCATTATAATGAGAGCATGTTTCAGGCACAGAAACAGCCATGCAGCCAGTTGTGCAAAGTTGCCAAGCTCCCAGCTGCCTGCCCTGGAGAGCACTTTTCATGAATGTTTCACTCTAGGGAGACATGACAATGTTCTACATGTAGGATTCACTGAACCTAGTTGAGTTTAAGTGACAAAATGCTATGATTGTCCAAACTCAAGACAGTTTCAAACACAGACTTTATTCCAAAGGGCATTGGTTGTTGGCACTGCTGGGTTCTTATACTGTGTTTATGGAACAATAGGAGTGCCTATTTTGGCACTTGGAACTCCACAAACCTTGAATTCCACTTATTTATCCCATCAAGAACCATTTCCAACAAGCATTATGGTAATCAACAAAGCCTCTAATGGTAAACCATGATTAGATATCCAAAGCTTCTAGCTGCCTGAGGAGGGGGGTGGTGTGGACTTTCAATTATCAACCTCCCACCTCTGGAGAGTGTGTAATTCACATTAAGTTTCTTCAAATGATAATACTTCCAGAGAGCACATGTCCATCCAAACACAGTCATATGTGTTTATAGAAGCTTTTTAAGACAAGCGAAAACCTGAAAACCTAGAAATAAGCCAATATCCAATAGACATTTGTTTAATAAACCAAATCCCCAACATGCATCCTTTTATAAAATGGATAAATTGTGAAATGGTAACACGATTAGATACTACATTACAATGAGAAAAGAACACATCACTGCTACAGCATGAATGCATTTATAACAATCATGTCGAAATAACCCAGACATAAAGGAGCACATATTGTATGGCCTATGCACTTTATTATATTAACTCTAAAACAGGAAAATAAATGAACTGTTAATGACTCACCAGGGTTTTGCATGTCAATTGAAGCTGACATCCACATATACACATGTATCACACCTTCTATGTTGAAGTATTAGTATAAAATAGAGATTGTATTGCAACCAGAAAACATGAAGTTGGTGCTCCTTAACTCTTGTGTTTTGTGGTAGATTCGACATCCATGTTTTCAAAGAATGTGTATTAGTCCACTCTCATGCTGCTAATAAAGGCATACTTGAGACCGGGTAATTTATAAAGGAAAGAGACTTTATTGATTCACAGTTCTGTATGGCTGGGGAGGCCTCAGGAAACTTACAATCATAGTGGAAGGGGAAGAAAACATATCCTTCTTCACATGGTGGCATCAAGGAGAAGGCTGAGCAAAAAGGGGAAAAGCCCCTTATAAAAACATCAGATCTTATGAGAACTCACTCACTATCAGGAGCACAGCATGAGGGTAATCACCCCCATGATTAAATTACCTTCCACCAGGTCCCTCCTATGACACATGGGGCTTATGGGAACTACAATTCAAGATGATTTGGGTTGGGGTAGAGCCAAATCATATCATTTCACCCCTGGCCTCTCCCAAATCTCATGCTCTCACATTTCAAAACACAATCATGCCCTTCTAACAGTCCCCCAAAGTCTTCACTCATTCTAGCATTAACTCTAAAATCCAAGTCCAAAGTCTCATCTGAGACAAGGCAGGTCCCTTCCTATGAGTCAGTAAATTCAAGAGCAATTTAGTTACTTCCTAGATACAATGGGAGTACAGGCATTGAGTAAATACACCCCTTCCAAATGGGAGAAATTGACTAAAACAAAGGGGCTACTGGCCCCATGCAAGTTCTAAATTTAATAGGGCAGTCATTAAACCTTAAAGTTCCAAAATAGTCTCCTTCAACTCCATGTCTCATATCCAGGTCACGCTGCTGCAAGAGGTAGGATCCCATGGCCTTGGGCAGCTATGCTCCTGTGGCTTTGCAGGGTACATCTTCCTTCCTGGTTTCTCTCATGGGCTGGTGTTGAGTTTCTGGGCTTTTTCAAGTGCATGGTGCAAGCTGTCAGTGAATCTATCATCCTGGGGCCTGGAGGATGGTGGCTGTCTTCTCTTAACTCCACTAGCTGTACTCCAATGGGGACTCTGTATGGGAGCCCCAACACCACATTTCCTTTCCACACTACCCTAGCAAAGATTCTACATGAGGGTTCCACCCCTGCAGCAAACTTTTGCCTGGACATCCAGCGTTTCCATACATCCTCTGAAACCTAGGCGTAGGTTCCCAAACCTCAATTCTTGACTTTTGTGCACCTGCAGCCTCAACACCATGTGGAAGCTGCCAAGGTTTGGGGCTTGCACCCTCTGAAGCCACAGCCTGACCTGGTATCTTGGCCTGTTTTAGCAATGGCTGGAGGGGTAGGATGCAGGGCACCAAGTCCCTAGGCTGCACACAGAAGGGGACCCTGGGCCCATCCCAGGAAATCATTTTTTTCTCTTAGGCTTCTGGGCCTGTGATGGGAGGGTCTGCCATGAAGATCTCTGACATACCCTAGAGGTATTTTTCCCATTGTCTTGGCAATTAACATTTGGGTCCTCATTTCTTATGCAAATTTCTGCAACCAGCTTTAATTCCATGCCCCCCATTCCAGCGAACATGGATTTTTCTCTCCTACCACATTCTCAAGCTGTGAATTTTCCAAACTCTTATGCTCTGTCACCTCTTGAAGGATTTGCTCTTTAGAAATTTCTTCTTCCAGATAATCATCTCTCAAGTTCAAAGTTCCATAGATCTCTAGGGCAAGGGCAAAATGCAACTAATCTCTTTGCTAAAACATAACAAGAGTCACTTTTGCTCCAGCTCCCCAAAAGTTCCTCATCTCCATCTGAGACCACCTCAGCCTGGACTTTATTGTCCATAACATTATCAGCATTTTGGTCAAAGCCATTTAACAAGTCTTTAGGAAGTTCCAAACTTTTCCATATTTTCTTATCTTCTTCAAACTGTTCCAACTGTTCCAAACTGACCTCCAAACTGTTCCAACCTCTGCCTGTATGCAGTTCCAAAGTCACTTCCACATTTTGTGTATCTTTACAGTAGCACCCCACTCCTGGTACCAATTTACTGTATTAGTCCATTCTTACACTGCTAATAAAGGCATACCTGAGACCAGGTAATTTATAAAGGAGAAAGATTTAATGGACTCAGTTCTGCAGGTCTGGGGAGGCCTCAGGAAACTTACAAAAGGGGGAAAAGCCCCTTACAAAACCATCAGATCTCATGAGAACTCACTCACTATCATGAGAACAGCATGAGGACTGCCCCCATGATTAAATTCAAGATGAGGTTTGAATGGGGACACAGCCAAACCATATCAGAATACTTCTATCACATCACTTCCTCTTTATGTTGTGGTTAACAATTTTGAGTTAAAACCAGACTGCTGCTTTGAGAAACAAACCCTGACTATAGAGAGGGCATTCTGTCCATGTCCTAAGGGAAATGTTTCGTTCAATTTAAATACTCTCATCCTCAAAATGCGGTAAAAGTGCACCCGAGAGTCACTGGAGGGTAGATTATGAGAAAGACCCATTAATGCTGAACTTGAAGTACCACAAGTGCAGAAAGAGGGGAAGGAGCACCTATCCTGTGTAGACGATGGTTCAGATATATTTCCAAAGCCAGAGAATCTGGGTCAATTGAGAAAGAGGGAAAGTGACAGATATGCAAATTTGGATTGATATTATATTAATGAATTCTTGAATATCCACATGGTGACCTACAGTAATAATAAATGTACACACACTGTAAGTTACATAGGCACACCTTTAACCATCCCCACACTTGCCAGGGAATGTTAGATAGGCAGGGTGAATGCAAGGTAAGTGAGATTTCTGATGGTGCAGAGGAAGAACGCCAAGGTTGCTAGGTTTCTTGTTTTCTTTTCTACTGAGACTCCTCAGCAGGGTATATTTTGAGGTAGGTATGGCAGCACTGTGACTTCTGTGGCTTTCCCTGTGAAGAAGTTGTAATGTGTAATATTTTCTTCTAAGAGGTGACACAATTATCAGTCTTCTAGCTACGGTTGGTTAAGTTTTGATACCTTCCTGTTGGGGAGAAACTGTCACAAGTTGTGTTTTCATCTATGTTCTGAAAGTGCCTTATCCTTTCTAGTGTTGGAAAGATTGATGCAAAAATAAAGAACCCACAGGAAATTGACACCGAGATTTCTCAGGACTTTCTTGCTAACCTTGCTTCTTCACCTAATGCAGTAGGAGACCAAAAAAAGTTACCTTTGTCATTTTGGTTTTTGTTTTTATTTATTTTACTTTACTAATCTTTTGAAGAATCTTGTACTTCACGTCCCCACATTACTGTGGTTGAAGGGGAACCTTTCTATCTGAAACATTGCTCGTGTTCACTTGCACATGAGATTGAAACAACCACCAAAAGCTGGTACAAAAGCAGTGGATCACAGGAACATGTGGAGCTGAACCCAAGGAGTTCCTCGAGAATTGCTTTGCATGACTGTGTTTTGGAGTTTTGGCCAGTTGAGTTGAATGACACAGGATCTTACTTTTTCCAAATGGAGTGAGTAACCCTTTCTTTTCAAAATGTATTTCACAGCCCTCTTGTCCTTTGTTCAGCAACTCAAATATGCAGTAATCTGAAAGGTCAGATAATCAGCACATCTTTTTCTTTCCTACTCTTCCTATGACATGAAATACATTCTTTGTTATGGAACAAAATAAGTTTATCTCTCTCTGCTTATTTTCTTAGTGATCTTAATGAAAGGAGATTACTTTGATAGGATTTCCTTTTAGGGGATCCTTACCAATGACAAGTGACGATTGCATGAAAGTCAGTTTTAAAATTCAGCTGCTCCTGTTGTCTACATGCCCCCAGTCAGATGAAATCAGCAGCTCGGACTTCACGATAATATTAATGTGTTGTGAATGGGGCAGTGTCAGCTTCCTGGGTGGCATCCTTGGTGGGGAGCAGGGATGGGGCTGATGCAGACACACACTAGTCCAGTCTGCAGGGGCTCACTGGGAGCCAGGTGGCAGTGCTAGTGGAGGAAGTGTGTGTCTGGCAGCCAATCACAACCCACAGCTGGCAGCAGTGAGAGAGGGCAACACGGAAGGGCTTTGCATTTTACTCATGAGGTGGCCCTAGATTGTGCCAGGATACTCGAAATTGGGTTGCATAACTTCCATGAAATGAGCACAGCCAACTGAAAGCATCACCCACACTTACCGAACATGTTTCTTTTTAGATGTACCTACCTACATACGTAGGTAGTTTTATAGAGACTTGAGACTGACCTGTAAGAAATAGCTCAGGGCCAGCTGAAGGTGATGGTGTGTAGATTTCATATGTAGCAGATTTCTTTTAGAAGCACTTCTAGAGTGAGTCCTGATCATTATCAACCATGCTGTTGAGAGCAGAGTGAGCTACCACTGTGAAACCTTGGTAGCACTTCTGTGGTTTTGCACCAAATCAGGTCATTTTTTTTTTAGTTTTTATACATAGGAACTCCCAGGTATCAGAAAAAAATTAAATAAATCTTTTGATAAAAACCAATACATTTTTAGATGATCTTTTAAGAGTGATAATTACAGAAATGGGTCACAACTGGGATTTTTCATAACAAGCTAAGGAAGAATGAATACTCACAAATGGGGTAAAGGAAAAAGAACAACAAACACTGCCAGGAACAGCCAGGCATCTATCATCATCACTTGGAGATAACAGAAGCAAATGGCATTGGCCATCTTTCTGATATGGGTAGTAGAGAATACAGCCTGGCTTAGGAAGCAACAATGGAAGCAAGAGATTGAGGCAGGATGTCAGAGAGAGGTGTGGAGAGACAGGGTAGCAGATAGGAGATGCTAAGAAAAACGAGGTGTCCCAGAGTGGATATTGGAGACTGATCACTATGAGAGTAAAGTGATGAGGAGAGAAGCAGCTTTGACAATGGCCTTGAAAATAAATGGGATTCTACATGGAAGCAGGTTGTTTTAGACACCCAGGAGCATAGAAGATACAGACATATTCAAATATAGCATAATTAGTAAGCAGTATTTACTGCAGATGTGTGTGTATACACATATGTGTTCTAACTTAGGTGTGTACCCCTTTGTAGTTTGATGTGGGATCTATCAGTGAACAGACTTTACACCTGAAAATTTCCCATTAGAACAGTAATTCTTTAATTTTTAGGAGTACATTGCTAATAATCAAATGCCACTGAGGACTGATAATTTAATCCTGCAGTGAAAATCACTTTATCCCACCAAATTTTAAGAACGAAATCAACTAAGAAGGAAGGGGATACAAAAGGGGTAGTTTTCAATGATAGAGATGAAGAAATGAAGGTAGAGGGAAATGTACACACAGAAATCTAATAAACCAATCCTAGGCTGACAGGCAGCAAGTTCAGCTTGGTGAGCAGCCTCGGAAGTGGGGGCTGGTGTTTATCCCCTGGTGTGTGTGGACAAAAATGAGTGGTTTTCATAACCAGGATGGGCTGGGCCTGCAGCAGGAAAGTGTGGTCACAGCTTTGGGTCAGTTGGCCTCAGTGTTAACCCCAGCCTTGGAGCTCCTGGATGGCAGGTGCAGTGTGTTGTTGATTGTTTCAGTGTTCCTAGCGCAGTGTCCTGCACATGGAGTGTCATCAGTCCTCTAGTATTTGTTGAGTGTTAGGAATTGAGGATTACAGAGGCAGAGAACAATGTAGTCTGAAAAAATGGGGATATTCATGTACCCTATTCCTTTTAAGCAACAAGTCATAGAGATCCAGAAATCTCTATCTCTCCAATTCATTGAGGTCGAAGTTGGGGAGACATTACAAAAACACACTTGAGAAGAAGGTGCTGCCAATGGGATCCTGAATCCATTTCAAGGGCCAGGTAGCTCTATCATGTCCCATGGCCATGGACCCACTGCCTATAACTGTGACAACAGCCTGCCACATTCTCCAGTCATGGCCAATGTTTTATAAATTCATGCCCAAGGTGAAGGGGCCAGATTCATTGGATTGTGAAAGTGTAGAATTGTGCAGAGCACTTCTGGCCTCTGGGGCCAAATAGATGTGCATTTGTACCCTGGCCCCATCTTGTAGCAAGTGTGTGGCCTGAGTGAGTTGTTTAACCTGTCTGAGATTTAGCATTCTCATCTGAGCCTAAGGAAAATAGTCATCTCCCTTGCATGTACATAGTCTAATACCTGGAACTCAGTAAGTGTTAGTCTTTTCTTCCTTCTATCCTATTGTAGACCTAAAGGGGAACTGGAAGAGCCTAAGGTGGGCACAAATGTGTCAGGCATAGAGGATAACTTAAAAACACGTGTCTGCTGTATTTAGCAAATAAATCTATACATCACAGGTGCAGTGGAAGCAAACATGAAATTTGAAACATTTTCTCTTTAAAAACTTCATTTAAAAAATACTGTATTGTTTTCCAATTCCAGATCACCTTTTTTTGTTGGTGGTGTTGTTTTTTTTTTTTGAGATGGAATTTCGCTCTTGTTACCCAGGCTGGAGTGCGATGGCGCGATCTCCACTCACTGCAACCTCCGCCTCCTGCCTCAGCTTCCCGAGTAGCTGGAATTACCGCACCCAGCTAATTTTTGTAGTTTTAGTAGAGACGGAGTTTCACCACATTGACCAGGCTGGTCTCAAACTCCTGACCTCAGGTGATCCACCTGCCTTGGCCTCCCAAAGTGCTGGGATTACAGATGTGAGCCACTGCACCTGGCCTAGTGATAGTCCTGATCACTAGTTTCTGATCAGGAGTATCAACTATAAAATCTATTCACACTTACTTTTGGTCAGTCAGGCATTTAAAGAGCTAATTCAATTACACTGAGGGCAGCAACTCCAGACTTTGGTTTATTCAACAGTAAAAGAAGGGGATTGGAACAAGTTGCCTTGAGAAACAAAACCTAATGCATATATACACATATTTAGAAAACAACATCAGGAGTTTATAGACCTTTTGAAACCAAAGCCACCCTCCCATCCTGGGCCAAGACTCTCTGAACTTATCCATCAGTGAAGATCACTGACATTGTAAAGATTTGCTTTTCTGACATCCATAATATGTTGTCTGCAGTAGGATATGTGCGTGTGTGCGTGTGCATGTGTGTGTCTCTGTGTGTAGACTGCTCAGGTTTCCATTTATTACCCCCTGCTCCCATGACAGTTTTTAAAGTTCTTGCTCCTCTGAATCAAGCGGAGGCAGAGCAGGGTTTGCACATCAATGAATCAATCTCTGTAATAAAAATAAAGGAAAAATATTGTAACTGGTTACTAAAGGGAAGATGGGTGATATTTGCAAAGTTTCTGTAGCATTATAAAATACCTTTACACTTTTATTCCATAGAAATTATACTCAGAAATGGAAATTAAATGTCATCAGAAGAAATAAACACAGCTGTTTCACTGAAAGACAAGTAACTAGTAAAATTGTGGAAGTTAAAAAATTTTTGCAGATAACCTGTGAAAACAGTTACTATCAAACACTGGTCAACGGCACATCATTGTATAAGGTAATGCTTTTATAATATTTTAACTTTAAGACTTGATGGAAAAGATAAAATTCCCAAATGAGGGGCTGAGAGCTACCATTTTGGTCTCATAACAAATAAGCTGCCTGATCCCACATGGCTCACTTGCCCTGTTTGAGCCAAGTATCCTCACTGGCTTGTTGTCAAGAGCTGATACATAGTATTAAAATATTTTCCACAGTAGTTTACCTGGATTTGGTGTTCAATAAATGATCACAGTTTCTTCTCCCACACTCTTCCTTCATTTTCCTTCTCTTTCGATAAGTTAGTTTTTAGGAATGCTAGTTTAAGGATTTCCATTTTCTCCTGTCACATGTACTTAACATGTAAAACTCAATTGTATATGTTTTTCTGAATATATTAGTTCATTTTATAAAATTGGAAATGGTAATGCTTTTATAATATTTTAACTTTAAAACTGAAAAATGAAGAAAGCAAAAATCACTCATAAATCCATCACGGACTTTTTTTTTCTGTGAAGCATCTGCTTTTTAAAAGTGGTATATATTTTTTTTTATGTTTTTTCCTCTAAGAATTACATTGTGACTATCCCTTCACATCTTTAAATGATCTTCTAAACATGGGCTTTCAGTTTTTATGTGCCTGGTTTCATCTAACTAACCCCCTTGTTTCATCTAACTAATCCCATTGTTATTGGACATTTGTGAATTGCCTATTTTTCACTATTATTTAAAGGCTAAAATGAATACCATTTCCACAAATCCTTGGGTGTTTATATAATTTGTCCTTCAACAAAATCACTAAATGTAGAATTACTGGATCAGAGGCTGTGAGCATGTTTTTATGTCTTTTTCTTCACACTATCAAACTTGTCTCCAGGGAGCTCTGCCAATTTTACCCCACACTTGAAAAAAGAATCCCAATTTTTTGTCACCTCCACAACACAGGGAAATAATGCTCCTAGAATGTTTAAAATTTGATATGAAAAATTTCTAAAACTCCTAGTGGTTTTTTCACTTTTCTTAGTAATAAATTAAACTTTTGTATATATTTGTTGTATCTTACTGCAATCAGGCAATTTTGTGGGTTGCCCGTTTATTTTTTTCTGTTTTCTTCAGTTGGTATACCTTTTACCTGTTGATTTTTAAAAGCTCTTATACACCATGGATTACTATGCAGTCATAAAAAAGCATGAGTTCATGTCTTTTGTAGGGACATGGATGAAGCTGGAAACCATCATTCTCAGAAAACTAATACAGGAATAGAAAACCAAACACTGCATGTTCTCACTCATAAGTGGGAGGTGAACAATGAGAACACATGGACACAGGGAGGGGAACATCACACACCAGGGCCTGTTGTGTGGGGTGGGAGGGTAGGGGATGTATAGCATTAGGAGAAATACCTAATGTAGATGACAAATAGATGGGTTCAGCAAACCACCATGGCACATGTATACCTATGTAACAAACCTGCACATTCTCCACATATACCCCAGAACTTAAAGTATAATTTAAAAAAAGCTCTTTTAGACCACGCTATAGGAATTATATATACACATACATAGCGTGTGTGAGTGTAGTGTGTGTATGCATAAAAAACATACACACTCCCATCCACACACATACGCAACACAAATTGTGTAGTTCAGGGGTCCCCAATCCCCATGCCACTCCCCCTCACTAACATTACCACCTCCTGTGAGATCCGCAGCTGCATTAGACTCTCACAGGAGTAAGAACCCTATTGTGAACTGTGCATGCGAGGAATCTATGTTGCATGCTCCTTATGAGAATCTAATGCCTGATGATCTGTCACTGTCTCCCATCACCCCCAGATAGGACCACCTATTTGCAGGAAAACAAGCTCAGGGCTCCACTGATTCTACATTTTGGTGAGTTGTATAATTATCTCATTATATATTACAGTGTAATAACAATAGAAATAAAGTGCACAATAAATGTAATGTGCCTGAATCATCCCCAAACCAACCATTCCCCCCTCAACCCCTGCCCACCCTGGTCCATGGAAAAGTTGTCATTCATGAAATCAGTCTCTGTGTCAAAACGGTTGGGGACAGCTGATGTAGTTTATATGGAATAACAAATCTGAATAATATGACTCTGTCGTGGAAACTTTAAAGACCTATAAGAGAGAGTGGTCTGAACAGAACTTGGGAAATCTGAAGCGAGTGATGATAATATCCTTGAAACTTTTGTTTGTGCCTTATGCTTGAACACTGTTTACTTGTGATTTCCAAAGACAGCTCTTGTCTGAAATGTTTTCTAAACACTCGAATCAGTCCTGAGTTGACTTTATTCTATTTCCCATCAATGTACAAATGTGTTACAGTACATGTAAATTAGTGAGGCTTGGTGTGCTGAGTTTTAAGAAATTCCGTTCGGGTGCAGTGGCTCACACCTGTAATCCCAGCACTTTGTGAGGCTGAGGTGGGCGGATTATGAGGTCAGGAGATCGAGACCATGCTGGCTAATATGGTGAAACCCCATCTCTACTAAAAATACAAAAAATTAGCTGGGTGTGGTGGCACATGCCTGTAGTCCCAACTGCTCGGGAGGCTGAGGAAGGAGAATCACTTGAACCCGGGAGGCAGAGGTTGCAGTGAGCCGAGATTGGGCCACTGAACTCCAGCCTGGGGGAGAGAGGGATACTCCATCTCAAAAAAAAAAAAAAAAGAAAAAAGAAATTCCAAAGTGCAGATATTTAAATTAAGAGCATTGGTGCACCAAGGATATTTAGCTAAACAATTGACCACAGGGCTAAGTATTCTAAGCTAAGTATTCTAAGCCTGTTGACTGATCATGACTTCACCCGAGAGCAAGGAGGCTAATTCAGTAGATAATTGATTGGAAAGGAAAATGAAGAGTCTCTGATCTTTTCTATAGCTTGAAAAAATTAGTTTGGCTTTATAAAATTTTGACTTATACATAAATAATTTACTGATGTGAGGTACACATGTGGGTGCTTCACGGGCACATTCTATGCACAATGGGTCTAGCCCCAGTGGCTGCCAGCTCTGAGGGAGAAGTCTGTGGGCAGTAGGTTCTCCTTGCTTGGTATTTGCAGAAACAGTGTCCAATGGTCAAGGATGGCCATTCAGCCCCCAGACATCCCATGTGGTCCCTGCATGGCTCTGGGACCTACCTCTGGGTGTCAGATGTGCTGGATTGAAGAAAGTGGCTTTATTACAATTAGTATTAATTCCTGTGACATGTATGGAAATGTGTGTGTGAGAGAGAGATGTTTCAGTGTATGTATGGATTTGAATATTGCTGATGCATTTCTAATCAGCTCGCTGGCTTCTGATGGAGGGTGTCAAAGGTGGGGGTGGTCTGCGAGCTACTCATTCTCTGAGTAATTCTCCACCCATCCCACTATCCATCCCTGGGATGCATAGTCCAGAATACATACGATTGGACTGAACATGCATGAAATAGAGTTGTGACTCAAGCAAGGATTTTTGAAGTAGTGTTCTCTCTCTCTCGCTCTCCCTGTTTCTCTCTCTCTGCATGTGTGTAAAAGAGAGAGATGAAAGAATATTGATGAAAGCGGCTACAGTGCTCATATTGCCCCATGCTCTACTTCCCAGCATATATTAATAATGATAATCATGCCAACAGCAATGGGATCGCATTTAATTGTTTCAGTAAAAGTAGTACCAAGTAACTGGGACATATGTCCAGGAATTGCTACTTTCCATTCTTTTTTCCTTTTTGTCTAAAGATCTTTAGCTCAAAAATTTGGATCACTGTAATATCAATTCGGCTTTTACTTAAAGTATTTTAACTTGTTTTATTAAAAACAGAACTGTAAAAAGCTACCACTGGAGAACAATAAAAACCCAACGATAAAGAAGAACGCCGAGTTTGAAGATCAGGGGTATTACTCCTGCGTGCATTTCCTTCATCATAATGGAAAACTATTTAACATCACTAAAACCTTCAATATAACAATAGTGGAAGGTAAGGGAAATCTTAGAATTGGGAAGAAACAGATGTATTTTAGTAAAATGGAATTTTTTCATTCTTCAAAACTGTGTAGGAATTGAGAGTCCACTTATTTGGGGTTGTGACCACACCACTAGTTCAAATATAACGGTCAAAATCTTCATTCTGGTGCTCCTCTACTTGGCTAAATAAACCTTTCTTTTTGGCAGGAAATGAAAATCTGTATGAATAAACCTCACATGAGTCAGCTCTCTCTTATATATGAAATTTGAGTAAATTGTGGAATCTTTTGTTGTTGAATTTACATTTTCACTTTACAAATATTTAGTGAAGATATCTATACTCAATAAACTGTACTTAGCACAAGGAGGCAGGGAAGCAAGGAAGTATGAGATGAAGTGAGGACTGTACTATTCTCAAGGGATTTGATTATAATCAGGAGAGGCAATAAGCTACATAAAGGTGTATGAAACAGCATCAACTGTGAGGCTGCAAGAGTGCAGGGGGAGGTTGGAGGAAGGACTGATGCAGGAGGCTCCATTTGACCTGGGTCTTGGAGGAGGAGCCTCATGAAGCAGTGACCTGCTGGGGGAAGGGATCTCCACTGGGAGAGTGTAAGGAACACTGATGTGCTGGTGGGAGGGGAGGGATGCTGGACCCAGGCTGTGTGTGATGGAGGAACAGAATCCTGGGACATTAAAGGTATTTAATTAAACCTCACGCAGTGAAGATATTCATCATAAGGCACAGCCAATGATTGATCATCCAGTCCCTTCTTGGGAACTATCAAGGAAATGACCAAATCACACAGCAGTGTAGTCCAGATTTTAATATCTGATTGTTGAAGTCTTTTTTTACCATTGAGTCCAAATATCCCTTCTCGTAGCTTCCAATCACTGATTTTGATTTGCCTTCAAGAATTTCACAGATTAAACCTGGCTCCTTCTTAAAATGACAGCTCCTTTCGTGATCTGAAGACAGGTGGCTTATCCAGTCTGGATTTTTTTCCCCATCATCCTGAGAAACTGGAAACTGTAACACTTGTGTGGGTGGCTTGTTCAACAAAATCTGTGGGCTCACATTTGCTACAGCCTTTGCTTTAGCAACATCTTTCCTCTTCACTACAACCATATAGCTATATACACCCACATGTTGCCACAGTAACAAATTATCCCAAGTTTAGTGTCTTCGGTAAAATCAAGGTTTTGGCAGAATTGCTTTACTTCTGGAGGCTGTAGGGGAAAATGCATTTCTTTTATTTTTTAATTTATTTTATATTTTTGAGATGGAGTCTTGCTCTGTTGCCTAGGCTGCAGTGCAGTGGCGCAGCCTTGGGGCTCACTGCAAGCTCCACCTCCTGGGTTCACACCATTCTCCTGCCTCAGCCTCCCGAGTAGCTGGGACTGCAGGCACCCGCCACCACGCCTGGCTAATTTTTGTATTTTTTTTAGTAGAGACGGGGTTTCACCATGTTAGCCAGGATGGTCTCGGTCTCCTGACCTTGTGATCCCCCTGCCTTGGTCTCCCAAAGTACTGAAATTATAGGCGTAAGCCACTGTGCCAGGCTGGAAAATGCGTTTCTTTGCCTTTGCTTTCTCCAGCTTCTAGAGACCACTTGCATTTCTTGGCTTGTGCTACTTCATTTCAGAGCCAAACACATTCGCTTCCCTTACCTCATCTCCTTTTTGACTCTGACCTTTCTGTCTCCCTCTGATGAGGACCTTGAGACAGCATTGTGCCCACCTAGATAATCCAGGGTGATCCCCCTATCTCAAGATCCTTAATTTAATCACACCTGGAGGTTCTTTTTGCCATGTAACATATCGTATTCACAGGAACTCAGGAGTAGGATGTGGGAAACTTCAGGGTCTATTATTCTGCCTGCCACAGCCCAGAACCTGGGAAACCCATAACTGTATTTTTAAACTCAAAAACTTAAATTATGTGTATAATCATCTACCCTAAACTCTCCAACTTTACTTTCCTACATCTGTTTTTAATCTCATATAAATCTCTGTTACTTTGATACTTTCAGAACCTACACCCTCTTTCCCACCATCTTTGCTTTCTGCCCATCAGCAGCTCTTTCCTTCCTTCTTTGATGAAGCTGTAGGAATATCCATTATTAAAAGGGTACTTGCTATGGGCCAGGGATAGTGCCAAGTACTGGAGTTGAATCATGTCATATAATCCTCACAACAGCTCCATGAGACTGTGGCCTTGGGTGAGTTAATTTCCTTAGTTCCTCTCTGCCTCAGATTCCTCATCATGAAATGGGACAGTAATGGTTCATCCCTCGTAGGGTTGGCTGACGATGACTGAGTGAGTGTGTGTACAGCTCTAGGATGGCTCTAGGGACAGTAAGAGTTCTGCTGTAATGACCATCTCCCACTGCTAGGTTCCCAAACCTCACCTGCAGCACAAGCTATTCTTCTCCCATAATTGTCCATCTTATTTTTCTTGTCTTCTTGGAGAATGTCAACTGAGTCTCTCAGGACTCCATTCAAATGTCGCTCCTCCTTCATGCCCCCATGGCCTCTTGTTTGTATTTCTGATTGCTGTCAGAATTGCAATACATGTGTGTCTCTGTCAATAACTTGAAAGGTTTCTGGAAAGGTTTGCACTGACTTCTGTTCCTCATCTTTGCATCTTGGATACCTACGATTGGCACTTGGCACATAAAGGTGCTCATTACATGCCTGTTGTGTGCATCACTGAGACAGAAACAACTCCTTTGATGCCACATACAACAAGAAGTCTAGACGCTTCACCATCCTGGCTATTTTTCTTTGGATTTGGCAAAGTTTGCCATGAGTCTACAGAAATTAGAGCTTGGAGTTGGGGAAGACAGCCAGGAGGTGTTCTGACCTGTGTTGAGGACAGAGAGGTTCTGAGCTCGTGCCTTCTCCATGTTGTGTCTTTATTACAGTCCCCTTGCCTTCACAGATGGAGATCTCTCAGCTGCTACATAGTGACTGCTGTAGTGGTGGAAAGGTGTGATACCTCTCCTCCCCATCCTAAGGGTCATGGCAATGTTCCCATAACAAAAGACAGATTAACAAGGGGCAAGCAAGTTTTATGTGACATGGGAGCCTTCAGAAATGAAGACCCTGGGGCCGGGTGTGGTGGCTCATGCTGGTAATCCTAGCACTTTGGGAGGCCGAGGCGGATGGATCACCTGAGGCCAGGAGTTCGGGACAGGCCTGGCCAACATGGCAAAACCCCATCTCTACTAAAAACAGAAAAATTAGCTGGGCTTGGTGGTGGGCACCTGTAATCCCAGCTACTTGGGAGGCTGAGGCAGGGAGAATTGCTTGAACCCAGGAGACGGAGGTTGCAGTGAGCCGAGGTTGTGCCATTGCACTCCAGCCTGGGTGACAGAGCAAGACTCGGTCTCAAAAAAAAAAAAAAAAAAAAAAAAAAAAAGGAAAGAAATGAATACCCTAAGACTCAGGGAAACCCGTTTTTTTCTTTTTAAATGCTTAGGTTCTAGAAGCATGGACAGCCATGTAGAAATGTGATTGGACAAAAGGGTATGACCTAATGCTAATGGACTGAGTGGGGAAACCCAGCAAGACCTGTCCAGATTCTTCTTGGCCTCTCTGTTATATTTCCTTTTCCTGGGTAGAGGGCAGAGGGTCTTAAGACTTACTGTCAGACCAAAGAAGGCCAAAGAATTTATAGCCAACTCCTAGACAGAAAGGCAGGAGAAGGTTAGAGTCATGCTTCTAGGTTCTATGGCTTACTTTGGGGAAAAGGATTCTAGTTTTTATGATCTGCCTTTGGGAAGAGGGAGTCTGGTTTCTGTGACTTGCTTTGGGGAGAATGGAGGCATGAAGCAGGAGGGTCAGAGAGAGCTTGCTTTTTGAGGCTGCTTTGAGGCCTTCCAATGTCGTTGAGTTTAAAGTACTCAGCCTGCCAAAACACCATACTTTGGGACTGTTTTTGGAGCCCAGGAGTTCCATTGCCTTCAGCTTGTGCTCGTGAATCACAGTCACCTGAATTCCTACTGGGCATCTGCCACTTTCCTGGTCTTATGCTCTGGCTGATCGGGTGGCGTCTCCTCCTACTGCTGACAACCTCTATGCCATTTTGACTCTGATAGCCTCCTAGGTAGGCTGGTCATGTCAAGGGCACGCACTAAGATGTTGTCTTCCTTCCATGACCTACATGGGACTGCACCCTTCACTTTACACCAGTTGTGCAAACTCAGGGCTGATCTGGATTTCCAATGATATAATTTGAGTGTTAGTAGACAGCATCCTTTGCTGAAGATGTACTTCACACTGCCCCTTCTCAAGTCTCCCATGTAAGTTTCTGGGGGAAAAAATGGATCCAGAGAAAGGTAGTCAGTAGCAGTTTTCCCCCTCACACCGAAATTGCCCCCTGCCCCTTTGTCTTTGAATTCAAGCCGGTGTTGCTTCTTACTGTCAGACCTGAGAGTTAGTTCTTTCCCTGGATACATCTCAGCTCCTCCTGCCTGTCTGCCAACATTCCAGGCTTGCCCAGAGACTCCAAATCCCAGGATAACCCAGACCTGACTCTGAACCCTGGAGTCCACTGTGCTGGTTTCATTCTCCTGTTCTTGCTCACATATCTGCCCACTGCATTCTCCACTGCTGACTCTGGCACTGCACTTTCTGAGAGGGCTCAGGGAGGTGTGGGAGCTGCAGGAGCACTCCTGAGTCTCACTGTACTCCACTCAACCAGGCATTCTGCTTGCTGAGCACCTGCAAGTCCCAGAAGGGATGTTCTGGACATTGCTTGGGAATGCCTCCAAAGCAGTGGGGCTACTAGCAGGGAACAGTCCTGGTCATGAGGAAAGTTACCAATGAGGATATCAGGGCTAACAATAACTTGACTATGCACCAGTTCAAATCTATGACCACAGCTGCTCTTAGGGTTTGCAGTTGCCAGCTGCCTTAAGCAAGAGCCTGTTGGGTGATGACTTACTTCCCAAGCATCACCAGATGGGGACTGAGGGGGCAGAATTTATGTGCAGTACTTCCAGTTGGGGTCAGAAGTCACTCAGGAGCAGAAGTAGAACTTGGCCTACAGGCATGAACTTAACAGCAGGGCCAGGGCCAAGGTGAGGCTCCTGGGGCACAATATTGAAGGGACACTGCTCTCAGCATCCTGCAAGGGAACGGTGGGCACCTAGAGTGAGGGATTTGCTTTTCTCAACCTGTCTTGGCCCTGCAACCTGTAAATCCATCACTGGCCAGCTGAGGAGGACAGATGGAGAGAATCGAGACAGGGCAGAAAGGCTCTTCCCAGTGATTTTGCGTGGTTTGACTCTTGCATGTTTGATCGTCTGGGAGTCAGGCTGCAGTGGATGGGCATCTTCCTTTGCCTTTTAGTTGAATTGAGCAGAAGCTGCAGATCTGAGTGAGAGAAAACCAGATACAAGGTGCTTTCAACATCTCCATCAGCATGGAGTTGATGGAGAACGAAGCATTAAACAATATGATCTGTGACCTTTAGTTAATGCAAATAGGACTCAAGTGAACGTAAACCAGTAACTATTGGAATCTTTGTTACATGAAATGAGCATATTATCATAGATGCTTGTCATAAAGAAGCTCAAGTCAACACTAATACATTTGTCTTTTCTTTTGTCACTTCTAGATCGCAGTAATATAGTTCCGGTTCTTCTTGGACCAAAGCTTAACCATGTTGCAGTGGAATTAGGTATATTTCAATATACATATATTCTGCATTTATAAGTAGGGGACATAATAGAGCCTTCCAAGCGTAAATATGATTCATTATTGAATGACACTGGATACACATTTCATATTTACTGAATAACATTACAAAACTAAGAAAAAAGTGCCATTTTTTGAATGTTGCCACTTTTAACCTGACTTAAAAGTGGCAACATTTTAAAGTTCAAGAGACAGTGGAACTGCCTGTGGTCTGTAGACTAAGGTTTTTGTTGTGCTGTGTGTGGCTTGTCTTTAACTCTCTCCATGGTCATTTCTAAATATGAAAATTTAGGCCGGGCATGGTGGCTCACGCCTGTAATCCCAGCACTTTGGGAGGCCGAGGCAGGTGAATCACTTGAGGTCAGGAGTTTGAGACCAACCTGACCAGCATGGTGAAACCCCATCTCTACTAAAAATACAAAAATTAGCCAGGCATGGTGGCATGCACCTGTAGTCCCAGCTACTCAGGAGACTGAGGCAGGAGAATCTCTTGAACCCAGGAGGCAAGGTTGTAATGAGCTGAAATCACACCACTGCACTCCAGCCTGGGCAATGGAGCAAGACTCTATCTCAAAAAAAATAATAATAATAACAATAATAAATTTAAAAATTCCGTGAGAGCACTCTGGAGAGATGAGTCAAACTAATTTTGTGGTGTGAATGTTTGATTAATTGATTCACTTTGAATCAATTGACTGAATTGATTGTATATTTGGAGTTTGTCTAGATAAGTCTTATGAATCAACATGTCCAATTGAGTAATTTCTTTCAAAAGAGAAAGGAAAGAAAGAAAGGAAGAAATTCACATATGCTAGATATGCTAAGCCAGGTATCGTGCTAGGTCATTGAAATATATTGTTGAATTAAATCCTCCAAGCAACACTGAGGCATGTATTCTCATTTTATGAATTAAATAATTGAAGTGCAAAAAGGCTAAGTAACTTGTCTAAAGTTAAATCACTAAAAAGTGGCAAGTCTCTGTTTGAGGACTTTGCTTCCAAAGCCCCCACCTTATAACCACAGTTGGGGTCACAGTGGTTTATATGACCACATGGGCCCAGTGCAGCTGGGGTCCTATGCCATTTGTACATGAGGTTTACCTGCTTTATATTTTTATTTATTTCTGTCTTTGTCTTTATTATTTTTTTCTTCTACTCAGTGGGGCTTAACTTGCACCTTTTGTTCTAGTTTGTTGACCTGAAGAGTTAGATAATTAATTTTAATTATCCTCTGGTAGTATATACATTCAAACTCCAAGTTTCCCTGTAAACACTATTTAGCTGTTTCTCATATTTTCATTCTATTCAGTTTAAACCATTTCTTAAAATTTCCCTTATGATTTCTTTTTCCACCAAAAAAATTGGTGTTTCTTAATTTCCAAATATTTGGTGAACTTTCTAGTTATTGTCTCTTATTGATGTCCTGTTTAGATTCATTATAGTCCAAGATTATACACAGTGTCATTTCAACCTTTTGGAATTTGTAGTGACTTACTTAAGGCCCACAGTATGGTATATCTTGCTGAATGTTCCAAGTGCATTTGAAACAAAGGTATATTCTATAGGTTTTTGTTTTATTATTGTTTAAATGTCTATTTGGTTAAGTTCATTAATGGTGTTGTTCAAAAAATTTATATCCTGACTAATCTCTTATCTGCTTGTTCCATGTGTTGCTGAAAGAGATGTGAATATCTCCAGCTATTATGGTCAATATGTCTCTATCTCCTTTAGTTCTGTCAATTTTTGTCTTACATAGTTTGGAGCTATCTTATATGCATACACGGATTTATGCCTGTTGAATTAACACTTTTATCATTATGAAATATCTCTCTTTATCTATCATAACACTTCCTCTCTCAATGTGTAGCTCTGTCATATGAAATAATCACACAAGTTTTCTTTTGCTTGGAATTGGCATATTTGTCTTTTTTTAAACATCCCTTTACTACTAACATTTTTTTTTTGTTCTATACATAAGTGTCTCTCATAAACTGCATGTATTTGGATCTTTTTTGAAATATGGTCAGTATGGTGTTTAGTCCATCTGTATATTTAAAAGTACTGTTACAGTTGGTATATCATATATGCATGATATAAAAATATTCAATTTATTCTTTTTAAAATAAATTGCACTTTGTTGAAAATGACCATATTTCCATCCACTTGTTTATCTTTTCCTCTATTTTCTTTCAAACAGTTACAGTTTTTAATCTGCTAAATTCAGCATCTGTAGGTCTGCTTCTATTATCTGTCTTTTCTATGGATTATGGTGCACATTTTCTGTGTCTTTTTATGTCTCTTAACTTTTTATTGTTGTTGATCTTTATGTATCAAACAATTAAAGTGAATACAGTTTGTGTTATTTTTTCTTACAAGTAGGTAGCCTGAGAGTTGAGTATCTCAGTTGACTCAGAATTGAGTTGGGGTGGCTGGGATGTAGGTATGTTCACTCCAATCTGTCTTCATCTCTGATAGCTGGTGAGGGAGGGGGTGCTGCAGTCATGTGTTTGACGCAGGCCTTTTCTCTAATGAGACTTGCTCTCCTGATTACCATGAGACTGCAAGTGATATCATGCAGCCTTTACATCCTTTTACGCTGTCCGAGCGCTTAGCAGTAATTCTGCAAGCCTGTGCAGCTGCCGGGAGCTTCACTGGATTTTCTTGTTTCTATGAGACTCTTTATGTTTATTACAAACCAAAGCAAATTCTTCCATGGAATGAAATGGCCACCTATCTTAGCTCACCCTAGAAAGGATCCTTCTTAAGTACACTTGTAGTTCAAAAATTTCTCTTTATTTTCTCTGTACTTTGATGTCTTTAATGTTTGCTTAATTTAATTTTTTTGTGATTTATCCATTTGGTTTATCTGGAAGTCTCAGTGAGAGTATTGTCCTGATGCTACCTACTAAATTGTGTACTGAAAAGAAAGTACACTGATCACTCTAAGTTTTAATAGTTGATTAAAAAATAAATGTTTAAAAAGAAGCCAAATCATGTTTTGATGATGACTTGTAATTGCTACCTATTTCTTCTGCTTTATATATATTTTTTTATTTAAAGCAAGGCATATTTATTCTCTTTCTGGGATGGAGCACCATGTTTTGCTTTAGGTTAACATACATTGATTATATTGTTTTGAAACTTTTGAGAAACCTGAGTTTCAAAAAGCAGAACTTTAGTTGCCAACTTTTACCAGGAAAAAATGTAAGGCTCAACTGCTCTGCTTTGCTGAATGAAGAGGATGTAATTTATTGGATGTTCGGGGAAGAAAATGGATCGGATCCTAACATACATGAAGAGAAAGAAATAAGAATTATGTATGTATGTGTAATATATATGTCATGATATATACCATATAACAATCATATATATTATATATAACATCATATTAAAAACACTGGGTGGCTGATATGTATTTTGGGCTAGTTTAAATTATAATTATAATGGACATATTTTATAATTATAGTGGCCATACCCTAGGTGGATGCATTATGCAGAAATGTATTGCCAAGATCTAAGCTGGAAAAGAAGGTCCATGAGAAGGCCATTGAGGGTATTTAGCATCACCTTATAAAGTAGCACTTGGTCAGTCAGGATCCGATGGGGATGGGGAGTTTACTTAGCTTCTTAGAAAAGGGCAGTTGCCTAGGCCAAGCTTTTTTTTATTTTGAAAAATTTGTTAAGTTGTTTATTTTTCTAATGGGCCAAAAAGATTCCAAATGGCATGCATATTGATACTTAAATAAGCCTATATTCTTCCATTAAGGAATGGTCAAACTTATAAAAAGAATCAGTCTAAACATATAGTCACCTAAGCTTTTCTGAATGACTTTGGGTCATACTGTAAGTATTCATTATTATACTGATACACTACTCAGGGTCTAGTGAGTGCTGAGCCTAAGTTGTCTACCACCTTTGCTGCACTTGTTGAGTTTTTGCTTCTGCTTTTTACACATTTTTTGGTACCTTCTTTGTTACCATGCTGGCAGCTCTACATTCTTGCTGACACTTGTCTACAAGCTCTTTACACCACAAAGTCTGGCTTCTTGCCTGGGAGCAGGCATGTGATTCATGCCCACTACATGTTGAATTCATTTGAAATTTGTGGATCTCCTGCCATCATATCTCATCCTCAGCCACTGGCCTCCATTTGAGTTTTGTATTTCTCCCTTTGGATAATCTCTTTCTAATTTTTAGAGGGGTAGAAAACCACAGTGAATTTCTTAGAAATGCAGCTTAAGCTACAAAAGCAGGGAGGTCTTTCTTTATAGTTGGGTGCACACACCTTTGATATCATCTGTTTTGTCCTCTCAGTGGCCTCCTGTGTTTTACTTCTGGATTTCATTGGTTTTAGATGGTTGTTATTTCTGGATGGGTGACTTAGGAAAAGAATTACATTCCAAAATGTACTTGAGGCAGTTGGAGGCTACAGTGGGGCTCTGTGTCCCGGGTCCTAGATATCCCTGTTGCTAGGAATGTGGGCACATGGGGCCCATGTCTGGCTGTGTTGACTGGTGTAGCTATCAGAGCCTGTCATTGGTGGGGGAAGTGGATGTCATAAGTGTTTACCTGACATCAACCACAGGACAACTTGAATCCTTTAAGGAAGAGAAAAAGAACGTGCTGCCAGTGGCTTTCTCAAGTCATTTTCTGACACTCATGGAACAGCTTAACTGGCACTTCTTATGTGCCTCGGGGTGCTTGAGAACAGTGTTATGTTTTTTAATGCTGAACACATTAAACCAGTTTGTTGGATTCCATGGACAAATGTAATACGAATCTGCATCTATGCTAAACAACTTACAGCCTTGTCATAATTAGTGGGAACCACTCTGTGGAAAGAACTCCAAGTTGTTAGGAAGAGAGAAGTAGAGAAAAATAATTGAGAGAGAATATTTTCTCATATTTTCAACTTAGCATCATGATCTTCCAGCCATTTAAACTTCAGGTAATTGACAGCACCATTCCCAAATGGCCTCAGGAGGGCTGTTTCTGTCAGTTCTGATGCTCCACGGAGGAGGGGACATTTATTGTAGTCCATGCTTTAAGAGTACTGGCCAGAAAGGGAAGAAATAATGCAGGCAACATCACAGCTGCCTTCAAGCATTTTAAACATGTGAATTCCCCTCTCAAGGGTAACGAACAGAGCCTACTGCTAAACTATTTTGCCCTCTTACAGGACTCCAGAAGGCAAATGGCATGCTTCAAAAGTATTGAGAATTGAAAATATTGGTGAAAGCAATCTAAATGTTTTATATAATTGCACTGTGGCCAGCACGGGAGGCACAGACACCAAAAGCTTCATCTTGGTGAGAAAAGGTGAGAAAGATTTATTTTTGGAAGTTTTGAAACTTAGCTCATTGCTACTGAGAGACATCTCAAAGATGGCCACTTTCTCATTTTCCACACCAGAACCCAGCTCCTGAGAGGGGAAATCAGTCACCTCATGTCACAGGCATTCAGTGGGGCCCCTCTGTCTCATGATGCCAAGCAGAGAATGAAAACAAAACTCATTCACCTGCTCTCACAGTCATATTCCACCCCATGTGGAAATCGGGGGGCCTGAGGCTTGGAGATACAGATGCTGAGAGTGAGGCTCATGGGGAGGCCATCAGGACAACCCCTGCACCCAGCACTGCACCCAGAGCAGCCAGAGGGTAGTTTGCAGATCTGTGTGGGGTGAGGCCAGTGCAAACTTGGTGTGACTGCTGCTCCAGCCTGCCTCAGCAGGGTACCAGGCTCAGGGTCCTTGTGTGTGCTCATTCATTCATTGCCTCCTGGACTTGGCAAGCAGGCCATTGATAGCCCTGATCTGTGGGCTCTTAAAGTTTTTCAGTGCTCACCTGATGGAGGGCCCCAGGGTCGCCATCCCTTTCCTCCACCAAAGTAGCACAGCCCAGGGCCTTCAGCCCAGTAGCTGCTCAGAAATGGCTGTGACTGGAGCCAGAAAGCTGTGATTTCCAGTTGTCAATACTCATTCACTGTTCATTCCCAGGCTCCACCATCAACTCCCTGGATATGTGGAGAAAGGTCAAGATCTGCAAGAGAGAGAGAAAGGGAGAGAGACAGAGACTAACACACCCAGAGACAGATGGAGACGGAGAGAGACAGACACAGAGAGAGGACAAAGAGAGATACATGAGATGGAGGGACAGAGACAAACAGACAACTCTAGAGAGATGAAGACAGAAAGAGAGAGAGAAAGAGAGACAGAGACACAGAGAGACAGAGAAATGAGAGAGACAGGGAGAGACACAGAGACAGAGGAACAGAGAAAGAGGGAGATAGAGAGGCAGAGACATGAAGGGATGCAAATACAGAGAAATGAGAGTGAAACAGACAGAGAGACAGAGTAAGGGAGAGATACACACAGACACACACAAACATGCAGAGACAGCCACACAAACAGACTGGGCCTTGGCTTTGTGAGAAACGGAAGGAGTGGGACAGGAAGAGCACAAAGGCTGGAAACCCCCTCCAGCTGGGCTATCCTGGTGCCCAGGGGCAGCTCCCCCAGCACACATGTTTTAGAGCCGCCTCTCTACCATATGCACTCATAACAACAGCTCACATCCCATACATGTTAATTACATGACAGGATCCGGGTGAAGTTCCTGCCATGATCTCATCCAGTCTTAACGACAAGCTTTATAGAGGTGAAGAAACTTGCCCAGGGTCACACAGCAGGTGAAGGTATTGAAACTCAGACCTGATTAAATCTGGAATCTGTGTTCTTACCTTCCGCAGGGCTTGTCGCCTGTGGTCTTCCACCCCTGTGTGATTGCCTGTGCTGTGGTCCACTCACTTGTGAGGGAGCGGGGCTCAAATCTTTGTTGGACCATCACCTGGCCAGGCTTTCCTGGGGCCTGCTCACCACCAGTCACCTCTCCTTTCTTAGAACAGGGCAGGACTGTCCTATTCCTGCCCTAGACGCTTCTGGCCAGTCAATTCTCCTGCTGCTGCTCTCACAAATGTAGGTTTAGAAATTGGGGCTCACAACCCACCATCACCCCGTGCCAATGTGTGCGTGTGTGTTTTTGCAAATGTGTGACACAGTTATGACTATGCAGTCCTTTCCAAGGTACAGGAGCCCCAGACCCTGGGTCTGCTCAGAGTTCACTATTAAACAACATTAGCTGCTTGCCTGAATCCTAAAGATAGTAGAAAGATACGGAAAGATAATTTTTAAAAATTGCACCAAGATGGCACAAGTTTTAAGCACGTTTATGCTCATTGACCTAGAGATGCCCCCACCATTACAATCTATTTTAAGAAAGAATTAGAAATATGGATAAATGTATACACCTTTTTGTATATGTATATACATATATGCATGTATATATACACATATTTGCAAATGTATATGCATATACATACATGGTTACACATTTCTATAAATATTATACATGTATACACTTATACATATAAAATGTACTGCAACTTTATGTCTCCTTACTAAAAATTGCAATCAATCTAAATATTAGGATATTATGAATTATAATTTTAATGACCTACTGAAATGCTCATAATATAATATTCAGAAATAACGAGTGATTACCATATGATCTCAGTTAACTAAAAACTTTAAGAGACAAAAAGAGAACCCAGAAGGAAATATTCTATCATGTTAACACAGCCTTCACCACATTGTGATTTGTTGTTAAAAATTACTTTATTCTTTTTATTCCTCTGTATTATCTCAGATTGTCAATAATAAACATAAACAGAATCAATCTAGAAAATGTATTTTTTTC
Source organism: Pan troglodytes (assembly GCF_028858775.2). Taxonomy (NCBI): domain Eukaryota; kingdom Metazoa; phylum Chordata; class Mammalia; order Primates; family Hominidae; genus Pan; species Pan troglodytes. Next base: position 20,437,057 of record NC_072410.2, on the reverse strand, counting down.
CAAATGATACTTTTATACAAAGAATTTGCTAAAATTCCAAGAGCTGTGTGCTGTATTAACTACTTTTTGTGTAATATTTCATTTAATCTTCCCCAAAGGAGCAGCCTTGTAAGTGAAGCAGTTAGTATCTTCATTTTACAGATGAAGGTACCAAGGTTTAAGGGCATTCACGATTTTTCCTACAATACAAAATAATTGATGGAGCCCGGCTGCAAACTCAGACAAATGTCAATCCAGTGCTCTCTCTCTTCTCTAAAACCATGCACCTCAACCCACTTGCTAATATTTCTGTGAGTCCCTGTGTATTTCAGCCTAGTATCTCTTCACCCCAGAAATCTGATTTCCACAGGTACAGATACAATACATTACTGTGTAATGTTTTCACTTCAGTTCTCTAAATATCCGTGTACACATTTTTATTCTTTAAAAATCTGAGTAGAAATATCACTACTCCAGACTAAAGGCAGGAATGTGGAGTCACTCAGTGGAATGTGTCAGCACGTGGGTTGGCAACTACTGCATTAGTGTTAACAGTAAAAATGGACAAGCAGGTGATGACGGACAACACTGGTAAGATTTCTTGATTATTTTCTTTTCCTTTTTCCCTTTCTTTTCTAGCAGACATGGCTGATATCCCAGGCCACGTCTTCACAAGAGGAATGATCATAGCTGTTTTGATCTTGGTGGCAGTAGTGTGCCTAGTGACTGTGTGTGTCATTTATAGAGTTGACTTGGTTCTATGTTATAGACATTTAATGAGAAGAGATGAAACATTAACAGGTAACACATATAATGCTGGAATTTCTTACCTTATGTTCTCATTAAGAAATCAGATAAATAGGCATTAATCTTCATCTTATTGTGATGATATTGTAGAATTAATCTGTGGGACAGGTTTTCTACGGGAAATATTGTTCTGCCTGTACCATCCATTATGAATGTTGTCTGTGTCTTCTTTTCTTGTGCTTACTTATGTGTTGCCCAAAATTGTTCTCATTGTCTCATGTATGTATGTCATAGCCTCCTAAACGCCCTGGGAGATGCTCGGGCCCAGGAACTGTATATCTGGATGTCTTTGTGCATGCATCACCTAGGTATCTTTATAGTACATACACTCAATAAAGTTGCTTTAAGTTAGATTGAATTGTCCTATCGCTCATTATTTCAACCTGGCAAAGGAAGCTTACATAATGGACGTGTAAGATCCCCCAGCTGGCCGGGCGCGGTGGCTCACGCCTGTAATCCCAGCACTTTGAGAGTCCGAGACGGGCAGATCACGAGGTCAGGAGATCGAGACCATCCTGGCTAACAGAGTGAAACCCCGTCTCTACTAAAAATACAAAAAATTAGCCGGGCGTGGTGGTAGGCGCCTGTAGTCCCAGCTACTCGGGAGGCTGAGGCAGGAGAATGGCGTGTGAACTCGGGAGGCGGAGCTTGCAGTGAGCGGCGGAGATCGCGCCACTGCGCTCCAGCCTGGGCGACAAAGCAAGACTCAGTCTCAAAAAAAAAAAAAAAAGAGAAAAAGAACCCCGAGCTGGAAGCCAAATGATCTGAGATCATGTCTCCTAGATCTGCCAGTTTTTATCTGCTACTATGTCGACCCGCTGGCTCTATGCCTCAGTTTCCTTATACTTAAAGGTGACCAGAAGTCCTCAAGTTTCCAGATAATTACTAATTTAAAGGAAGTCAGTCTAATTCATTGCACTTGATTTTGTTTTGCATCTGTGTGTTTGCAGGAAAAAAAAACCTTCACAGAGTTCAAAACCCAAAATGTCTATGAAATTATACTTCAGAAGCCCCCCTTCCAGCCTGGTCCTGGATCTATGATTCCCACCCCTCATTGATAGCACATCTGACCAAATATCAATACAGATTCTTATTACACACCTCCTTTTAAAAAGAACAAATCCTGGCTTAATATGCGCACTCTTTTCAACTTTGCTCTCTTATACCTTAGACACACTTGCATGTTACTTTATAAAGCAGTCCATCATTTTTTAGGGCCGCACAGTATTTTATTTGTGCAGAGCTACCACTGTTTATTTAGTCTCCTTTTGATGGACATTTGGCTTGTTTCCAATCTTTTGTTATTATAAAAATGCTGCAATGGACAGCTTTATACATTCATCGTTTCATATGTATGCAGTAGGTCTGAAAGAAAAATTCTCCAAAATGGAGTTTCTAGAATACAAGAAGGAGACACAGCCATTATTTTGCTAGATACTGTCAATTCACCCTCCCTACTGCCTTCAAAAGATGACAGCAAATTTTTTCCCATAACCCTACCCACAACCATTTGGAGTTGTGCCAATCTGATAGGTGAAAAGTTGTATTTAAGTGACATTTTAATTTGCATTTCCCTTACTATGCAAGAGAATCAGCAACTTTTCATTTGCGTAAGGCTCAGTTGTATTTCCTTTCTCAACACACCCATTCATATCTTTTGCCTATTGTTCCATGGGGCAGTGGCTTTATTTTGCATATTTATTTCTAGGAGCTATTTATATTTTAGGGAGGTTAGCTTATTATCTATAATATGAAATGCAAATATTCCCAGGCTGTAATTTGTCTTTTGACTTTGCTTATAGTGGTGTGCTATATAAAAGACTTTTTGAAAAACATACTCAAATATATCTTTTATGGTTTCTGGATTTGGGATCATAAGTAAAACAGCCTTCTTAACCTCAAGTTATACAAAAATTATATTAGTTCCTCTGAGATTTTTATAGGTTTAGTTTTCACATTTAGAACTTTAAATTGAACAACATAAAATTAGCAAGGTTAGTGAATTTAGCTTTGAGCCTGCATGTGCACTTGTGAGTTTGCTATGGGGAGAGATGATGCTGTAACAAACGGGGAAATCTGTATTTGATATTTTCTGAATGGTCTCTGTTTGCACAGGCCAGTGTTTGTCTTCAAATAAACATTGACTAGCTCCTCTCTTTCTGACTTTCTGGAGCTAAGATTTCTTTTTTTCTTCTCCAGTTGTGTTTGACATGATTTGCGGTAATTTTTTCAATTCACACTTCTTAACTGTCAATATGGCAGTGCAGAGACATTTAGAGACATGCTCTAAATCACTTCCATTAAATTATGGTCCACGAACAAATGCGGTCCATGAAAAGGACAGAAATGGAGATATAAGTATGAAGATAAAAACTTTTATCACAATTTAATACTGCTGCAATATCTAAGACAGTGTTTCAGTATTGGTTTCTGAAGGATTGGAAATGAAACTAATCAATAAACAACAACAACAAAAGGCAAATTTAAATTAAAACATGGTCATTCACCAAGCATAGTTTGAGGAACATTTGTTTAACTTACTCCTTGAAGTCCCAAATATCCACTTGAATTATAATTTCCTTTATAATTTTCCTTTATGTTTGAATATAGAGAATAAAAACATTACCATTAGTTTTCAAATTCCTTTTTTTGAATACTTTACTCTGTCAATTCTCAAATCCCCTAAACCTTTTACTACCTGAATTTAAAATATGTTGTAATAAAATTAGCATATTTATATTAAAAGAATTGATTAAAATAAGGAATTTGAAAGCAATTAATAGTTGAAAAGCTAATTTTTCATAGGTAAGAGCAAAGCTATATTGTATGTAATATAAACCCATATTTGATGAAATCGTCTTCCCAGTTTATTGCAATCCATTACATCATAAGAAAATTATGCCCTTTAAAAAAGTGTGCTCATGTAATTGTCTTACATGTTGATGCCTGTTTTGTCACTGACACAGTGACAACCCTAGTGAAGCACTAGCTCTTACTTAACTAGTAGGTAGTTATATTTAATAGCAGTTTAAGAAAAGTTTGAGGGGGACCTACTTACTGATTGATAACTGGTTTTATTTTTACCAACATTTCATACCTTTGATATTTATGTAAGCCTGAAATTTTTACCAACATTTTTCATCTTTCAATGCATGCAATTCTGCAAAGCAATTGCTTTAAATCAACAATAGGTTCTAACCCAAATTGCTGAACAGAATGCTGTAAGTAGAACTGAAGAAGATTTTGCCAGAAGCAGAAAGTGTTGTTTGGTGACCATGAGTGCTATGGAGGATGCCAGGCTGGGCTGTTAAGCATAAATGATGTGGCACCATAAGAGACATAGATCTAGAATGGTTTTATCCTATTAGATTTTAATAGGGGTTGCAGTTATATGTAGCCTCAAACTCAGGAGCAAATTCATTAATCCCAACAATATGCCATGCATAAATCTTACCCATCTGCCATCATCTGCCATCAAAACAATTGTCATGGGATAAAGGTAGACCATTCCCCACTACTTTGCTTCTTTCTCTACAGATCCCAATTAGCATCCATTGCATTTTTTAGGACCTGACTCAAAATTTCCTCCTTTCAGAAAGCATGTCCATCGGGATCACTCTTTATTCTCTGGCCAGGTTATTTTGTCTGTGAGTTTTGTTATTCTTTTTTTGTTATGCTATTTTTCTTCTGCTAATGTGTTGTCTGTAACTTTTTCCAAGTTGTTGCATGCATCTGCTTTGCTTTTAAAAATAGATTGGATGAAGCTAGAAGAGAGAGTGGTATCATGTTTTAATTACCCAATTAGGAGCATGGTCTTTGTTATTTAGGAGACATTTTCACCTTCTTGGGGGTCTTTCTGAGCACAGAAATTGTGATGGTGGTGGAATTAAATGATATGAGTAAACCAGGGTGAGATTCTCTTTCCACTCCTGGAATGAGGGCACCTTTGGGCTTTTGGCCTTCTAAGGAACTTAAAGACTTAAGTTCCTTTAGTGCCCAGATCTATGGCTCATATATCTCTGTATTCTTCTGTGGTGTCAAGCAGTGGGACCTTAAAGTAGATGCTTAAAAACACATTGGCTAATTGGTTGCTTGGTTAGCATGGGAGGTTTAAATATAAACAACTTTATATGTAATTTGTTTTTTCAATGATTCTATACTCATTACTTACGACATTCACTTAAGTTTGTACTTAAATAAAATTTTATTTACACATGAATTAAAAGAGTCAATCTTACCTCCTAGATGGAAAAACATATGATGCTTTTGTGTCTTACCTAAAAGAATGCCGACCTGAAAATGGAGAGGAGCACACCTTTGCTGTGGAGATTTTGCCCAGGGTGTTGGAGAAACATTTTGGGTATAAGTTATGCATATTTGAAAGGGATGTAGTGCCTGGAGGAGGTAAGAGGGAATGCCAGATAGAAAAATATTCAAGATAGTTTCTTTTTAAAAAATGAATGAGCTAGCCCCCAGAGAGCTATCCCATTTTCCTTAAAAACAAATGAATAAGGTCCTTTAAGCAAGAAATAACCACGTAAGTCAACAATCCATAGTGAGAAAACAAACTAATGAGCTTCCAATAGTCTCTTCTCTTGGGCTCTGTTCTTTGTGCTTCACGGTTCTCTGAAACTTTGGGGAAAGGGAGAGGGCATTTCCTTTTCAGAACCGGGCCCAGAGCTGGCGTTATCATGAAGCCTTTATTTAGAAATGACCCACGGTGAGAATATCTGTACCACAGCAGCGGTTCCTAATTTAATATGTGATGTGTGGACTAGTTAATCCTCACTAGTAACTCTTACTAGACATAAACACGGGTTAATTATTACTAGAAAATGCATGGGTTTTTATTGTGTTGATATCGGTGACGAAATTTAAGTAGAAAATAGGAAAATTGAAAAGGGAAAAATAACAGGAAAGTGGTGATCCCCATCAGATCATAGCTATGAAATTCAATGTTTTTTTATTAATATAGGAATACAAATGGCCATAGTGCCTATATTAAAGCAAATTACTGTTAAATTTTTTTTTTTAATGAGTAACATTTTTAGATTTTCTCTGAAGTCTGTAGAACAAACATTTAAAATCTGGTGTCAAATTATTCTGGATACTGATGCTTAAAAAAAAAACAAATGTTTGATTATTACCATCATTCATGTATTAATCTAATATTTATTGGATACTATTCCTGTGCCAAGTTGTGAACTGGGCATCAAAGATATAACAGTGAGAAAGAAATAGTTACATTCCCCCCCATATTACAAAGTAGAAAGGAAAATATTGCTAACTTACACTACTGTTCAGTAATAAACAACTTGTCAAAAAAAATGCCAGATTATCAGATGCATACATTGTAGTGTTTTTGGATAGCAGTTCTTTGCATCTAAGAAGGCATATTGTTACTTAGGAAGCATTTATTCTGGGCCATACATCAATTTTACTATATTTCCGTTATTTTCTAGGGGCCTTTCTTGAAAACAGATTTATTCTTAATTCATAAATAAAAATAATGTTTGAATATTCAGCTTTAATTAGGTTTGGTTAAACCTCTATTTGAGAACAGTGAGAGGTCTAGAACAGGGGTTGGCAGTTTACCAGCCACGGGTTCCATCACACGCGCAACCCTTATTGAAACACAGCCACGCACATTGGTTTACCTGTCGCCTGCGTCTGCATCTGAGCTACAACAACAGAACTGAGTAGTTGTGACAAAGACAGTGTGACCTGCAAAGCCTAACATATTTACTATCTGGCCCTTTGCAGAAAAAGTTTGCCAACCCCTGGTCTAAAATAATGGATGGTTTTGTTTTGTTTTGCCTTTTTGTCTTTTAATCTTTAAATTCTGATTTTAGCATGCTCTTTTCTGCTTGAGGAGAAGCAGGATAGTATAATAGTTAGAAAAATGTATTCCACTTGGGTTTAGATTCTGATTCTGCCATTTACTAGCTGTGTGACTCTGGGCAGGTTACTTAACCACTCTGTGCTCCAGCTTCCTTGTTTGTTAAATGGAGGTGATAACAGTATCTTCTCTGTAGCGTATTATGATGATTAAATGAGTTAATATACAAAAAACATTTAAAATAAGGTATGGTACATAATAAGTGCTAAGTAGGTGTTCATTATTATTGTTACCTAGAGATTTTTTAATAAGCATATAAAATTAAGAACAAATGGTTTGTCTTAAAGAAAAACTTATTAGTGAGGTTAGGAGTTAATATAAAATAAGACTGTGCAAAATGACTTTTATCTCATGTTCCCCCTTTCAGTTATCTTAAATTAATATGGGTTATCTTGCATTTTCAGCTGTTGCTGATGAAATCCACTCACTGATAGAGAAAAGCCGAAGACTAATCATTGTCCTAAGTAAAAGTTATATGTCTAATGAGGTCAGGTATGAACTTGAAAGTGGACTCCATGAAGCATTGGTGGAAAGAAAAATTAAAATAATCTTAATTGAATTTACACCTGTTACTGACTTCACGTTCTTGCCCCAATCACTAAAGCTTTTGAAATCTCACAGAGTTCTGAAGTGGAAGGCCGATAAATCTCTTTCTTATAACTCAAGGTTCTGGAAGAACCTTCTTTACTTAATGCCTGCAAAAACAGTCAAGCCAGGTAGAGACGAATCGGAAGTCTTGCCTGTTCTTTCCGAGTCTTAATCTTCAGAAACAGTGAATGCCAAAAAGAACTCAAGATATTCTGGGGACTGAGCATATGAACCTGTTCATAACAAAGGCTGTGACTCGAAATATTTAACTTTGTCAAAATCCTGCTCACAATTTGAAGATGAAACTTGTCATTAGGTTGGCGGGAATAAGACTAAAGATTGTGCTGTGGGCTGTGGTCACGTGCTCCCAGAAGACCTGGAATTCAAAAGAAATGGAGCTATTCTTTTTCTCCCTCTTTCATAACTGGATGCAGCTGCTCATACTCAATCCCATATTCAGCAAGTGTGAAGCTGGGCGTGATGCAAAATAACCGATGCCCTACAAAAAGGGCACATCTTTAAGAGTTTTAATGCCAGTGCTTAATTCGAATGAGGGGATTTTAAGTGTCTGAAGAGGCATTTTCTAGGGACCGGTGGGTGACTGAGTAACTGAAATGCTGCTTTCACTCCCTAACACCATGGATCTGGTTGTGCATAGGATGTGGGAAGAGGGGCTGGCAGGGCCGCCTTCAGAGGCTGCAGGGCCTCAGCCTCAGGATGCATTTAATGTATCCTGGCCACAGTTGCAGCCAACAGTTCTTGAAAGCTCGGTAAGGCCCTGCAATGCAGAGCCTGCTTATATGGATCTATTTATGGGAACTTCTGAAAAGGACCCCAGAATAGCGCTTTATCTTTCACAAGAGACACAAATTCTAATTGAGTTAATTATCTGGGTCTTTCACTTTTGATGCTCTGAAACATTTGTTGATTTTGTGTGAATGTTTATATCAAAATGTTTGCCAGGTTGTATTAGCCATTGAATAGCAAAAAACTGATAGTTACTTGCTTGTTTTTTTTAAAAATTACATATTAAAAATGCCCTTGGCATAAGGCAGCATGGTGTGGCAGTTAAGAGATGGGCTGTGCAGCCCATCCTGAGCTCCAGTCCTGAGTTTGCTACTTACTTCTGTGGCCTCTGGAACCTTATCCAACCTCTTGGTGCTTCAGTTTCCTCATCTGTGAAATTAGAATTTATAATAATTGTACCTACCTCCCAGGGGTAACTAAATGAATAAATATAATAAAGTACTTACGGTGGTTCCTGACACAGACTCAGCACTCCGTCAGTGTTGCCATGACTATTTTTATTATCATTATTAATGATTACTTAGATCAATTATTTAGCAGTGGACTAATGGAAGCTACAGAGCAGGGAAGGGAAGCAGATCTAGGGAGGAAGGCAGTTTTGATTTGAGGAGGTTTGCACATGTAGAGAAGCATATTGGAGAAGCATATCCAGAGGGCAAAAGATATCTCTCCATTGTACATCTGCCTCTTTTGACGTTGGAAGACACATGTCTTACTCCCTAAAGGGAGCCCAGCGCTGGGAGCCTTCTTGATGATCTCAAAAATAATAGCTATTCAAGAAAATCACCAAGTGACTGTGAAACCGTCAGTTCGGAAGGCTGGTTAGAACATGTGGGAGCAACATGAATGTTCTACAAAAGTTTAAAGCAGAGATTGTTTCAAATGGGTGTAGTAGATATTACTGAAAACCAAAAAAGAGTGAGATTGTCAGTGTAAGAATGTGATTTAATGTTTGTAGTGCTTACAATTTTGTGTACCAACTGGATGACTAAAAAGAGTAAAATAATTTAATTAATAGCTCATATTTTACGTGTGAAAACATGTTAGTGAACATATATAATCAAAATAGATTTCATTGCTATTGCATAGTCTCTAGTATATAGAATGATTTTGCTTTTCTCTTTTATTATACTTGCTTTAAAATACTTGAAATATATTTTGTATTAAATGCATTTCAAGTTAAATGTCTTAAATGTATACATTAGATGTGTGTTTTAAAATGCATAAAATACGTTGAAATACATTAATGAACCATTAGTCTAATGCCTTTATTTTTGAAATATCATGACGTCTTTTTCACTTACTTTAAGATTCCAATTCCTCGTTCTTAACATAGACTCCTACCTGTTTTAATAGAATATGGGCCATTCAAAATGAATTCATGCACCTCTCTCTTTTTAAATGTCAAATTGCCTTGCACCTACCTTCTTGTTTCACACCTTCCATCCAGGAGCAAAATAATTCTCTTCTGTTTCTCACAAGCCACTCAATACTAAACACAGGGACTTATACATGGTAAGTCTTCATATGTCAGTTAATTAATGGGCATATTTTAAAATTCTGGTTTAAACATCTCCAACCAGGACCAACAAATAACTTTTCAGGTATAAAACAGCTTTCTTTTCCATGGTTCAGATGCCCTTAAACTGTGAAGTCTATTTTAGAGAATCAGCACAACTACCTTTCTAGGGCACGTGAAGAAACACCTCCTACATGTCTGTCATGTCCTAGAAGCATTTACTCATTAGAGCTATATCCTCTCAAAGCAGTGAGAAGCCTTAGGCCCCATGTATTCCAAACCCAGGAACTTGAGGCATGGTAAGTCCAGGGACTTTGTCACAGTTGCACACGAGCGGTCTGACCAGGTTGGCACAGGACAGCGTACGGCCTCCTCTTGGAGATGAGCATCTTGGAGGCTGCAGGCACTTTTCTGGGGCCGATAATTTAGACTAAGAGGGCCTAGGGCAGGGGCCTGCGGAGGGGAAGCGGGCTGTCTAGGACTGGCTCTGAGGAGGAAAAGAGAGTGAGAGCGATGTTCAGGATTCCTTATAAGCCATTAAAAAAAATAGGCATTCAAATTCAGTGCAGGGTGAAAGAGCACAATTGATGGAGCACATCCGCCCACTGTGGCCTCTGCTGAGATACAGGGAGTTAGAACCTCCGGCATCTGCTAGGAGCCCCTGGCCTGTGTTGAGGCAAATGACTCGCCAGTTGGGTTTGCTGGGGCTCTCAGCGAGGCGCAGAAAGGAGGCAGTTGTCCAAAGAGAGGACATTAGCAAAATCAGTGCCCCAAACCAAGTTGAATCATAGCTGTAAATACTCAGAGGAATTAACCTGTCACCTTGGTCTGAAGTTCAGCTGTGAGGGAGGGGACCCAGGGTTAGCAGAAGCCATCTGAGCAGAAGCTGCTCTGAGCAGTGTGAACTTAAGCAATGCAAGGATCTTCAAAGAGTGACCAAGCCACAGACCTAACAGGAAACTCATGGGCAGGACACAGGGCCCTCCAGCCCCACCTGCGTGCCATGCTGATAGTGATCACAGTCCAGGCTGGGAGCTTAAGACCAACACCTAGATTTCTGTGTGAGACTTTTGAAAATTTTTATCTCCTTCTGGCATATAACTCGCGGGTGCACAGACACACCGGGAGAACACCATACCTCATTTACGTGATTGCTACAATTTGATGTGTGTGTTTAATAATTAATAGTGAACATGTTAACTGACTTTCAAATAGTGGCTTGGGAGTCTTGGGGTTCCTCAGAGGTGACTCAGGGACCATCCTGGATGGTGGAATGGAAAATTGGAGAACATGGGAGCTGGGCTCCTGGATCTTCCCTTTCACCTCACTGCTCCCACCCCCTCCACATACCACAACTAGAGCCACACTGCTTTTATCCATGTTGTATGTTGAGGACTCACATAACATTTTATTTAACAGAACAGAATACTTCCGAGGAGGTCATGGTTTAGATACAATGAATATAATTCTCTCTAGCCAGTTTAAACAGAAATCATTACAGAATTATTTAGAGAGATGAAGAAACCGACTCTAGGCTCCTCTTCCAGGGATGTCTTCCAAAGTCATATGAAAAACCTGGGCTGCCAAATAGAGCTGTTGATCTTGCCACAACCAGAAAGAAATCTGTGCAACCAGGAAGCTCTTGCTGCAGCTGCCAGCTCCGGAAACAGACAGGCTGAAGTCTAAGTTGACTGAGAGCCATCTAATATGGAATTGTTGATTGAGAAGGCCAGTTGTGCACCTAACTGAGACCGCCAGGAGCAGCAGCTTTGAGTGGCAGTCTTAACAGGAGGTGAGGCTGGGCACTGCCATTCAAACATTGGCAGAAATGGCACTGCAGGCGCCACCTTCTGATCCAAGCCTTTTGCTTTAGATGTTCTCCAAGTGAACACTATTAAGATGAGAGATGAGACAATAGCAGAGCACAGAGGTCAGTAAGTCAATGCCTTAGGCCTAGAGTTTTCTCTAGAAGAACATTTGGCTCTGGTTACTTGCACATGGGCCTGACGAGAAACCATCTTGGTCATAGGGTGACCTTGGAAAGAAACAGACTAAGGCCACTTATATTGGGTTTTATACCACTTACAACCAGACTTAATATGGACAAATATAAACTCCAAAACATGCCTTAGAAACAATGCCCTCTATAACGAAACTGACTTTAGAATAATTATCTCAAATGGCCTGTGAAAATGAATGAACGAATGAATGGCTTTTTAGAAATAGGTGTAGCAAAAGAATTAGCTTTAAAACTTTCAAGATTCTGTTACATTGTTTATTTCTCTCAGTGATCATGTGCACTGTGTACAGAATGAAATTAAAAGATGAATGAAGGTGTTACTAAGATATGATCCATAACTGGCTTGCATTTTTTAACAAATATACATGAAATTAAGCATTTCTATGAGAGCTGTCCTCTTGGAAGTAAGCATGTAAGCAGATCACACACTTTCTATAATGATTTTCTTGAATCAAACCACTTTTAAAACTATGTCTTTAGAAACTCACAAACCAAGGCACAAAATAGCCAATACCCTTACATTTTCATTCTTTAGTCATGTATTTTTGAAATTACCAAAGTCACTTGAGCTAAGGTTGAAGAGTAATGGTGATAACCAAGTTGATTTTTTTAAAAATCAAAAGCAAGGTGTGATGTTAAAGTTACATTTGTTTTCTGCAGTGAGTTGCAAACCAGTTACTGACTTTTCAAGTTGTTTCTCTTGATTTTCAGTGTTATCATATTATTACATTCAAATTGTGAAACTTAGAAAAAGTATGGCCAAGAGGGAATTCAAGTTTATATTAAGCAAAGAGAAAAAAAGAGAGCACTTGGCTGCTTTAACTTTACATTTTAAAATGTTTATTATGAAACATTTGAAACATATGGAGAAGTAGAAGGAAATATGCAACAAATATTCATATATCTACAATCCAGACTCAAAGATTGTTAACATTTTCCCATATTTAATTTATCCCTGTCTTTTTTTCATACTGGATGTTTTTGTTGTAGGTTTCGTGCATCATGATGACATTACTCTTGAATACTTCCGCATGCATCTCCAGTAAATAGGTGCTTATCTTCAAAATCACGATTGCCAACATTTAACAAAATTAACAATCATTTTCTAACACTAAAATTGTCTATTTTGGGCCATCTTCAGGTTGATTCCTAAGTTCTTTTGACTCCACTGTAGTATTTTTGATCATTTCCTAATTTTGTTGTTGTGATTTTCTGATATGGGAAGGTGTTCCAGGCTTGTTCTTTTCTTAGTCCCGGACAAAGCCATTTCTCTAAGGAGCCATGGTTCCTTTCAGTGAGAAATTGTTTTCAGAGACCACAATTTGGGTCTAACAGTTGCACCCTCTTAACTGAGTTCATCAATGTTTCTAGGCTTTCTAAGTAGATATAATAAGGAAATACATATACATCCATAAAATGAATTATAAATTAATACTGAAAATCCAATTTAAATTTAGGACCGCAGGTTTTACTTAGCCTCATCAACTTTACATTGGAATCACTGCCACGCAGAAAATTCCAGTTCCCAATGGCATCAACGTAATTGTTAATTTGCTTTATCCCGCAATGTACATATATCCAAAAGGCATATATTTCGGAAGAATTATAATACCAACACATCCTTTAATATTTTGTTTCCTAAAAATAGTTGAAAACATTTTTGTACTGTTTTATCCCTTGAGAATATTTCACTAGAATATAGAGTCATCATTGTATTCTAAAGTTATTTGAAATTATTCCGCCCTCACTCGTCCTCCGCGCGTCGCCGCTCTTCGGTTCTGCTCTGTCCGCCGCCGTGGCCCAAGCTGACATCGCGCTGATCGGATTGGCCGTCATGGGCCAGAACTTAATTCTGAACATGAATGACCACGGCTTTGTGGTCTGTGCTTTTAATAGGACTGTCTCCAAAGTTGATGATTTCTTGGCCAATGAGGCAAAGGGAACCAAAGTGGTGGGTGCCCAGTCCCTGAAAGAGATGGTCTCCAAGCTGAAGAAGCCCCGACGGATCATCCTCCTGGTGAAGGCTGGGCAAGCTGTGGATGATTTCATCGAGAAATTGGTACCATTGTTGGATACTGGTGACATCATCATTGACGGAGGAAATTCTGAATATAGGGACACCACAAGACGGTGCCGAGACCTCAAGGCCAAGGGAATTTTATTTGTGGGGAGTGGAGTCAGTGGTGGAGAGGAAGGGGCCCGGTATGGCCCATCGCTCATGCCAGGAGGGAACAAAGAAGCGTGGCCCCACATCAAGACCGTCTTCCAAGGCATTGCTGCAAAAGTAGGAACTGGAGAACCCTGCTGTGACTGGGTGGGAGATGAGGGAGCAGGCCACTTCGTGAAGATGGTGCACAACGGGATAGAGTATGGGGACATGCAGCTGATCTGTGAGGCATACCACCTGATGAAAGACGTGCTGGGCATGGCGCAGGACGAGATGGCCCAGGCCTTTGAGGATTGGAATAAGACAGAGCTAGACTCATTCCTGATTGAAATCACAGCCAATATTCTCAAGTTCCAAGATACCGATGGCAAACACCTGCTGCCAAAGATCAGGGACAGCGCGGGGCAGAAGGGCACAGGGAAGTGGACCGCCATCTCCGCCCTGGAATACGGCGTACCCGTCACCCTCATTGGAGAAGCTGTCTTTGCTCGGTGCTTATCATCTCTGAAGGATGAGAGAATTCAAGCTAGCAAAAAGCTGAAGGGTCCCCAGAAGTTCCAGTTTGATGGTGATAAGAAATCATTCCTGGAGGACATTCGGAAGGCACTGTACGCTTCCAAGATCATCTCTTATGCTCAAGGCTTTATGCTGCTAAGGCAGGCAGCCACCGAGTTTGGCTGGACCCTCAATTATGGTGGCATCGCCCTGATGTGGAGAGGGGGCTGCATCATTAGAAGTGTATTCCCAGGAAAGGTAAAGGATGCATTTGATCGAAACCCGGAACTTCAGAACCTCCTACTGGAAGACTTTTTTAAGTCAGCTGTTGAGAACTGCCAGGACTCCTGGCGGCGGGCAGTCAGCACTGGGGTCCAGGCTGGCATTCCCATGCCCTGTTTTACCACTGCCCTCTCCTTCTATGACGGGTACAGACATGAGATGCTTCCAGCCAGCCTCATCCAGGCTCAGCGGGATTACTTCGGGGCTCACACCTATGAACTCTTGGCCAAACCAGGGCGGTTTATCCACACCAACTGGACAGGCCATGGTGGCACTGTGTCATCCTCGTCATGCAATGCCTGATCATGCTGCTCCTGTCACCCTCCACGATTCCACAGACCAGGACATTCCGTGTGCCTCATGGCACTGCCACATGGCCCTTTGCCCTATTTTCTGTTCAGTTTTTTAAAAGTGTTGTAAGAGACTCCTGAGGAAGACACACAGTTTATTTGTAAAGTAGCTCTGTGAGAGCCACCATGCCCTCTGCCCTTGCCTCTTGGGACTGACCAGGAGCTGCTCATGTGCGTGAGAGTGGGAACCATCTCCTTGCGGCAGTGGCTTCCGCGTGCCCCGTGTGCTGGTGCGGTTCCCATCACGCAGACGGGAAGGGTGTTTGCGCACTCTGATCAACTGGAACCTCTGTATCATGCGGCTGAATTCCCTTTTTCCTTTACTCAATAAAAGCTACATCAGACTGAAAAAAAAAAAAAAGAAATTATTCCTCTTATTGTGGTTTTGTCAGTTAAACATATTTATTTGTTTTGTTCTGATATTTAGGAATTGATTTTTAAAATTTTATTTTGTTTTATAATAGGGCAAAACATTTTTCAAAATGATGTTGGTTTATCCTTCTATATTTTTATATAAGTAAATATTCATGCATATTTATTTCTTGTCACCTCTCACAGACAAATAGTAGAGATAAACAGTAGATATTATATACAATTTCTCCCCTTGATTTTACCACTTGATAATATATTCTAGAGATCACTCCATAATTGTACATGGAACTATTTCTGATAAATACTTTTCTAATACAGATACATGGTATACCATTGTGTGGCTGTACTATAGTTTATTCAATCAGTCCCAAATATTTCCAGTCTTCCGCTCTTACAATTTATGTTACAAAGAAGTCTTATGCATGCATACTTCATGCTTTTTCCTTAGAATATTTTTGGGATATTAGACATAGGATTGCTGGGTCAGAGGGTAATACATATGTAATTTTCCTCCATATTGCCCAATTCATCTTCATAGGGGTTGTAACATTTTGTATTCTTATCGTCAATGTCTTGGAGTGCTTGTCCCTTAGCTTTGGCCCATTTCTCTACAGAGATTTTGATCTCTTTCATTACCATTGTGAGAAGGTTTTTACATGGTAGACATATTAAGACTTTGTGATGTAAATTGCAATTGTTTTCCAGTTTTTCTTCTTTGCTTTTAGATTTTAAAAGAATTAATCTATTCTTTCAATACAGATATGGACTCATTTTTCACTTTAAATCTTCAATCCATTTGGAATTTATTATGGTGTTTCGTCTGAGAAATGGATCCATTGCATTGTTTTCATATGTCTGTGTATTTATCATAACACCACTTCTTAAAAAGGTCATTTTTTTACCCACTAACATAAGATGCCCATTTAATGTCTATTCAATTTCCATATCCTATTAGACCTAGTTCTGGACCATCTATTCTGTTCCATTCGTTAATGTGTTTTAAATTGACACATAATGATTGTACATATTTGTGGGGTACACTGTATGTTTTGATACATGCTTACATTATTAAAACTGAAATCAGGGTATTTAGCATATCCATCACTTCACACATTTATCGTCTTTGTGATCAGGACATTTAAAACCCTCTGTTCCAGCTATTTTTAAATCTATAATACCATCTTGTTAACCATAGGCACCCTATGTGCAATGAAACACCAAAATTTACCCCTCCTAACTGTACTTTTGTACCTATAGGCCAATTTCTCCCTATCCTTCTGCTTCCTAGCCTGTGGTAACCGCTATCCTAACTCTCTACTTCTATGTGTTCAACTTCTTTAGATTCCATGTATGAGTGATATAATGCGGTATTCATCTTTCTGTGCCTGGCTTATTTCACTTAATATAATGTCCTCCAGGTTTATACATGTGGCAAATGACAGGATTTCTTTTTGTTAATTGGATACATAATATTTTATTGTGTATACATACTCCATTTCCTTTATGCATTCATTCACTGATAGACACTTCGGTTGATTCCATATCTTGGCTATTGCAAATGGTGTTGCAATAAACATGAGAGTGCAGATATCTCTTTAACATACTGATTTCATTTTGTTGGAGGGATATATACTCAGCAGTGGGATTTCTGAATTATATGGTAGTTCTATTTTTTAATTATTTGAGGAATCTTAATACTATTTTCCATAATGGCTGTACCAATTTACATTCCTACCAACAGTATATAAGAGTTTCCCTTTCTCCCTGTTTGTACCAGCATTTGTTATTTTTTATCTTTTTGATAATTGCCATTTTAATTGAGGTGAGTTTTTATCTCTTTGTAGTTTTGACCTGCATTTTCCTAATAATTAGTGATATTGAACATTTTTTTCATATACCTGTTGACCATTTGTATGTTATCTTTTGAGACATAGATATCCAGATATTTTCTCCACTTTAACAGTATTAATTCTAATCCATGAACATGGAATACCTTTCCAATATTTTGTGTGGTCTTCAATTTTTTAAATCAATGTTTTATAGTTTTAAGTGTGGAGATTTTTCGCCTCCTTGGCTAAATCATTACTAAGTATTTTATTTCTTTCGTAGCTATTGTAAATGGGATCGTTTTCTTGATTCCTTTATCAGACAGTTTGCTATTTGGGTGTAAAAATGTTATTGATTTTTGTATGTTGATTTCATATCCTGCAACTCTACTGAATTTATTAGTTCTCACCATTTTTTAGTGAATTCTTTGGCATTTTCTATACATATTATCATGTTGTCTAATAAACAGGGATAATTTCATTTCTTCCTTTCCAATTTTGATGCCTTTTACTTATTTCTCTTGCTTGTTTACACTGGCTAGGACTTACAGTACTACATTGAATAGAAGTGGTGAAAGTGGGCATCCTTATCTTATTCCAAATCTTAGAGAAATTTTTTCAATTTTTTCCCATTCAGTATGATATTAGTTGTGGGTTTTTATATATGGCTTTTATTGCATTGATGTGGGTTTTATATATGGCTTTTATTGCATTGTCATACCTACACCTTCTGTTCCCAATTTGTTGACAGCTCTACCATGAAGGAATGTTAAATTTTGTCAAATGCTTTTTTGGCATCTATTGGAATGATCATACAGTTTTTGTCCTTCATTCTGTTAATGTGATACATCATGTTTATTGATTTCCATATGTTGAAACATCCTCACATTCCTGGATTAAATCCCACTTGATAATGGTGAAAAATCTTTTTAATGTGCTGTTGAACTCAGATTGCTAGTATTTTGTTGAGGGATTTTGCATTTATATATATCAGGAATATTGGCCTGTAGTTTTCTTTTTTCATTGTGTCCTTGTCTGGTTTTGGTATCATCGTAATGCTTGCCTTGTAGAATGCGTTTGAATGTATTCCCTTCTCTTCAATTTTTAAATAATAGTTTTAGTAGAATTGGTGTTATTCTTTAAATGTTTCACAGAATTTAGTAATGAAGCTATCAGCTCCTGGGCTTTTCTTTGATGGGAGACTTTTTACTGATTTAATATTATTACTTGTTATTGATTCTTCAGGTTTTCTGTTTCTTCATGGTAGGTTATATGTGTCCAGAAATGTATCCATTTTTTCTAGTTTATCCAATTTGTTGGCATATAATTGTTCACAATAGCCTCTTACAATCCTTTGTATTTCTATGGTATCGGTTATAACATTTCCTTTTTTGTCTCTGATTCTATTTATTCTAGTTTTCTCTACTTTTTTTCTTAGTTAATCTGACTAAATAAATGTAACAGACATTTCCAGAACATTCCATTCAACAGCTGCATAATATAGATTCTTCTCAACATGGGACATTCTCTAGGATAGAACATATATTAGGCCACAAAACAAGTCTTAAAAAATTTAAGAAGATTAAAATCATATCAAATATCTTTTCTGAGCACAATGGTATACAATTAGAAATCAATACAAGAGAATTTTCAAAAACTTTACAAACACATGGAAACTAAACAACATGTTTAGTGTTTTTTTAAAACATAAGTGTGTGTTTATTTTTGTTCAAAACCTTTTCTGCAACTTTGGAGGTGACCATATAGTTTTAGACCATATAGACCATTCATATTCCATAGAGAATGTAAATGTTTTCATAATATCAAACCAACTTTGCAGTTCTGCAATCCTAATGAATTTTAAAAATATGTATTTTATGTGCTAATATTTTATTTAGAACTTTGTATATATACTTCTAAGTAAGATTTGTCTGTAGTTGTGTGTATGTGTGCAAAACCTTTGCCATAGCATCCCATTATTAAATATTAGTAGACAGTGAAAAATCCTTACATATTTAAGAAAATCCTTTACTGTGAAAGGCCATGATTAACAAATAACAAAATGGAACTTGGAGATAACAGAGATAAGCCAAAGGAAAAACATATTTAAAGAACAAACTTTAATATTTTCAGAGAGACAAGAAAAGATATTACATCAGAGCATAATAAAGATGAGTTGGAAATTAGAAATGAATTAGCTAAAGTGGAAAAGACAATAACAGGGTTGGAGGATAATGAAGTGTTACCCAGAATGTAAAACAAGGAGCTAAATAAATGAAAATAGAGAAAAAATAGAAGAATTTGCAAATTAGTCTAATAACATTTTTGGAAATAAGAAAGCATCTCAAAATAGAATGATATGAAGCTCCAGATTGAAAGAGCCCACCAATTAATTACTCAGCAAAATGGAGACAGAACTGCCGTAACATTTTGGAAGAAAATATTATGTATTGCCTAAATTTCTCTACTGAGTCAAACAATTATTCAAATATGAGGGTAAAATAGATATTTTCAGACAAGTAAGGCTTCAAGATATTTGCTGCCATGTCCCTTTGTCTGAGATCTCCTGGAAGAAGCGGTCCTCCATAAAGGGAACATATAGTACTTTGGGCTTCAGGGAAACGGAATCCAGCTAAGGAAAATGGTGGAAGGCATCTCCAGATCTCCAGACTGATGATAAATGGAAATCCAATGCTGGAAATTGTGCATTTGCCATATTTAAGCAGAAGAGCAAGTTCTAGGTAGATGGTCTTTAGGAAGGAGATTTCCTAATGTGTTGAATGCATTGAAAATGCATTAATGTGTTGAATGCATTTAAAATGCATTAATGTGAGAATGCATTAATTTTCTACTAGAAATACATTTCTAGTGGAGAATTTAAAAACATATTAATGAAAGATATAAAGAAATTTAACTAAATGAATAAAAATAATTTTTTGTACTATTCAAGGACTGATAATGAATAATAATAGAATTTAATTTGGAAAATGCAAGAAGGGGATCATTGAAAATTTGATAGGATCAGTGTAAATTTCTTTTGTTACTAAATGAGTGCTGGAATTTGAATATTTTGGAAAGTAAGTTGGGTGATAGGAGGTAATTGCCAAGGGAGTGGGTTGCTTTCAATTGGGAATATAGAGGCATAGCAATTATTAGCAATGACAAGTCTAGGTTATGATTACAGGAATAAATAGTGAAGTAAGGATGGAATACAAGAGCTTTAGAGGAGAGGAAGTCAAAGAACTGAGAGACGGGGACGTTAAACGGATCATCTATATCAATGCTAATACCAAGAATCAAAGCAGGAAGAGTTCTGAAGAGTAAGAGTAAGCCCAGAACTAAACTCTTCAGGGAATAAAGCAGAGTGTCCCAGGGCTTTGTGGATGACTGCAACAAGTAGGGATACTGGGTGGGATAGCCCAAGGACATGATATTTGAAGCTGGGGGTCCTTAGGGAGGAGGGAGGTACAGTGGCTGGAAACCAATGGTACCTGGAGTCGGGGAGGGAAAACAACCACCATGTAAGTGAGCTGCTAGAGAAACTATGTCCTGAGGGGAGAGTCAAGCAGCAGGTTGTGGGGGACAGACGATTGAAAGTCTAGAGAAGAGTGTGAAAATATTAGAGCTCATCGCCTTCACCATCTACACGTAAGGTTTAAAAAAAATTAATGAAAATTCAGTGAATTATCTCAAGAAGCCATTCTTCAGTCCTCAGGTTGGCTAAGAGCTCCTCCCCTGTGGTCTGCTGTGTATCTTTGTCTAGCATTACAGTATAAGAAGTGACCTTTAGAGGTTCTGCTCCCTCAACTCAACTGTTAACCCTTGAAGGACAAAAATCATCTCATATTCATCTGTAAGATGACAGTTCCCAGTGAGAAAAGAAAAAGAGTTCAGAGCAGCATGAGCCATGTGAGGTATGCAAAGTTTATCAGGCCCAGAGAGACATAAGTATGAGACTAAAGTCATGGCCTCTCTCCACCCATGCCTGGTGGCATCTTCCTGCCCCCAAGCATGACTAATTCAAGCCAATTAGGCCTACCCACTTTATGGTTGGAGGTCAGGATCGCATCCATGGCATAGACAAGATCTAGGGAACTCAAAGGTTACCGACAGCAGGGGAAAGGCAGCGCATAGGTAAATGCGGACAGTTCCCACTCCCAGGCCCCCTGTTAACATGGGTGAAAAGCTGCATTGGCACCCACGGGTTGCACCCTGCTGAGGTCACTAGGACTTGGGAATATAAGGATGGAAAAAAGAAAAGGGGATGCTTCTTTCTCTCCCTCACATACCCCAGGTATTCGCTGGGAAGATAAAGAAACTAGGGATGCCTTGTTCCCTTCTTTCTAGATGGGTAACCAATCATCTTCAGCGTGTGTTTCTCTCAAATGCCTCCTGAATCACTGGGATTCCTTTGAGGAAAAAAGAAAAAGCCTTCTTTCCCCTTTTGCCTCCTCTGTCCTCTCTTCACAGATGGGTAATTGTGTCCCCATATCACAGGACACTCCCCTTGGGTGCACCCCCCCCAAACAGGGAAAACTTAATTACCCCAAACCTTAAGCTGCTTGGCTTAAAACCGAGCTCAGGGGAAGGGAACCCAGAAGTCTGACATGCCGGCAAAAGGATAAAAGTTTTTACCAGTCGGACTTCTGGCTTCCCTCTCCCTGTACAAACGATTGAATGGATGATAAAATCACTGTTTATATCCTCTGTGAAGTTTGGATTAACGGAAAAAAGAATTTATGCGGCCAGTCTTAAGCTGTAACCAATCTGGTGTGCTTTGCGTGACTTTCTATATGGTTCTGCATGAAGAGGAATACCTTAGGATAGAATATGGGCCTAGGACCCCATAAGCCTACTGTTCAAGCCAGCCAGGCAAATGGTCAGCAACCAGCTTCGGGTCTCCATCTTGTTTTATGTTCTTGGGAGTTTGACATTGTAACCATGTGGCAATACTTTGTTTTGGTCTCTGCCATTTTATAACGGCAGCCTGGGTTCAATTCTGGCTTAGGGAATGAGTACTTTCTGGTTAATATCGTGTGACTTTTACCATTTGCTGATTTTCTTCCCCTCTGTGAACAACTTCTAGCTTCCTTTCTTAAATCTTCCTTTCTCAGAGTCACCTTTAAAGATTGCAGATTTTGTAAAAACTGCTTACCACTACTTTGAAAATACCTCATACACTCACAGTTAAGTCATAACCTTAGTTGAGGCTTGTTGGTTTCATCTGTGAGGTTACTTTCCATAAAGTTCAAAAGCCAGAAATATTGGCCGCGTGGCCTGGCTAAAGTCGGTTAACAGGGGACTTAAAAAGACTTTCTTAAAGAGTGCTCAGCTTAATTAAAAGTGGATATCCGAGGTATTGGTATATTTAAAAGGCCTTTTTTTTTTCCCCTTGGATCTTGTTTTTCTGGAAAAAGGCTTTTTCTTGGTCAACTGAATTATTTTTCTCCATTTAGTCTTGCCATTCTCGGTGCACGCATGAGAGGCCCTAAGATAACTTGTGAGAGCATGGGACTCCTTGGGAAAAACAGAGAAGGTGCTACAGACCCCATTTTGGGAAGAAAGCTCTGTTTTCCTTATGGAACCCCAGAAATTAAAAACAGATAAGTCCCTCCCAAAATCTGTTTTTGTTTTCCAGCTATGCCTGTTTCTTGGGCCCTGAAAACTGCATGCTTTCCTAGCCCTGCTTCTTGAAGGACTCCACCCTGAGGCCAATGACCCAATTAGGAGATAGGCAAATGAAAAAATCTTTTTTTGTTTTTGAAACAGCATCTTGCTCTGTCACCCAGGCTAGAGTGCAATGCTGCAGTCTCTGCTCACTGCAACCTCTGCCTCCCGGGTTCAAGCGATTCTCCTGTCTCAGCCCCCCGAGTAGCTGGGATTACAGGTGCACACCAAAACACCCAGCTAATTTTTGTATTTTTAGTAGAGATGGGGTTTCACCATGTTGGCCAGGCTGGTCTCGAACTTCTGACCTCAAGTGATCTGCCCGCCTTGGCCTCCCAAACTGCTGGGATTACAGGCATGAGCCACTGCGCTCGGCTCCAAATGAAAACTCTTACAACTACTGGATCTTCTTCTGTCTGTCTGTGTAATCATATGTGTTATGTGTGTGATGGTTATATAAAACAGCTCTAATTCATTGACCTAAAGAAAAATAAACACTTAGATCAAATATTTTTCAAGGAGAAATAAAAGCTGTAATGCCTTTTAGTTCATGTGACTTTAATCTCTGAAGCATAAAAACAGTTTTAAAGATAATTGGTAAAGTGCAAATGTCTTCATATGTAAATATATGGTCTAAATTATGTGGGTCAGATACTAGGTTTGCTAAATGTTTTAAGGTTATAAACTACTTTTTTAGCTTTTGAGAACCATTTGATTTGTATACTTTACAATTTGGGAAGGCTTGTGGACATATGGAATTGCCCACCCCTTTAACTATGCTGGAAAGAGTAAGACCTTATCTGTGACTAGAACATAATTAAAATAACTTACCAGAGGCCAGTCTGAGGGCTCCAGTGCCCGAGTAGAGGCAGCAGGTGGCTCCCAAGGCCTGGGCCAGCCGGCCTCCTTCAGTCTGCAGGCCACGCCCTTCTTCCTGCTGCTGTCCAGTTGTCTTTTGACTGCCACATATAGACCCCCAAAGATCTCCAAAGGAAACTTTCCTCATTACAGGAGGAGGTGGCTATTTTGGTTTCCACCTGGGCCATGCTCTGAACCAAAAGGGAGTCCACGTAATTCTATTTGACATCAGCAGTCCTGCTCAAACCATTCCAGAAGGAATCAAGTTTGTACATGGAGACATCCGCCACCTCTCTGACATAGAGAAAGCCTTGACAGAGATGTCACATGTGTGTTCCATATTGCCTCTTATGGTTTGTCAGGGAAGGAGCAACTAAATCAAAACCTGATCAAAGAAGTCAGCATTGGGAGTACAGACAACATCCTCCAGGTTTGCCAGAGGAGGGGGGTGCCAGAGAAGAAGGTGCTGGAGGCGAAGAGCACACCCCTGGACAGAGGTGATGGTGTCTTAAGAACCTGTGCTCTGAGGCCGGCTGGCATCTATGGGCCTGGAGAACAAAGACACCTTCCCAGAATAGTCAGCTATATTGAGAAAGACACGTTCAAGTTTGTCTGTGGAGATCCCAGAAGCCTGGTTGAGTCTGTCCATGTGGATAACTTGGTGCAGGCTCACATTCTGGCCTCAGAGGCCTTGAGAGCTGACAAGGGCCATATTGCCTCTGGACAGCCCTACTTCATCTCAGATGGCTGACCAGTGAACAATTTTGAGTTCTTCTGGCCTCTGGTTGAGGATCTGGATTACATGCTCCCATCCACCCACCAGCTGTTGACCGTGGTCTACTGCTTTGCTTTCCTAAAACAGATGGCTCGCTTCATTTTGGGTTGACTCTACAACTTCCAGCCCCTCCTCACCCACACTGAAGGTTACAAAACTGGTGTCACCCATTATTTTAGCTTAGGGAAAGCCAAGAAAGAGATAACCAAATTTATTTGTCAATCATGTTCTTGACTGTAACTACACTGGACATTTTGTCATTCATAGACAATTGTTGTCTTGTTTTGATTCTTTTCAAAAGATGGTTTGTAATCAGCTATAGAACTTTGACAGGTGCTCTAAAATGCAGGTTTCTGAGAACTTTGGAGATTATAATATTGGAATAGAGGGAAATGTACAGGATTCATGAAGAGCTGAAATGTTCATGAATATCAAGCAGAACAAGAGTTAATGGAATAGACTGAGCTAATAGAAAACTGAAGTAATGTTTTTAACTTTTGGCTTAAAACGTTGCTGATCCTTGTTTTTCAGAGGCAAGGAAACTTATTTTGAGCTATCTACAGTCTTTAATAATTGAGTAAGCTATACTCTTCTGAACAAAATTTGGAGTGTATTTGTTTCTCTCTCTGCCTGGCTTCTCCAGAATTTGGAAACTATTTGTAAGTATTCTTAGCTTGTGGCAATACAGTTATTTGCATCAGTGTAATAAAAGTCCATTTTCTTTTGCAACAGGACACAATTGGAGAAACTGGTTGTTTACCAAGGCTTTGACTGGAAGGATATGCTTCCACTTAAGGAATCTGGCTTGACTTGAAGAGCCAATAAAAGCCCCCTAGGAAAACTGGCCTCATTCCTTGTCTACACCATCCCTGCACAGGATTCCTAACCTGTGGTGACTAAAGAATGTCATTTTCTAACGGGCCCTATGTTTTTGGGACTTAAAGAAGAGAGAAATTCACAAAACTCATAGGTGTTTGAGGGTACAAACCCACGGCTAGGCTGGGCTTTAAAAGGTCTTATCTGAGATTTCTTGTGGAACAGAGTTCCCTCAAAGCCAATTTAAAAGCCTATGTGAAAAATAATTATTCTTGCTGCACTTTATGCAAATAATCAGGCTAAGTATAAGACTAAAATCTATTTTGCAAACAACTCAGTCCTATCGTGATTTGTTTTTGATAAAAATGAGGACTGGAGAGAGAAAAATTATGTTTCAAAACATATATACTTGTCATTAAATTCTAATCTCATCAATTGTTTTTAAGATTTTGCCTACATTTTAGACTAACCTTGCTTATTCCTGTGAACCAACCAGTGATCTCTGGCTACAGATCAGAAGAAACAAAAGGGATGGGTAAAGTAAAAATCTGGATCAATGTTTTAATTCTGAGCAATTATCTTGCAAATCCTGCCAGGTGAACCCAGAGGGTTCTTTTTTTGGGGGGGAAATAAGACCAAGGGAGCTAACCAAAGCAAAGCACCATGCATCCAAATCTTAGCAGGCATAGCTGTAGCCATCAGTTATCTGGGCATATTGGCAGCCTTGGGATTTTTGAGCTGTCCTTCCCCCCTTGTTTCATTTTTATATATGTCTGCTAATAACCCAAATTGTTTATTCTCATTTAGAGGCCATTAAACTTCAAATGATGATGCAAATGAATCCATGCATGGATATGCTATTCTTCCAGGGACCCTTAAACCATACTTAGGAGGAGCCCTAATTCAGCTTTCGCAGAACAGCACACCCTGTCAGCAGGAAGCAGTTAAGAACAGTCATTATCCACTTTCTCTAATAGCAGTTGGGGTCTCCTCCTGGAGGGGGTAATGAAAGGAGTTAGCCAGCTTGCCTGAGGCAGACAGTAAGAGAAGGGTCCCCAGAGAACCGGCGACCCACCCCACAAGCGCTTACATCAGTTGTTTTGTGCAGATAAGGGAACTTGCACAGGAGGCTTGCCTAAACATGCCTACAGTGGAAAATCCCATCCCTTAAAACATGTGCAGTAAGGAAAATAAATCAATACGGAGCAAGTCAGTCTAAGTGCCCACGTGTTCATTGGAAGGACGGGGTGGAGCTACCAGGAATTCACACCTTATGCCCTGGTATTCAACTGTGAAGGGGGCAGCCGGAAACCTGCTTTTCAGGGTCCCTGTCTGCTGAGAGCCTTCCTTTCACTTAATAAATTCTACTCCACTCACTCTTTGATGTCTGAGTGCATATTTCTTCCTCGTTATGAGACAAAAACCTAGACCTAGCTGAGCTAAGGAGCAAAAATCCTGCATCATTGGTGTGGATATATTATTAATATGTGCTCCAAAATTATGTGAAATTTGTAAAATTCTGATATGTCTTTATATACATTGTCAGACATAATTATGATTGTTATTTTAAAATGTTGTCTGCCACAGAAATAACCACATTTCCTTGTCACTTGCATCTTTAGCCATGGCTAAAGACTTAGAGTACTAAGTCCTTTGTCATCCACAGACATTTGTTGTCTTACTTTGATTCTTCTCAAAAAATGGTTTATAATCAGCTATAGTCCAAAATTTGCTTTTTCTCCAAGGAGATTCTTGAAAGTGTACCTTGACAAGTACTCTTGAATACAGGTTTCTGATTACTTTAGATATTATATGATTGGACTGTGTAAAAACACTCAGAACTCTAATAAACTGATGCATTCATGAAGATTGCTAGCCCAACCTCAAGCACAAGAAAAGTTAATGACATGGGACTGAAGTGATAGAGGACTGAAATGATTTTTAAGATGTTTTGTTTGAAGCATTGCTGATTCTTTTTATATTTTGTTTGCCAGAGTCATGAAAAAAATTCTTTTCAGCTATTTGTAGATTATAGCCATTGGGTAAAATAGATCTTTGTGAGTAAAATTGAAGCATTTGCCTTTCTCTCCACCTGATTTCTCCAAAATTTGGAAACTATATGTGAGTATTTTTATTTTATTGGCAATGTAGTTATTTGCATAAGTTTAATAAGAATCTGTTTTCTGTAACAGGACACAATTGGAGACACTGATTATTTTACCAAGGCTTTGACTGGAATGGCATATTTTCAGATATAACCAGACTGCTTTGAAGAATTGAAATTGACTTTATAGAACCAATCAAAAGCCTCTTGAAAAGGATGGCATAGTAACTTATCTACATGGTTCCTTTTTAAGGTTTCTAATTTTGCAGTAAGTAAAGAATGCCATTTTCTGACAGCTCTAGGGTCCTCAAGACATGTTGGAACCTCAAGAAGAGAGGAATTTACCCAATTTGTACAGGTATCACAGGTACATCCTGGTGGCAAATTCTTGGCTTGGCTTCCTAACCTCGAGGCTTTTAAAAGTGTAATCCAAAATGCCCTATGAAAGTTCCAGCAAAGCCAACTTAAAACAGCCTATAGGTCTAATCATGATTCTTATTGCACTTTATGCAAATAATCAGACCAAGTATAATACTATATCTTATTTTACAAGTAAATTGATCCTAGTAAGATTTATCTTTGGCAGAAATGGGAAACTGGAGAGAGTAAAATTATGTTTCCAAGGAAGATTATAGCGTACCTGTTATTAGATCGCAGCCCTGACCATTAATTGTTTTTGAGTTTTTATTATTTTCCTAAAATTTGGATTGAATCCCCAGTGAAATAGGTTTCACCACATATCTCTCATTGCTGTACTTCTTCCAAGACAAACAAAAGCATAAAACTTCAAAAACTAGAGATAATTCAACAAGCAATGGAAGTTATATAAATCACTTGACTGGGATCTATCTAGGAATGGGCCTTCCTTGGGATGCCAAGGGATGAAGGATGCCTATTATTCTAACCTAAGCAGAGTTTGATCATCAGTGCTTCCATGGGAAGATTTTTGATCAAAGTGGGCAGAAAAGAGAGAAGAAAAATAGCTCAGAGTAGTGTGAGCTATCTGAGGTATGCAAAATTTATTAGGCCCAGAGAGATATGAGTACGTGACTTCAGTCATGCTCCCCACCTCTCATCCCCCACTGCACTCATGCCTAGGGCAATTGTTTAAAGTCATTTTGTTTCTGACTAGCTACCTCATTCATTATCTTCAGGTTCTCGAACATCATGAGACAGACAACATGGATAGCCAATCAATAGCTTGTCTTATTTTAATGTAATTCTTGCTAAACAACTTAGAAACTGCCTCTTATTTTCCTTTAAAAATCTACTTGTAACTGCTGCTAATCAGAGAATATATTCAGAACAACTTGAATCTATGGTCCCACAATGTGATCCTCAAGCTCTGCCCAAATAAAGTCTTTACTTATATTAATTATGACACAGCTTGTTTTTAGGTCGACCAGCAAAAGATCTTGCAGGTAGAAGATGGATAGTATATGTTTCTTGGATTAGATTCATGACTATACAGTATAATTATTTCTCTCTCAAAAATATGAATAGTTGGAAGTCAAAAAAGTGTTTTATTTCTCCTTGAACCATATTTCTGAGAAAATAATAGGTATGCACAACATAATTTGAAACATAAATTCACCAAATGGACTCATTTCCATTTCATCCAGGAATTTATCTCAAGTGAAATAGAACTCATTTGGCCAATGGTAATATGGTAATATATTTTTCCATCATCTATTGCTGTCTAACAAACTACCCCAAAATTTATTGACTTAAACCTAACCTAGTGACTTAAACTTAACAACGTATTATTTTTCACAATGCTGCAATCTGGGTTGGGCTCAGCTGAGCTGTTGTTCTTCTCCATGTCACATCTGCTGTAGGTATTCACTCACAGGCTTGAAGCTGGGTGGGTTAGAACAGCTGGGGCTTGGCCTAGCATCTCTTTCTCTCCTGTTCTCACAACCTGCCTAGCTTAGGCTTCTTTAGAGTAAGGTGATCTCAGGATATTTGGGCTTGTTACCTGGTGTCTGGCTCCCAAAAGAGGAATTGGAAGCTGAAGATCTTTTAAAAACTGGTCTGCAACTGGCAACAGTGTCACTTCCACTGTGTTCATTTCATCAAAAGCGAACCATAAAGCCAGCCTAGATTCAAGGACAGAGAAAACGCATTTTATCTCTTGATGTGAGAAACAAAATGCACATGGAAGTAAATGGGAAAAGGTGAGGAGTTGGTGGAAGAATTGATGGCAGCCATTTTTAGAGACTAGCTCCACAATGTCTACAGCAAGACTTTCCATCTCCTGTAAGCCCTGTTCAAACTCTATTAAAGTGATCAAATTCACTTTAGGAGACAACTAAATAACTGAAATAGTTTGTATATTAGTTCCTGCACAAATCTCACGTTAAATTGTAATTTCCAGTGTTGGAGGTGGGGCGTGGTGGGAGGTGATCTGATCGTGGGGTCAGGTTTCTCATGATGGTTTAGCACCATCCCTTTGGTGTTGTCCACATGATAGTGAGTGAGATCTGGTAGTTTAAAAGTGTGTTGCATCCACCCGTGTCTCACACCTGCTTTCACCATGTGATGTGACTGCTCCCCTTTTGCCTTCTGCCATGATTAGAAGCTTCCTAAGGCTTCCCCAGGAACAGATGCCACTCTGCTTTCTGTGCGGCCTGCAGAACCATGAGCCAATTAAACCACTTTTCTTAGAAATTACCCAGTCTCAGATATTTCTTTATAGCAATGCAAGCATAGCTTATACAATTACTTTAGATTCAGTTTTGAGGTCTGCATCAAGATCTCTGAAACTTCACAACGACAGCTTCCACACCCCAATTCACTTGAATATAGTTCCATTCAATGGTTATTGAACACTTACCAAAAACAACACCTTATTCTTAGCCGTTTTCATTCATTCAACCTCATTTCTCCAAAACTTCCTGGGTCTCCTGCCCTTGTTCTTACTACTGGGCCTGTTGCCACATGACATTGTAAACCTGAAGCATCACATGCCTGGAGTGTCTGTTTCACTACTCCTTGTTACCACTGTTGGAATAGGCTTGGAACAAACCTTCACATCCTCTTGGAATCCTAGGTAGACTCATGACCAGTGGTGGATACATTTTTGGGGCTCCTTCCTGTCTGCAGTTACTAATTCTTCTTGTATCCTCCTACCCTCACCTCAGGTAAACACTTATTTTGCTTTCATACCAAAGTAAATTTAGTTTTCATTTGTATTTCATGTTATTCTCTACATATGTGTAGAAGCAGCCTGGAGCTTTGATGTGCTCAGCTGTGCCAGCTTTACCTTTATTAGAATACTAGACTCTTGACGGAGGATGTTATCTAGACTTCACCAAGACGGTTTCTAGACAAAACTCATTACAATTATTGTGGTCTCAGAGTATTTGAAGTATTAAATGGTTTCAGTTGCTCTATCAAAGGAACAATGGAGTTTTCAATTGTATGTTATATTCTGAAACTATCTCTTAATAGGAACAAAAAAACTCAAGTAACTTTAGACTTTAAATGTATTTTCCTTTATGTATTAATAAATTATTGCTTTATAAAATTGGTGTTGGAGACATAATTTTTCTTTTTCAAAATTAGAAAGTTAATCACAAAATAGGCTTTAGTGTTTATCTCAAAGGTCACATTTTTGGAGGTTAGTTTTACAAGAAGAAAACCAAAACCCACAGTTGAGAAATTGAGTTGAAAGTTAATATTCTTTACAGGAAATTCCTGTAAAGGAAACCAGCTTACTCACTCTTTCAACTAAACCCAACCACAAACTTTATCTCGTCAAGGAGGTTGGTCAGAGAAGAGTTTGAGATGCTTCTTCTTCAGAGCACTTCCTACTGAAAGAGGTAGTTTATTTGATTTTCCTCTGTATGACCATCCATTTCACAATGTCCATGGTCATTTACAAAATAAGGTTTTCCTTTTTCCTCCAGTTATAATCCTTTATTTTTGAGCTGGTGTAACATGGCTATTGTGTCTTCTCCAGGTATCTCTCTGGATAGGAAGAAATATAGTAGAACCCTTTGAAAATGGATATTTTCACATATTTTCCTTCAGATACAAAAGCTGGCAGTTACTGAAATAAGGACTTGAAGTTCCTTCCTCTTTTTTTTATGTCTTAAGAGCAGGAAATAAAGGTAAGAGAGCAGTACTTCTTTTTTTTCACTAGATTTCCTAACCAGAAAACATAAGTTGGGAGAATAGCTTAAATAATTTAAAAAATGAGT
The DNA here is from genome assembly GCF_028858775.2 of Pan troglodytes. NCBI lineage: Eukaryota > Metazoa > Chordata > Mammalia > Primates > Hominidae > Pan > Pan troglodytes. The sequence goes on along the minus strand of NC_072410.2, from coordinate 20,405,521 downwards.
TGCTAATACAATTACTTTCCAAGAAATATTTTAGAATAACAAAATGGGTTATTTACTAACAAAATTTACATCTCCATATATACGGAGTCTTCAGTTAAAAAAACTGATGGTTATAAAATAAACTCATTTAAAGTGCTTTGAGCATTTTACAGGAAGAGCTAAGAGCAGAGAGATTCAAGATATTTGCCAAATTTGAATGCCCATTTAAACTTAACTGTAACATCTTTGATGGCAGGTACTACAGTTTCATTTTCTGTTATCCCTAGACAATGGGGTCTAAAGCCACCACGGAGCATCTGAGAATCATAATGATATTAGTTGAATTAAATACTGTCACTATTACACGAGACCAAATCTCTGTCTACAGGTGTTCTCTGTGTAAAGTGGTTTAAGTCTGCCTTTGATGGTGACATTTCTCTCCTGGGGTCTCAGATCCCTGTTGACACTGCTTTCTCCACCACTTTCCTCTCTCTCCCCCGTTTCTCACCACAAAGTTTTGTGGGGAAAGTTTAGTTCATTATTTCTCCCAGAGATAGCTGAAGGTGTAGCCTTGACCAACTGAAAGGGAAATCTTCATCCTCTGACAAAACATATGTGATTCTCAAAAAATGCATCTGGAAAATAATTAAAGAAGCGATTCTGTAGATTCTCCCAGCTCTGTTGGGCTCTCAATTCCTTCTGTGAAGGACAGCATATGGTGATGGGGAAATCAGAAGCTTTGAGACCCTCTACACCTGGGTATGAATCCCCCTTCTAATACTTACCAGGTATGTGATTATCATTGAGAATGGGCACTGCCATTCCAAGCAATGTGAGCCTTGGTTGTCCATCTGTAATATGAGAAGGACAGCACCCCGCTTCACTTTACAGAAAGTAAATGAGTGCCACATTATTTTATTCCCATAAGGAGAGTCTGAAACTTGCTTTGGCTTAAGTTGCCCAGTGCTCAATAAATGATGTACTCTGCATTTGGGTGGCTCCTTCCGATTCAGTGAAGCATTTTAGTGATGGCAGCATGGAAGACATCACTTAGACATTAGACGGCCTTCAAAAGGTAGATATTCACAAGCAAGCCACACAGTGTGGGTGTGTTGTCCCACATAAATGAGACTTACAGAATGGTCTTGGGCTCATGTTGGTCAGTTGCCTACGATGCTGGCAACAGCTACTGTAACTCAGCACTGACCCAACTTCCCAAGCTCTATGCTTATCCCTGAGCAGGGTTTCCCAAAAATGTCTCCCAGATGAGCGTGGTGGCTCTGACACTTGTTTATAATGTAGGTTCCATTGTTCTTCTCCTTGAGAATCTGATTTAGTAAGTCCTCAGGAAGCCCAAAAATCTGCATTTGTAATAAGTGTTTCGGGTGATTCTTATAATCAAGATGATTTGAGAAACACTGTCCCAGAGTGAAAGCTGCAGCCTGCAATCAGGCCCAGGCAGCTGGAGGTCTGAGGTCAGTTGGTGGGTGGGTGCATCAGTAGGCAGTATCTGTCATCTCAAGGTTGGTGGAAATTCCTGAGTGCTGGAGACTGCTGAGCATCGTGGTAACTAATTTGCTATAAGCTTGGACATTCAGACATAAATTGCGGGATGGTAGAGCTGGGATGATCTTAGCAACCATCTGATCTTATGATTTACAAGTCAGGGAGCTTTTTTACAAATTACAAATATCCTGACTTAAACATCAAAAATTCTGATTCCCTCATTCTAAGGTGGAGGAACTACTGATACAGTCCAGACATTTTATTTTGCAGGTAAGAAAGCTGAAGTCCAAAAAAGCCTAAGTGACTTAACTGGAGCCACACAGTATGTGAATCACCATAATAGATTGCTATGTGTTTGTTCTGATGGCTCTGGAAGTGTTTATCATTTTTTCAGAACACAGAATTTATTACTAATTATTCATTTGGCGCTCTCCTAGGATCAGGATATATGATTTCTGAAATGGGATCTCTGCTCTTCAGGAGCTCCCAATCTAGTGAGAGGACAAGTTGTAAGGAACAACTGATCTACTGCAGCATGGTTAAATCCTGAACAAGTCATTACTGAGCTCCCGTTATCAGCTAGGCACTATTCCTGTAGAGAGGCTGCAGGACTCAGAAAGACAAACTCAGTTCCTGCTGGGATGGAACTTATATTCTAGTTGGGGAGAAGTTTTAGGAATAAGATATTTTCAGACAATAATATGTGCTAAGACAAAAGTCATTTAAAATGAGTAGCAAGAGAGATGGTTGATGGCAAGAAGGGAGAGAGGCGCTTCTTTATCCAGGTGGTCAGGGAACCACTCTCTGAGGAAGAAATCAGGGAAAACATGAGAGAGCCAAACGCTACAGCGTTTGTCCATGGTGCTCTGGAATCTGTGCTTCATCACATGGGTGGCGGGAGCCAGTGACGTTTTGGGCATGGAAATGAAATGCCCAGGCTTGCTGCTTAGGAAGATGTGTCTGGTGGTGGAGTTGGAGGACTGTTCTTTCGGAGACTTTGTGGACAAGGGAAAGGCAAGTGGGGAGACCACATCTTTAAAGGCCATTGCTGATCCTGCCTTGTTCCTTGATTGCAGTCCTTGTAAGAAGAGCTGTCAGTTGTCAGCAATGGGGATAATGCAGTGACCTTAACACCTATCCCTGGCATTCTGCAAGGCGCATTGCACAGAACCCCCTTTCTTTCTTCCATGAACACGCCTTGCTCTCAGCAGACAGCCAGGTCAGCATCAGCAGCCAGGTGGTAGCATCCTGTACTTTCCTGTACTTTCTGGCTCCACCTGGACAAAGTGGTCTGGGCAGACTTTCCTTTTCACCTGCATGGTTCTACCTGCCTCTTGTCCAAGATTAATCTCTCCATGGTATCAGGGACCCCACTTCTGGCTTCCTGGGAGAAAGCAGTCCATGCACCCTCTCCTCACTCTCACTTGTATTTGTCCTCACTGACCTGCTGACGCATTCCCCTCGCAGTGGAATCCTACCCAAGGCCCTCTCATCTCCAGAAATGAGCAAACACTTCCTCCTGTCTTCCTGCATCATGCAGACTCTAGGAGGCGTGGTTCTTCCCCGCTTCCCACATTCCCTCTACTCCTCTCTCTCCACCCTGAAGGACTCCGTTATCTCACCCCAGCTGCACATGCTGAGCTTTTGGTGGCCAAACCAAGACTCTTTGGTGGACACTTTTCAGTCCTTCTCATGCCCAACTCCTCTGCAGCTTCTGAAACTGATGTCTAGTCTCTCCTCCAAGCTTTCTCTGTCTGGATTGCCAAGGTGGTCTCTCTGCTCTGCTCCTTGCATTCCTTTTAGGTTTGTCATTCTGTATTTTCCATTAGCCCTGGCCTACTCTTAAAGGTTGAGGTTCCTCAGGGAAGTTCATCTGCCCTCCCCTATGGGGCAACAGAAACACTCCAGGCTTGTTACAGATGCCCCAGTCTCCCTCCAGCTGCTGAAACAAAGACCCTGCTCTGAGCCATATGCCTCCCCACCCCTGTGCCCTGGGAATGCTCCAGCTGGATCCCCAAGATATTTCAAGTAAGTGGTTTGAAAGGTCCCATGACTGCCTTATCAAGAGAGGGGACTCAAGTCCTTTGGACACAGCCCAGATCTGATTCTCTGGAGGGGACCTGCTCCCCCTTTCATATTTGAGAGTTGATAGTGATGCCATCCAGTGACAACTTTCCCTCTTGCATGTGGGGCAGGGAGAGGCAGGTGGCCTCTATTCTCTAATAGAATAGACTAGTATATGCAAACATTCTCAAATGTTATAAATAGGAGCTATATCTCTAGCTTTCCTAACCGTGAAAAATCTGACAGTTTTATTCAACTTGGGTCATTTTTTCAGGAAAAGTTAAACATAACTCTTTTCAAATTACTCATGGAAATATACATGCTAGGTGAGCATATCAAAGAAAAAAATTAATGAGGGGAAAAATGGCATTAAAAGAACACACTGCATAGAGCCTAGGGATATCGGGAGCTTGAGATGATTTGTAAGAAATGACACAAGTGAAAAGGTTGCTACACACCATTGGAAATACTCACGTAAGTTATAGGCAAGTGAAGGCCGGTTTGGGTAGGACCTGCCCTTTCAAAGCTTCCTGTGTGAGTTGCACTTTGTTCACTGGTTCTGACTTCTTCATTTCCCATTTCTTGATTTACAGAAATGAAGGGGCTACTCAGGGCAGAGTTCTGAATCTCAAAACACTCTACTCTGGCAACGGAATGAAGTTATTGGAGTGATGACAGGAACACGGGAGAACAATGCTCTGTTTGGGCTGGATATTTCTTTGGCTTGTTGCAGGAGAGCGAATTAAAGGATTTAATATTTCAGGTAGGGGTTTTCACTTTTCATGTTAGCACTGTGAGTCTGTGGTCAAACGTAAAGTGATGGATAACCTGATATATCAGCAGTGTGATATATTAATACAAACCTTTCCATCCTACTATTAAAAAGAGACTGAGAGGAGAATTATTGGGGTGAACAGCTTTCAGCTGATACCAAGCATTGTCGAGGTACCCCGTTACTGTAGTTGAGTGTTCAGTGAGATCAGCTGACGAGGGATGAGCCAGAGTTCTACCATCTTTTCCAGGAAACCAGGGCTGCTGCTGGTATGCTGGAGTCCACTGGGAGGGAGTTAGAACAGGCACTTCCTTTCCCCTACAAAATGGACAGTGAAGAAGAAAGACACACCAGGAAGCTTGATCTCTTGTTAAATCAAGTACTAGATGTAAATATAAGCTAGAATTCCATTTTCTAATGTGTTTCCATGTGGTTTTGTTTATTATGATTTTCAGGTTGTTCCACAAAAAAACTCCTTTGGACATATTCTACAAGGAGTGAAGAGGAATTTGTCTTATTTTGTGATTTACCAGAGCCACAGAAATCACATTTCTGCCACAGAAATCGACCCTCACCAAAACAAGTCCCTGAGCACCTGCCCTTCACGGGTAGTAAGGACCTATCTGATGTCCAATGGTACCGACAACCTTCGAATGGAGATCCATTAGAGGACATTAGGAAAAGCTATCCTCACGTCATTCAGGACAAATGTACCCTTCACTTTTTGACCCCAGGGGTGAATAATTCTGGGTCATATATTTGTAGACCCAAGATGATTAAGTATGTTCCAAATACATTTCTATCTAAAAACATTTCCAAATCCTCTATTATCTAGACAAAATATCTATGTTCACAGGATCTTGTTAATTTCCTAGGAGCCCCTATGATGTAGCCTGTTGTGTCAAGATGATTTTAGAAGTTAAGCCCCAGACAAATGCATCCTGTGAGTATTCTGCATCACATAAGCAAGACCTACTTCTTGGGAGCACTGGCTCTATTTCTTGCCCCAGTCTCAGCTGCCAAAGTGATGCACAAAGTCCAGAGGTAACCTGGTACAAGGTAAGAGTGAATTCTCTAAAATTAATATAAGAGCATTGTTTTTATGGTGTCTTCTTCATGGGCTTTTCATGGAAAAGCGTGTTTGAGAATCTGAGGTATACAGCTTCTCAAAAACTGGCCCTGTGCCTCTGCAGGAGATCTGACTTTCTAAAATAATCATGTTCCCTGGGAAGCCACAGAGCTTGATATTCTAATTATTTGAGGCATCCTTTTGATCAACACCAGAGAAACTTCTAAAATTCAAGTATATTACACATGAGGTTAGACATAAACCTACTAACATCTGCTAATGTAGGAAGATAGGTTCACTCATTTTCACTGTCTTAGGAAAGCAACAGGCATTGCAAAGGGGAAGGGAGGACTCAACACGTAAGTCTTGAAGGGTTTGTGAAAGATACAGGAGCCTGAAATACATTCCCAAAAAGACAGCTCTTGGAGGACAGTTAGGACAAATCCAAGGTGGGCCTGAGTGACAGATGTCTTGCACAGGTGAGATGGTGGAAAGGAGTACAGTGCAAAGAGAAAAAGGGAACAAGAGCAAGTTTCACAATGACTTTTAGCTATGAACCACATGTACGTGAACTCCCATAACAAAAGCACTTCATGTTTCCATCGTGTTTGATAGTGTTTCCAAGTGCTAGCAGACGATGAAATGCTACCTAACCATCTCCTCCAAAAGAGCCCCCTGTCAGTTGATTCTTGGGTGGTGGAATCCAGGAATAGAATCTAAATCGCTTCCTACAATTGCAATAACTATTTGAAGTCCAATACTTTGTCTTCAAAGTTATGCAGAATTTTGTATTCAACCTCATAATATATGTGTTTGTTAATATAAAAATATCACTCTAAATTGCTACTGATTAAAGTCAGAAAGATGAGTTATCTAATGGTTTAATGCACCCCAAATTTTAAGAATGAGAGTCTCCTGGGGATACAGTTACCACAGTAAGAGGAAACATTTCCCTACTTGATTCCTGAGACTCCAGGCTAATAGGAAGACAGATGTTATCACATCCTTTACAGAAATAAATATACAGGGTGGACGAACGGCATGGGGTATGGTCTCACATTTGTGTTTTTATATGACACTGAAAGAATGCTGGTCTCAATACAACCCTAATTTCAGAAACATTCATTTCATAACCTTTAAAATGAGGTTAGTAAGAAGAGCCAATAGTTTTGTTCATTATTTTCAGTTCTCTCTCAAGAACAAAACTTCCTTTGGTTCAAAGTATCCGTCATCCAGGATGGCAGCTGTCTTGTTGTCTTGGTGGGCTGTTCTCAGGCCTGTAAAGCAGTCTTGTCCCCGTTATTTCAGATGAAAATGTGTTTGGCTTTTCAATGATCATACACCTGAAGTGAAAGCTATGAAATTTTACTTTTCAGGTGAGCACAAGTTGCATAATAGTAGCCAGCTTTCTGCAAATATTGCTTTTATAAACTAAACCCTAAAACTGTATGACATGCACAAAAGGAAGCTTTGTTTCACTTCCCTGGGGCTTTGACTGCAAACGTCAACATGTGTTTAATGGTGAACAGGCAGCCACCCTAAGAATAGGTGAACAATGGCTGTTATGAAAATTGTACCTCTGATACAGATTTGGACAGGTCCTGGTTTTGTGAATTACACATATGTGTGTGTGCACTCACACATACACATGCATATAAAGGCACATAGTAACCTGGAAATCACAGACCTTATGGCAGTAGTACATCACTAAAAGTGATGGCATTAGGCAGGAAAAAACACCTAATGCCTTTTTCCTTCATGCTAACCCCCAGGTTCTCAGGTGGTGGGTAAGTCATACCTACGACCCATCTCTGAATAGACGAAGCTGAAACTGGCTGAGAGAATGAAAACATGGCTTTACTGAATTCAAATAAAACTGCTGACCAGGGATACACCCACCAGATATACAGAGTATACAACTGAAATAAATCCCTGGGCTTGGAGTCTCTGGAGCATTCCACAATATTTTTAATTGGCGATTAAAAACAGGCTTGCAGATTGTTTAAATTTTTTTTCAACTTCTTTATTTTAAAATTATTTTTAATTAACAAATCATAATTGTATACATTTACAATAGATTAAATATATACAATACATTTAATGGTCAATAGATTTTAAAAAAAGATGCCAAGAACACACAATGGGGAAAGGATTACCTCTCCAATAAGTGATGTTAGGAAAACTGGTTATCTACAGGGAGAAGAATGAAATTGTATCTCATACCACATACAAAAAAAAGTATTGATGTGATGTTTTGATATATGTATACAATGTGGAGTGATTAACTCAAGCTAATTAACACATCCATCACCTTGCTTACTTTTTTTGTGGACAGACATTTGAAACTTACTCTCTTAGTTATTTTGAAATGTGCAATACAATATTATTGGCTATAGTTATCTTGCTGTGAAATATGCCTGAAAACTTACTCCTCCCATCTATCTGAAACTTTGTACTCTGACCAGTATCTCCCCATTCACCATCTTCTCCCCACCAATCAAGCCTCCATAATCATCATTCTACTCTCTACTTCTATGAGTTCAACTTTTTAAGGTTCTATATATGAGTGAGCTCTTGCAGCATTTGTCTTTCTGTGCCTGGCTTATTTCACTTAGCATAGCTTCCAAGTTTATTCGTGTTCTCCCACATGATTGAATTTCCTTTTGTAAAGGCTGAATAGTATTTCGTTGCATACATGTACCACATTTTCTTTGTCCATTCCTCTGTTGATGGACACTAAGGTTGATTCCATATCTTGGCTATTGTGAATAGTGCTGCAGTAAGCATAGGAGCGTAGTTAACCCTTTGCCATATTGGTTTCAATCTCTTTGGATATGTACCCAAAAGTGGGATTGCTGAATCATATGGTAACTCTATTTTTAGTTTTTCTGATGAGACTTCATAGAGTTTCTCTTAATGGCTGTACTAATTTACATTTCTACCAACAATGTACAACAGATTAATTTTTTTGATAAAAGCCGCTCTAACAAGTGTGAGGTGATATGTCATTGTGGTTTCAATTTGTATTTCTATGATGATTAGTGATACTCAGCATTTTTTCATATAGTTGTTGGCCATTTGCATCCTTTCTTTTGAGAAATGTCTTTTCAGGTCTCTTGCCTATTTTTAAAATGGGCTATTTGTTTTCTTGCTAATGCAGTGTTTGAGTTCCTTATATATTCTTCACATTAACTCCTTATCAGATATATAGCTTGTAAATATTTTCCCCATTTGGTGGGTTGTTTCCTTTGCTACACAGAAGCTTTTTAGTTTTATGCTATATCATTTGTCTATTTTTGTTTTTGTTGCCTGTGCTTTCAGGGTCATATTCAAAAAAATATTTGCCCATAACAGTGCTGTAGAGCTTTCCCTCTATGTTTTCTTTTAGAAGTTTTACAACTTTAGGTCTTCTATTTCATTCTTTAACCCATTTTGAATTGATGGGTTGTATGTGCTATGAGATACAATTTCATTCTTCTCCCTGTAGATAGCCGGTTTTCCTAACACCATTTATTGGAGAGATAATCCTTTCCCCATTGTGTGTTCTTGGCATCTTTTTTTTTTTTTAATTTATTGACCATAAATGTGTGGGTTTCTTTCTGGGCTTTCTGTCATATTCCATTTGTTCATGTGTCTGTTTTTATGCCAGTACCATGCTGTTTTGATTTAAATGGCTTAGCAATCTATTTTGAAATCACGGAGTGTGAACCATCTAGCTTTGTTCTTTTTGCTCAAGATTGTTTTGGTTATTTGGGGTCTTTTGTGGTTCCATATGAATTTAAGGGTAGTTTTTTGTATTTCTGTAAAAAACAATGACATTTTGATAGGGTTTGCATTGAATGTGTAGATCACTTTGAGTAGTAAGGACATTTTCTCAATATTAATTCTTCCAATCCATGGACACAGAATACTTTCATATTTATTTGTGTTTTCTTCCATTCCTTTTGTTAGTTTTTTTTTTATATAATTTTCAGTATATAGGTCCTTTACCTTCTTGGTTAAATTTATACCCAACTATTTTACTATGTTAGTTCCTATGGTAAGTGGGCTTGTTTACTTAATTTCCTGTTCTGCAGACAGTTCATTTTCAGTACAGGGAAACACTACTAATTTTTATACGTTAATTTTACGTCCTGCAATTTTACTGAATTCATTTATCACTTCTAACAGTTTTTTGGTGGAGTCTTTAGAGTTTTCTATAAATGAGATCATGTCACCAACAAATAAAGGCAATTTTACTTGTTTTTCTACTAAAATGCTTTTTATTTGTTTCTCTTGCCTAATTGCTCTGGCTAGGACTTCCAGTGCTATGACGAAAAGAGGTAGTAAGAGTGCACATTCTTGTTTTGTTAATCTGTTCTTAGAGGAAAAGATTTCAACTTTTCACAGTTGAGTACAGGTATGGGTTTGCCATATATGGCCTTTATTGTATTGAGGTACAGTCCCTCTATACTTAATTGGTTGAGGGTTTTTATCATGAAGGGTGTTAGATTTTGTCAAATGATATTTCTGCATCGATTGAGATCATCATACAGTTTTTATCTTTCATTTTATTAATGTAGTCTATCATATTTATTGATTCATGTATATTGAAACACCCTTGCATCCCAGGGATAAATCCCACTTGACCATGGTGAATGATTCTTTTAATGTATGGTTGAATTTGATTTGCTAATATTTTGTTGTGGATTTTTGCATCTGTATTTTTCAGAGATACTGGCCTACAATTTTCTTGTGCTGGCCTTTTCTGGCTTTGGTATCAGAGTGATGCTTGATTCATAAAATTAGCTTGGAAGTTTTATTACTGATTCAGTCTCCTTATTCATTATTGGTCTGTTTAGATTTTCTGTTTCTTTATGATCCAATCTTGGTAGGTTGTATGTGTCTAGGAATATATCTGTTTCTTTTAGGTTATTCATTTTATTGGCATATAATTGTTCGTAGTAGTTTCTTATAATCCTTTGTATTTTTGTGGTATTGGTTGTAATGTCTGCTCTTTCATTTCTGATTTTATCTATTTGAGTGTTCTCTTTTTTCTTAGTCTAGCTAGGGCTTTGTTAATTTTGTTTTTAGTTTTTTCAGTAAACCAACTCTTGGTTTTATTAATTTTTTCCTATTGTTTTTCTAATCTCTGTTTCATTTATTTCTGCTTTTATCTTTGTTACTTCCTTTCTTCTGCAAACTTTGGGCTTCATTTATTACCCTTTTTCTAACATCTTTCTGTGTATCATTAGATTGCTTATTTGAAATCTTTCCTGTGTTTCAATGCAGACATTCATTGCTATAAATTTCCCTCAGGACTGCTTTCGCTGCACCCCACATGTTTTAGTACACTGTGTTTTAACTTGTTTGTCTCAATTTATTTTTTAACTTCCTTTTTATTTCTTCTTTATCCCATTGGTTGTTTAGGAGCACTTTGTTTCATTTCTGCATATGTGCATATTTTCCAAGATATTTTCTGTTTTTAGATTTCTACCTTTATGCCTTTGTAGCCCAAAATACACTTGATATGATTTCAATTTTCTTAAAGTTGTTAAGACTTATCTTGTAGCTGAACGTATCCTTCCTGGAAAATGTTCTATGTGTACTTGAGAAGGATGTGTATTCTGCTGCTGTTGGATAGAATGTTCTGTATATGTCTGTTAGGTCCATTTGGTCAAAAGCGTAATTCAAGGCCAATTTTTGAAGTTTATTTTCTGTTTAAATGAGCTGTCCATGGTTGAAATTAAGGTATTGAGTTTCTTACTATTATTGTATTGCAGTCTATCTCTTTCTTCATTTAATAAATGCCTTATATATTTAAGCGCTCTAATGTTGGGTGCCTATGTATCTACAATTGTTATATCCTCTTAGTGAATGGACTCTTTATCATTATACAATGATCTTTCTTGTTTCTTTTTATAGTTTTTTTACTGAAAGTCTATTTTGTCTGATATAAGTAGAGCTATCCCTGCTCTCTCTTGGTTTTGGTTTGTATGGAATATCTTTGTCCATTTTTTCCCTTCTAGTCTATATGTGTCCTTATTAGTAAATCTCTTGAAGGCAGCATATAGCTGAATTTTTAAATGTCTTTTGATTGGAGACATATTATAAATGGTTTGATTAATCCATTTACATTCAAGGTAATTATTGGTAGATAAGCACATGCTGTTGCCATTTTGTAACTTATTTTCTGTGTGTTTTGTAGGTTTTTTTTGTTACTTTTTTCTCTGTTAGTATCTTCCTTTGTGTCTTGATGGCTTTCTTTGGTGCTATGCTTTGAATCTTTTATATTCATATTTTGTGCAACTACTACACATTTTTGTTTTGTGGTTACTATGAGGCTTCCATAAAACACTTCATAACAGGCTAGTTAAGCTAATAACAACTTAACTTTATGTACAACAAGTACACTTTCATTTCCTCCCCCCTACCTTTTATGGGTTTGATGTCAAATTTTACATTTGTTGTAGTTTCTGTTTCTTGATGATTAATTACAGCTAGGGTTGTTTTTATTAGTTTTGTCTATTAACCTTCATAGTAATGATAAATTGCTTTATATACCACCCTTACATTATTAATGAATTATGAATATGACTATGTATTACCTATTACCATTGAATTTTTTACTTTCATATTTTTTGTTATTAATTAGCAGGCATTCATTTCAGTTTAAATAATTCCTTTTAGCAATTCTTAAAAGTAGACAAAATGGTGATGAACTCCCTTAGCTTTTGTTTGTCTGGGAAAGTTTAATTTCCCTCTCATTTCTGAAGGACAGCTTTGCTTGGTTGGCAGTTTGTTTGGGTTTTTTTCCTTCAACACTGAATATATCATCCCACTCTCTCCTGGCCTATATCGTTTCTGCTGAGAAATCCACTGATAGCAATATTGGGACTTTCTTGAACATGATATGTTTCTCAGCTCTTGCTACTTTCAATATTCTTTCTTTGTCTTTGAATTTTTGACAATTTGATTATGATGTATCTTGGTAAACCCCTTTTGGGTTGAATTTGATTGGCAACTTCTGAGTTTCCTATGCATGAATGTCATCTTTCCCTAGATTTAGGAAATATTCAGCCGATATTCCCTTAAATATGCTTTCTGACTTCTTTTTTCTTCCATCTTCCAAAATTCCTAATATGTGAATCTTGAAGGTGTCCCATAATTTTCATAAGCCTTTTCATTCCTTTTTCTTTTTGCTCCTCTGACTAGATAATTTCAAATGTCATCTCTGATATCACGGATGCTTTCTTCTGCTTAATCAAATCTGCTGTTGATATTATAGTTCAGGTATTATATTCTTTATCTGTAGGATTTCTTTATTTTTCAAATACCCACACTTCAGGTAGAAGGATTTCTATTTAAAACTTTTTTTTTATTTCTCTATTAAACTTTTCATTTTGTTTTGAAAATTGTTTTTAAAATTTATTTTATTTTTATACATATTTTCTTGTAGTTTCCTAAACTACTTTAAGAGGATTATTCTGAAGTTTTGTCAGTTATTTCTTAGATCTTTACTTCTTCTGATTTCATTATGATAGCTTTATTAGTTTCTTTTGGTGGTGTCATATTTCCTTGATTTTTCATAATCATTGGTCCTTGCATTGGTGCCTATGCAGTTGAGGAAACAGCCACCTCTTTTGGTCTTTGTAGGTGATCTTTGGTGGTAGCAGACCTTCACTATGTAGTCTAGCCTGGGATTCCAGGTGGGCTAGTTGGTAGCAATCCCAGATAAGCAGACTTTGGTGTTGAGTTCTCTAGGTGGGCTTGGCTGTTTTCTGTGCACTGAGGTCAAGTGGAATTGCTTGCTGTGCTTTGCGTCCAAGTGAGACCTCTTTCTGAACTCTATGGTCAGGTTGAGTCGCTGGCTGGGCTCTGTGATTGCCTCTGATCAGGCAAAATTGCAGACTGTCTTCCCAAATAGTCTGCAACTTTGCCTGATCAGAGGCAGTCACAGAGCAATACCCTTGTGTCTTCCATTCACCCACAACATGAAGGAATTGCTTAATTAACTAACAGGGCACCCAAATGCCCTACATCTGGCCGAGAAATACTGTTGTTAGAATGTGTAGTTGGGCAGGACAACAGGCTAGGCCCTGAGGCAAAGTGAGTTATCTGGGATTGCTGCTCAGCAATTTGGGATGGGCAGGGGGAGAAACTAGGCTACAAAGATGTGTGTGGGCTTGATCTTACCCCTGGGCCAGGGATAGCCTTAGGCAGGGCATTGAGGCTTGATTGGGTTGCCACGCACCTTCTGGGCCTGGGTGGGGCCAGCTGCTCCTTCTGCAGATAACTGCTGACCTGCCTTTGCCTCCTGGCCTGGGGAAGGCTGCAGGAAGGTGCTGGGGCCTGGCTGGGTCACCATGCTTGGAGATTATTAATTAAAATATTTAATGACTGAAAAAGTCAGAATTAAAGTGAGTTATTTATTATTTATGCTACTAACTTTTTCTATATATTTTTCTAATTTCTAAAAATGTAATGAAAAAATAGCCTTGACATAAACAGACTTCATCTTAAATAAATAATAGTTACATGTAATGTAACGGCATTTTATGATCTTCAGCTAAGCAAATCCTTGACACAAGTCAAAATTATAATCAAGGGTAGTAGGAAAGTCTCTCCTGTACTGGCCTAGGGCACCGAGATATGAGTTTTGACGACATTGCTGTGACCTCCTGTTAGTAGGACTTGCACCTTGAATAACATTTCCATTGGTGGTTTAAGACAATCTCACTCATGCCACATTCTCTTGCCACACTTCTGACATGGCTGCTGGGTTGATTTTAAGCCCTATGTTGCATGGAAGGTTTTTGTTTGTTTGTTTTAGAGATAGGATCTTATTCTGCCACCTAGGTTGGAGTACAGTGGTGTAATCACAGCTCCCTGCAGTCTTGAACTTCTGGGCTCAAGTGATCCTCCCAGCCTTAGCATCTCAAGTAGTTGGGACTACAGGCACATACCACTGTACCCAGCTAATTTTAAAATTTTTTTGTAGAGAAGGGGTTTCACTATGTTGCTCAGGCTAGTTTCAAACTCATGGTTTCAACCAATGCTCCTGCCTTGGCCTTCCAAAGTGCTGGGATTACAGGTGTGAGCCATCATGCCAACCACAAAGAAGTTTGTTTGTTTTTTGAGATGGAATCTCTCTCTTTGTCGCCTAGGCTAGAGCGCACTAGCTCAGTGCACTGAGCTAGAGACTTGGCTCACTGCAACCTCCACCTTCCAGGTTCAAGCTATTCTCATGCCTCAGCCTCCCGAATAGCTGGGATTACAGGTGTGTGCCACCACACCCGGCTAATTTTTGTATTTTTAGCAGAGATGGGGTTTCACCATGTTGGCCAGGCTGGTCTCCAACTCCTGACCTCAGGTGATCCACCTGCCTTGGCCTCTCAAAGTGCTGGGATTACAGGTGTGAGCCATCATGCCGACCCCAAAGAAGTTTTGTACCTATACCTGATACTTCTCATTTCCTAGTTCTTGTAACTGGCACCTGTTGGCATCCTGTGGGCCTAGTGCTGTGGATAACTGGTAAGCATGGTGAGACTGGCTAGATTCAAAGATTAATGTGTTTCTAAATAGAGAAGAAGTTAATTTAATGTGTTTCCAAATAGGAAGAAGATAATTTAGATTATATTTCTCAAAACTGTTTCTAGGGTTGAAACATTGGCCCATTTGATTATTCTCACTATGAACATTTCAGAACTCTGAAGATCTGGACAGCTTTCTAACACCTGTTCAAAACAATCATCTATATGCTGTCTAACCAACACTGAAACAGAGGAAGAATTTCTTTACTTGTTCAGAACAGAATATTGCCACAGCCCCACTATTGTTTTAGCTTTGGGACAGCCTCATTATATGGTTGATTTATTCTGAGTTGGCAGGCAAGTCTTTCCACAAAAACTGAAATCAAGCAAGTTCTCTCTATTTTTGTTTGTAGACTAGAATTTGTAACTTATGTTCATGATTTTATATTTATTTCTGTTAAATGATAATTTGTTGTTTTTAGTTCATTCTACCTGTCAAGAGGTTGGAATTCTGATTTTGAATGCCGACATATTAGCCATCACACGCAGGTTTGTGAGGCATGTAGATGAGATCAACGTGATATGTTCTCCCTCAAGCCCCTGCTAAAACTACGGATGAGGCTAACACCAGGGACAGAGTGCTCTGCTGTTAACTCCAGTTTGATCCTTCTAGTTACATATGATCCATTATCCACAACGCAAGGGTGTTGCTTAATTAACTAAAAGGGCACTCGAATGCCCTATATGTGATCATTCAGCTCACAATGTACCTTTGGTTTAACAGAGAGATCATGAGAATATTTTTCAAGTGACTCACAATAGTGAAGATACTCTGTGTCTGCTGTACTCCTGTGAACCTCCAGTCTATTCAGTTGTGGGCAACAATGAGATTACCTTGATATGATTGTTGTTAGCAAATGCAAGCTGGCTGATATTAACCATCACTTCCTTTTCTAAGGGTTCATAAACCATCTGTTAAATAATTAATTCAAGACTTTCACTAGAAATTGACATCTAGCCCATTATCAATAATTTCCATAATATACTCCATTCCCATTAAAAGATAAATATTAGTAAAAAAAATCTATCAATAGAATGTTGTTAGTTGATAACTGGGGCAAGAGACTGCAACTACACTTAACGGGAAAGAGCAACATAGACAACAGAAACAGAAAAGCAAAGGGTATATTCAGTGTATGGTCACATTGAGTGGCTCACTGTGGTGGGAGCTGAGAGTTCTTAAGTGGTTTAATTAGGACTAGAATGGAAATAAAGGTTGTGTGGTTCTCATGATGGTTATGGGGACCTTGCTGATGTGTTTGAACTTTATGAGTGTGAGTCCTGATCCAGGACAGGACAGAAAGAAGTGGAAACAGAAAGAAGGTGGCAGATGCTAGTGATATTTTCATGTAATAAAATGAAAGATTAAAAGCTTTGACTGGGAGTGTGTGTAAAATAGATGAGTAGCATATTTGGTGTTTTTCTGGCTCAACATATATGAGATAGTAGTAGTAAATTCAATTAGGAGCAGGAAAGCTGTGATGAATACAGACCTGGACACAATGAGTCTATGATAAGGAACATTAAAATGGACATGAAAACCTGAAATGCACCAGGGAGAATAGGCCAGGGAGGAGAGTGAAAGAAATGAAGGTCTTTGGAGTCCTCCCAGACTAGGTAGTGGAAGTCCAGCTAGGAGCTCCACTGTGTTGTCCAAATCCAGGAAGTACCATTCCCATAGAATAACACAGTGTGCATGATGCTCAGTAGCTGTAATGACTGGCAGTATAAGAAATCGATAATATTGCAGTATAATATTATAATACCTGCCCCAGTAGTAAGAATAACTGTTCTTCTCCCTGCTTCACATATACCTTTAAAAGTCCTTTGCAGTGTCTTCATTTTTTTTTTTTTTTTTGCATGCCTCCACTCTTTTGAAGACTTACGGACATTATTCATTCAGATTCACAGTGGCGGATGTTCCTGTTTCCATATTCTGCTCATGACTGCTTCACATACGAGCAAAACCAAGAGTTCCCTGTGCAGCTGCATTAGCCTCTCTTTGTCCTATGAGGATTAACTGTAATTGTATTATTAGAATGGGTTTCCCATCATCCTTGGCATAAATTGCTTCTCCCTAATTTCTTTTCTTTGATATTTCCTCTAAGTTCCATTTCATAAAGTCTTAATGATACATACTAAGCCTCACTTACCTTTCTATGGGTAAAAAAGATATATTATTCCCCATCCTCCCCCTTGGCTTAGGTGAGGTCTTAGTTACGGCTCTGTGTCCTCCCACTATTACGTTCTCATGAGATTTATGACACGCCTCTCCCCTAAATTCTGATCTTTGTATGTTATCACTGCGTCCTCTGAAGTTTTATCTTTGAATTTCCCCCTATGTTTTAAAACTTCCTTTTGAAAAGTTCCTGATTCTTGAGATCATCTGGTATATATTTAGCCTTGTATACCACTACCTCTTTGCCTTGTTTTGCTTCCTGCCCACAGCTGCTCTTCTCTGGCCAGTCTGCCCCCACCCTTAGTCTCCTTTCCAGCCTGCTGGAAATTCCTTCTTGGACCACAGGAAACACACCAGGGATGTGGCGTGGGGGAATCCCAGCTTCTACTAGTAGGCAGGCAAAGTGGAAGGGAAATCCCTCAATCAGAAAATAAAACTCAGAACCGGAAAAAAATGAGGTTGATTCTCAGTGCTCTCACTTACCAGCTTTGTCAGAGAGAGAAAAGAAGCCACTCACGTTCCAGAACCTCTGTTTATATAAGTTTTTATTTATAAGTATGTATCTGTTTATATACATAAATATATACAATATGTTATATATTTGTGTGTATGTATATATATGTGTGTGTGTGTGTGTGTGTGTATATATGTATGTATACACACACACATTAAAAAATTCATTTCAGTTTCAGCCCTTAGAACACTACAGGTCTTCCAGAATACTCTCAGGGCTCCAAGTCATGCATGCTCTGGGAAGTCCTTTGTTAAATAGCTCTTTAGGGGCTGATCAGGTTTGGAGGTTTGACTCTGTCATCTCTACACATAATGCAATTGTATTGGAAAATGCCTCTTGTTTCAAATCTACAAGTACAGTTTTTGAACACAATGTCTTCATAGCTTGTGAGATACCCTTATCTCAGATTGACCTTCTTCCTCCCTGTTCAAATTTGTAAGATTTTTCTTTAGGTATGTATTTCATAAAGTTTTTCTATGGCAAAAATTATCTGCTTAAAATATCTTTTGGATTAGAATGGAAAACTCCTCTCTGTGGAAAGGAGCAACCGAATCGTAGTGGATGAAGTTTATGACTATCACCAGGGCACATATGTATGTGATTACACTCAGTCGGATACTGTGAGTTCGTGGACAGTCAGAGCTGTTGTTCAAGTGAGAACCATTGGTAAGTGAGATTTTTATCTCAAGATTTGAGATCTGAGCAGCAAATTAAAATTATCTTCTTTTGGCTTAGTAAGTTTTTCCTCTTAGGGAAAGAAAAGGATAGTCATATACTTGTAATCATGTAAAACCTTTCATGTGGGCAAACATCAAAGTTGCCATCCCCCAAGGAAGGCGAAGTTCTGAAACAGTTTCAAATTCTCACAAGTTGGGTGGTCCATGAATATGTCCCTGATTTGCTTTTGTAATAAATTTAAAAAATGTATGAAACATTTCACACACAGAAATATTGTGACATCCAGGTACCTATCACCAGTTTTAACTATATTACCATTTTCCCACATGCTTCAAATCATAATTTTTTTTCTTTAAAGTAACAAAATATTGCAAAGACAACTTGAGGTCTGTGACCCCATTCTCTTCCAGGCCTTTGCTTCCACAGTATAGTAACATCTTGTCATTTATATCATTTCCATTTATGTTTTTATGCTTTTTCTGCATATGTATGCATCTATTAACAAAATAGAATATTGTTTTGAGTTATGAAATGTGTTTTGTGTCATAAACACTGGGTATTTTATTAAATTATTGGTTTGCCAATTTACAGCCCCATTAGCAGTAAATGCCCTTTATTCCCAAGTAATACTTGGTGTTATCAGACTTTATGACTGGTGTTAAGTGGAGCTTCGTTTTTGTTTGTTTGTTTTCTGCTCCATAGTATACTTCCCTGACTAATATGAGGTTGAACATTTTGCTATATGTTTTTTGGTTCATTGGCTTTCTTCCGAAACTTGTCTATTTTTGTCCTAACCTTTCCCTTGGGTCGTTCTTACCAGATCTGCAAGCATCAGCTTGAATCAACTATGTGATAGAATTAATTTAAATGTGGTCTAAGAAGTCAAAACATAAGACAGCCAGTCACTCATGCTTTATATCAAAGAGCAACAGAGTGGTTGACGTAGCTGTTAGTTAAGATATTAATCTTCTCTTATTACAAGATACAAACCACACAGAGCACCCCAAGACCAAGTGAAACTCTCCTGCCCCTTGCACCCTCTAGCACCTCAGAATTATTTTATATTACTTTAGATTACATGTTATATAGATAAGATTTCATTTTATATTATTAGATTGCTCCTTGAAAGAAAAGTTAGAATGTAAATACCCCACTCGCACCACTTTTCCCCTCCAAGTGATGTGTAATTGTTCTTTTACTCAGCCATCACTCAGCCCCTCAAATTCTCAATGGCATAATCTGCTTTTCTGTCACACAAGGGACACCTTGCAACATCTGTTGCATCTATTTCAGTCAAGCCCTCTCTGTTGTCATCCCTGTCTTCCTCATTTAGCCATTCATTCTCACATTTATTCATTTCCACACAAATATTTACTGAACATGTAATATGTGTCAGGCTTGGAGCTAAGGCTACAAGAATGAGTGCCCGGATGCTTTATCTGGCCTCCAAGAACTTTCCATTTTGAGAAGAAGATGAAGGTGAAGCAGGCTATCATAATACAGTGCAGCGAGAGAAAGGAGCACTATGGGCACATGGAGGCCCACCAGACCCAACGTGGGGAAGCCTGCTCCAAGTGAGAGCTGATGGATGAGGACACACCAGCTCAGTAAGGGTGGGGAGCTTCCATTCCAGACTGAGGAAGCAGCAGAGCTGATGTCCAGGAAATGAAGAAGAGCATCTGGGAGTAGGACTGACATCACACTCTTCTAATACGTGTTAAAATTATCTAATTATCTAATTATCTAATACGTGTTAAAATTTATGAAGGAACAATGGGAGGCATTGAGGGTTTTAAGTGGGAGAATGTCATGACTGAATTTGTATTCAAGATAGATCACCTTGTTTGCTGGGTTGGAAGTGGGTTTGTAAGAGCAGGAATGGAGGCAGGGAGAAGAGTTAGGAAGTTCTGTGGTCAAGCAGGCAGTTGCTGATAGGGATCTGAACTAGGGAGTGGTAGAGGGAATGGAGAGAAGTGGATGACTTTGGAAATGTTTAAGAGGTACATCTAAAGGATTTGGTGTTCGGGAGCAAGGAAGAGGGAAAGCAGGAGCCATGGATACAAGCCAGCCTTTGAGCTGGTCAAGGAGGGAATGTGCTGACAGAGCACATCAGTACAGAGGATAAGAGCAGGCACAGTCGTGGAGCAGCAGGCTTGACTCATGGTTAAACCATGCCTCTGCTTGTGCTGTGAATAGACCTAGCAGAGGTGATGAGAAGTAGCTGGACTTGTAGGTCAACAGAGCATGATAATGGTTTTTACGTAAAAGGTAGGAGAAAGAGAAGAATCAAGGATGTTTTTTGTTTTCTGCCCTGGATAAGTTAGTGAATGGTGGTACCATTTAAGGAGACTGAAAAAGCTGAAGGGAAAGAGCATTTGAAGAGGAGATTAAGTATTAGGCTTAAAAGGACTTTTAGTCATCCAAGTCATGATGACAAGTAGGTATTTGGACAAGCCAGTCTGGAGAAGTTAGGGCTGGAGATGTGAATGTGAAGATGGTCAATTTTTACATAATATCTGAAGCCAAAGAGCTGAATGAGATCACCTAGGAAGTGGGCATAGAGACAGAAGGGGCTAGAGCCAAACCCGGGAATGCTTGAAGAGGTGGAGAAGAGGAAGACAATCCTCAAAGAGGATGGGAAGATACATCAGCAAGTGAATATCAGTGGAAGGGTGGTGAGAAGAGAAAAAAAGGAAGTGAAATTGATGATGTAGGAAAGACATAACCTCAGGCACCAAGACCTTTCATAGGGAAGAGGCCTAGAGAGTGAACTTACTACCCAGGGGTATCAGGAGGAGTGAAAGAACACTAGGAGAGGACTAATAGTTAAAAGAGACACAGAGGAAGGGACAGGCACAGAGAAGTGAACATAGCGGTTGAAAGTAAGCAGTAGAGTATGGGAACATGGCACCAAAAGAAGAGAGGGTTTCAAAGAGAGCATGGCCAACAGTGTCCAATGCTGCTAAGAGGTAAAGTAGACGAAAATTTGATTATGCCCAATGGATTTAGGTGCATAGGTGGCACTGGTGAATTGGTTAAGCAGTTTTAGTGGACAGATGGCGGCGGAAATCAGGTTCCATAGGAGGTGAAAGGATGGAGGGAATTAGCGCATAGAACTGCCTTTCAAGAATTTGGCTGGGAAGGAAGGAGAATAAGTGAGGCTGGGATATAAGGCAGGGTGTGTTTTCTCTTTTTTAGGATGATGAGACTGAGCATGAATAAATGTTGATGAGAAGAAGCCCAGAGAAAGAGAGAGAGAGAGAGGGAGAGAGAGAAAGTTAAAAATACAGGACTGAGATGGTGCAAAGGGGAGAAGGAGGTCTCTGAGAAGTAAAAGTAGATGATGTCAACAGCAAAGACCCTGGATTTTTCTTTATCCAGAAAAAGACACACCTTCAGGAGGAAGTTTGACAGTGGAGGCATATTTGTGGCAAGAAGTTGATGGATAAAATTGTTAATTAAGGACTGGACTCTTCTTTATTTTGAAATAAACCATGAGTTTAAGGATGGAGGGGTGGATTCGGATATGCTTGACTTGCACAGTTTCTTGGGTGGATTCTCCTTTCAGTTCAATTACTCAGCCAGATGGCACCACAAAGAAATCTTGTGGGAAAAGACAGGGATAGGAGCTCAGGTCTGCAAGGGGCAGGATTAGTGTGAAAGAGAATGCACACAAGCAGATATGGATCAATTAACAACTAATGTTTTACCAGCACCCACAACCTGATGTGGCAGTCATTTTAGGGAGCAAGCTTTTTACATGGAAACCGGAATTCCTAACTTACAGATAATTAGTAATATGTGAAGACAGAGCTCCAAGACACTTAGATCAAAGTGTGGCTGTGCACCCAAATCTTCATCAAGCAGGCCTTCAGACTTTCCAATGCAAATAATAATCTTTGTTTTCATCTTTCAGTGGGAGACACTAAACTCAAACCAGATATTCTGGATCCTGTTGAGGGCACACTGGAAGTAGAACTTGGTAAGCTGGGCCTCATCGCCTTTGAATGACATTGTGCTGCTGGGAGCAGGTCCAAGTGTGATAGAAGGAAAACAGCATTGGGATTTCCAGTCAAACAGAATTGGGTGTGAATCTTAACTCAGCCATTGACTAGTTTTGTGACCTTGCACAGTTACTTCATCCTTTAAGCCTCAGTACTTAAATCCGCAAATAGCTATCATAAAACTGACCCTAAAAGATTATATTGCAGGCCGGGCATGGTGGCTTTTGCCTGTAATCCCAGCATTTTGGGAGGCTGAGGTGGGTAGATCACTTGAGGTCAGGAGTTTGAGACCAGCCTGGCCAACATGGTGAAACCCTATCTCTACTAAAACTACAAAAATTAGCTGGGCGTGGGTGTGAGTGCCTGTAATCCCAGCTACTCAGGATGATGAGGCAGGAGAATCACCTGAACCTGGGAGGCAGAGGTTACAGTGAGCCGAGATCGCGCCATTGCATTCCATCCTGGGTGACAGAGCAAGATTCCATCTCAAAGAAAAAAAAAATTATACTGAGAAATAATGGGACAATGTATGTTAAGTGGCTGGAGCATGAAACCTGATCAATAGATTTTATTCTTCCTTAACTTCCCCCAGGAACAGGTGGTTTCGTATATTTTGGTTAGGTCTATCAGTTATGACTACAAATTCGCCAACCTGAGTAACATTAACTCTTATGAATATGACATTTAGTCTGGCATTTAAGAGAATTGTAGTAGAATTCTACAACCCCTGCCCAAACAATTTGTATTCCAAAGCAGTGTCTTCTTTGGGGTTGAGGAGAAATTGACTTCCCTGTGGGTCTCCTTTTATTTTGTCAACTTCAATAACATCTATGTCTTTCTACACAAACAAATAAGAATGGCTGTATTGAAAATAAAATGCTGTTTTCTTTTAATAATATAAATTTTTTATTATTATTATACTTTCTAAAATGTTACTAAAACATTTATTATTTTAGAAACATAAAAATACATGTTATGATATAAGATCACTAGATGGCAGGAGTGGTGTGTTCTGACTCTAGAAATAGCACTAACTATATGCTCAACGTCACAGGAATGGAAGGAAGGAGGAAAGAAGGAGGAAAAAATTAGATTAATTCAAGTAGTCAAGTTACATATGTATTAGTGAATTATAAGGTATTACCAGTGGAAAAACGTTAAGGTGCAAAGATGAGTATTCAAATGGAGCTCCTAATCATTTCATGGTTAAATATTAGATTTGAGGCAGAGCATATGTGAATATTCCTCATGGGAAAAAATGGGTAGAAAAAAGTTAGTCTCATAATATGCATGCCCATCCATAGTGAATTGTTCAGAAAAATTGCTTAATATCGAAATAATTTTTTTATTTAAACCACGTGCTATAATAACGTTATGATTTTTACTTAATAAACAAATATTGGATAGTAAAATTTTCTTTATGGACACACCTTGTACTTCAACAGTAGTGCAGAAGACCGGGCTGATCTCAGAAACTCCTCATTTTCTTAGTTTTCTTAGTGTCTCCCTCAATCCACATAAGGACCCTTAGTGATATAATCATGCTCATCTTCATTTTAAGAACATATAGTCATATGGTTGAGATAGAAGGATTGCCCATTAGAAAAAATGTACCTGGTTTTGTGCGTTTCTGAATGAGAGCTGTGTAGACGTTTCATTATTTCTGGCACACATATTCTACCTGCAAACCTGATTGCGTCAGGAGACAGCTTCTGGCAACGTCTTCCTCCCAGACGTAGGACAAAGTGTTCTCACCAGCTTCCTTCTTGTTTTCCCTGGCCTCTTCATTTTCAGGAAAGCCTTTAACTATTAGCTGCAAAGCACGATTTGGCTTTGAAAGGGTCTTTAACCCTGTCATAAAATGGTACATCAAAGATTCTGACCTAGAGTGGGAAGTCTCAGTACCTGAGGCAAAAAGGTAAGAAAAAAACTCACGGATTCTGTTCTCTGCAATTCAGAAGAGATACTTTTACCTTTAGAAATGTCTAAAATATACAGTTGATGGTGTAGCCACGAGCACCGACTAGTGGTGAAAATAAAAGCACAAAAATGCAAGGTGCAAATGGCCATTGAATGAAATATTTAAGTTGTTTTAAACCTCAATTTGTAGAAACAGTTTGACGTGGCTGCTCTCAAAGTCAAGCTATTGAGCAGACAGATGTACTGACCCAGACTGCTTGGAGATAAGTAATATGTCCAAGAAATGGGAGGAAATGCTGCTTACCCTCACTCTGCTTTTCACCGGTGCCACCCGTTCAGAGAGTGTGGCGGGTCCAGGGATCCAGATGTGTGGGGTAATGAATAGTCTAGAAAACCTCCAGGGGAAATGGCATCATAATAATAAGTCTGGCAAAGAATATGTGAAGTGAGGAATACCTGAAGCAACTTAACCCCGAAAAAGAGGCTCAGAGGAGGGCTCTCTGTCTTGAAATCCTTGGGAGCTATTACGTCGTTTGAGAAATTTGACTTGGTTTGTTGCTCTCTGGAGCACAGAACCCGGATCAGTGGTTTGAATTTACTGGTGAGATATTTTGGCCAGTAGAAAACCCTAGATATTTGGAGCTATCCAATCACAAAAAAAGTTGATCTCCAGTCCCCGGAAGGATCAAAGGGCCTGGATCCAGTGATGTCCAATCAGATGTGTCTCCAAAGGATGCATTCCCTGATTTTTCGAAGATGTGACTCAGAGTAAGAGTCTATGCATTAAGTACCTTCTTCTGATACTTAACAGATATCAATAAGAAAATGCAATATCATTTTGAAAAGTATACATCATTACAAAAAAAGTACAGAACAGATTTTGGTCACAACATAAAATTTAGCAAGAATTTCTAAGATCAGGAAGGTCATTGGGGCCCATCTTAAGCTGATATTGCATTAGAGTTCACAGTAGGAGAGTGTAGTCAAGAGGGTATGCTTTGACATCACCCACCCTTGGGTTTAAACCCATTTTCTATCTGGTGGCAACATGACCCTTAGCCCCGGTGAGCCTCCATCACCCATTGATAATCTATGGATAATAGCCTGCACTTTGCAAGCTCACTGGGAGGGGTGGTTACAGCAGAGGTGTTATGCCTATCACAATGTGTGACAGGTAGGAAGCACTCAGTGAATAGGAGCTGGCATCGTGGTCTCAGAGCAACACAGCCTAAAACATCATTCACATACACAAGATTTCTTAACACAAAGATGGATTGTAGATTGGTAACTTCAGAGAACTCAAATTGTGAATAAATGCCAAGACTCCCAACTTCCTGGGTGGAGCAGCGTGGCACAAGCCCAGGAATCAGGCTGCCCATTCCCTGCGGTGTGGTCTGGGGCTACTCACCCACCTTCTTTGTCTTGTCCTTGTCACTGGCCAAGGCCATTATGATCCTATTATACTCTAGGGTTCCTGGGAGGTGAGGAATGGAGGACATTAGAGTCCATATTTTGTGCGCAGAAGAGGGACTGATACATAGTAAACCTTCAGTAGGAGTTGGTCATTTTAAATATTTTTCTTAAGGTATTGTTATTATCTATCTCAAGGGGAATTCTTGAGAGTAAGGAAGGTCAGATGAGTCTCACAAATAAATAATGTCTTAGCGTGAATGCTTAGAAGAGTCAATAATTGAGTCAAGAATGAGCCCTTTTTGACCATCTTACATTCTCGTGGTATCTTATACTATTGATCTCGCAGTTCTCTAAAAGCCAAACTGTTGGCTGCTTATATGTGTTCCAAATGCTGCAAATGGGTGTCAATGTATGTTACTGAATGGAGTGGTATTTTTTCTCCTTTCTCAGTATTAAATCTACTTTAAAGGATGAAATCATTGAGCGTAATATCATCTTGGAAAAAGTCACTCAGCGTGATCTTCGCAGGAAGTTTGTTTGCTTTGTCCAGAACTCCATTGGAAACACAACCCAGTCCGTCCAACTGAAAGAAAAGAGAGGAGGTAAGCCCAGAAGGTTGCCCAGGAGGCATGAAACTGCTTTCACTTGAGAGGGGAGGAGTTTTCCTAAAGAATAGTAATAATGATGACAGCGATTACATTTTCTAGATGACAGATATTGTTTTAAGCACTTTCCTGGTGTCGACCCATTTAATACTTTGACCAAAGCCATACAACTAGTAAACTGCATATTACTGGTTTAGAGCTAGTTCTCTTAAGTAATACTCTGCGTTTGGGAGGCCATGTTGGAAAAGCAACTCATTCATGCACTCATTCATTCACGCATTCATTCTACAATAGCTATGGGGCATGCCCAGAGTGGCAGGCATTGTGCTAAGACCTAGCCTCCTTTCCAATTTTTCTTTCCTGGCTTTCAAATCCAGAGGACATGATGGATTCATGTTCTGATGAATGGAGAATGGAAGAGAGAAGGAGTAATCTTGTTCATTGTTCAAAATGGTGTGTGTATATCACGGATATATTAAAAAAAAAAAGCTGGAGTAGAAATTCTAGGTAAGGAAAAGCGTTTAAATTTCTTTGAAAAGATGCCCAGAGATGAAATTGATATCATTCATTCCTTTAATTAATAGATAACTATAGTTATAAGCAGGTTTGAATGTTTCTGAGGCTTCAACAAGACAAAGTGTGTTCTGGCCTGTAGTAAACGCTCTGTGAAGGGGGTTTTCCCCCATGGGAGTGTGCAGGAGATCCCTCGTGTCAAGTAAGCCAGATGGGACTCCAGGTCTCAGGAAATTTAGGCTGCAGTAGGAATGATAATACAGGAAAATAATTTACAATATGCAATGAGAGGGATGTATATGGATTGTGTGGACGCTTACGAGGGGAAAAAATAAAAGGAATATGATAAGTTTCCCAGGCCACCCTGATCAGGAACTGCCCATTCCCCTGGGTTCTCTAGTGTTTATTGTAAGACAGGTCTCAAAATGTGATTTTTAAAAATTTTATTTTAATAGGTTTTGGGAGTACAGGTGGTTTTTGGTTACATGGATAAGTTCTTCAATCTAAAATCTTTAGATTTTTGAGATTTTGGCATACCCGTCACCGGAGCAGTGTACACTGTACCCATTGTGTTGTCTTTTATCCCTCACTCCCCTCCCACCCTTCTCCCTCAGTCTCCAAAGTCCGTTGTATTATTCTTATGCCTTTGCGTATAGGATGGGAGCTTATAACTTAGCTCCCACTTATGAGTGAAAACACACAATGTTTTGTTTTTCATTCCTGAGTTACTTCACTTAGAATAATGGTATCCACCATCCTGGCTAACAAGGTGAAGCCCCGTCTCCACTAAAAATACAAAAAAAATTATCCGGGCGTGGTGGCGGGCACCTGTAGTCCCAGTTACTTGGGAGGCTGCGGCAGGAGAATGGCGTGAACCCGGGAGGCGGAGCTTGCAGTGAGCTGCGCGCCACTGCACTCCAGCCTGGGCGACAGAGCGAGACTCCGTCTCAAAAAAAAAAAAAAAAAAAAAAGAATAATGAATAATGGTCTCCAACTCCATCCAGGTTGCTGCACATGCCATTATTTTGTTCCTTTTTATGGCTGAGTAGTATTCCATGGTGTGATTTAAGAGGTTTCCAGATTCACAAAAACTGCTGCTAGTGGCAATGATTTTGATAAAATAATAGAGCTGGAAAAGGTGCTGGGTGGGCCATAGCGCCGGCCTGAACATGGTCTTGGTCCAATCCCGCTGCCTCTATGTCTCTTCATACTGGCCCTGTCTCCGCAGTGGTGCTCCTGTACGTCCTGCTTGGCACCATCGGGACCCTGGTGGCCGTGCTAGCGGCGAGTGCCCTCCTCTACAGGCACTGGATTGAAATAGTGCTGCTGTACCGGACCTACCAGAGCAAGGATGAGACGCTTGGGGGTAAGTTTACCTCCACATGCAGCCCTCTGACTTTTCCTCTCAGAATTGACTTGGAGCAGGACAACAGAAAATACCATCACTACCCCTTGGCTTTGTTTCCTCAGAGTTACCTTAGAAAAGAATTTCAAATGTCCCCTGCCAGCCAGGGCAGAGCATAAAGAAGGAGCTGAAGAAATGTCCCCACTGGATAAAGTCATGCCCCTGAGGTTTTGAGGCCTTCCTCCAGGTCTAGTGACCTCACACTGAGGAAGGCTGGAGAAACAACTATTTTTTTCATTCCAGTTGCCAGGAATCTTGTAGGCAATGCTATTGTGAAACATGTTGGACTTAAAAAGAATCCCTCTATAACCAACCTAAAGCAATAGGGCAAATGAGTGAATATCTCTGTGCCTTTGTTTCCTCATCTATAAAACAGGATTGTTATAGCACCAATTGCAAAGGATGCTGTGAGGGCTCATTGATGTATTCTTAAGACACATTTAGTATTCATTCATTTATGTATGTATGTATGTATTTTGAGATGGAGTCTTGCTCTGTCTCCCAGGCTGGAGTGCAATGGCGCCATCTCAGCTCACTTCAGTCTCCGCCTCCCAGGTTCAAGCAATTCTCCTACCTCAGCCTCCTGAGTAGCCGGGATTACAGGCATGCGCTACCACGTCCAGCTATTGTTTGTGTTTTTAGTAGACACTGCTGGGTTTCACCATGTTGGCCAGGCTGGTCTCGAACTCCTGACCTCAAGTGATCCGTCCGCCTCGGCCTCCCAAAGTGCTGGGATTACAGGCGTGAGCCACCGTGCCCAGCCACATTAAGTATTTAGAATGGTGCCCAGTACACGGTAAATGCTCAGCATGTGCCAGACTGTGGCTGTTTCTTGAGGACTAGAGTGTATGCCTGCCATGTGTGTTAGCTACTTTAATGGTCACAGCAATCCTACCAGCCAGGTAGAGAGACAGGAAGTCATGTGCCTACAGTTGAACTACTGGAAGGCATTAGAGCTTGGGATTTGGGCACAGGTTGTCTGGCTTAAGAGATCTCATTAGCTGTTACCTCAGTTAGCCTCATCTGTAAAATGAGGCTTTTAAGACGGTGGGAATGCCCCCAAAAGTGAGAAGTCCTGTAAAATGCAAGTGCTATTACTATTAATGAAGTGCCTGTCAATATTTGAGGCAAGATAATCATATTCATTGATGTTTGCTTCTGTGGAATAGAAGTCTTGCTTCTGTTTTTTTCTAGTCCTGGAAATCTCCAAGGTTAGAAGGTTTGCAGTTTTAGTAAATGACTGTTGCTTGTAAAAAGCAGAATCCCCTTTTGCTGGATTTCAGGGATAATTATTTACCTTACTGAGAGGCCCTTCTAAACTCCAGTGCGTTCCCAAACTAGGAATTCAGTGAGGAGTTGTCAGATCCCTGGGGGAAGAAAGGGTGAATAAAGACCGGCATGGGAGGCTGGGTGTGGTGGCTCACACCTGTAATCCCAGCACTTTGGGAGGCCAAAGTGGGAGGAATGCTTGAGCTCAGGAGTTCAAGACCAACCTGGGCAACATGGTGAAATCTGTCTCTACAAGAAATTTTTTAAAGTTAGCTGGGCGTGGTGGTACCCACCTGTAGTTCCAGCTACTTAGGAGGCTGAGGTGGGAGACTCACCTGAGCCCAGGAGGTCAAGGCTGCAGTGAGCCATGATTACATCACTGCATTCCAGCCTGGATGGCAGAGCGATACCCTATCTCAAAAAAAAAAAAAAAAAAAAAAAAAAAAAAAAAAAAAAGTGGCCGGGAGCAGTGGCTCACATGTATAATCCCAGCACTTTGGGAGGTCCAGGTGGGCGGATCACTTGAAGTCTGGCGTTTGAGATCAGCCTGGCCAACACGGTGCAAACCCATCCTTACTAAAAATACAAAATGTAGCCAGCCTTGGTGGCAGGCACCTGTAATCCCAGCTACTCGGGAGGCTGAGGCAGGAGAATCACTTGAACCTGGGAGGTGGAGGTTGCAGTGAGCCGAGATCATGCCACTGCACTCCAGCCTGGGTGACAGAGCAAGACTCCGTCTCAAAAAACAGGAAGAAAGAAATGCATCAGTCACATCTTTCTTTAAACTAACTATTGAGAATACATACTAGAAATCCTTAAGAGAAATGTTTTTAAGATTTATTTTAATAACTTTTTTGAATGAAGCAAATTATGTAATCAAGGTCATAAAATGCTATTTACCTTAAGATTCTGGAGCTGGTGTAGAAGAGTCAGTCAATGGGGAAACATTTACTTGTGTCCTTTCTTTTTCTATTTTGCAAAGACAATGTTTTTAGTGATCAGATCTGGAGGCAGAATCCAGTTTTCAAGCACGGGGATGCAGTGCCCTCTGTTGGCCAACCTAACATTTTTTAGCAAAATGACTGCTTTGAAGTTAATGCTAAGTAACCAAAATTTTAGAGATGTAGAATGTTAGAATTCTGGAGGACCTCAGAGATCATCTAATACTCCACTCTCTAATTTTATGACTAAATAAATGTAGTTTCCAGGTTATAGAAAAATTTTAGTTTGCTGGGATTTCACATGATATGGAAGGAATAGAGGCAACTGTGGTGTGTTACACATTTAAACAGCACAGCACCTACCTGCCAGCCATGCCCCACAAGTCTCGTCCTTCCTACATGAGCAATGAGGTGCTTCATAGGTTAGTTTCCCAACCTCAGCTCTTTTATATCCTCCTCTATTGACTCTGGGAGCTTCCCTTTTGGTACCTGGTACTTCCATCCACCGAGGCATCATTTTAGGTTCACCTTGAACATGGTGTACTACTGAATAGCATCAGCAATCAGGGCTACTGTTTACCGTTTTGTAACAATACTTTGACAGGGATTGTGGAAATTGCTGGAATACAAATCTGATGTATCCCATTCCAAAGCCTGTGAGTTAAGTGTTGGGATTTCCTACTTCTTCCAGCGAGTTCCTTAGTCTCAGTAATCATATGCATTTATGAAGTATGCATATAAAAATATAGGATATTTTCAAGGTCTCATATGCCTCTGTTGACTATATTATTTTACGTATTATATAAATCATTATTTTATAATATAGTCAACAGAGGCATATGAGACCTTGAAAATATCCTATAACAAGTTATATACATATAGTTTTCCATCTAGAATAGAGGGGAATGGACATTTGTCTTGCGCCTCCTATGAGCCAGGCACCAAGAAATTCATATACATTATCTCATGAAACCCTTAAAACAGCCTGCCCAGGAGTTATGATTGTCTTTATTTTACATATGGGGATTCACATATCAGCGTATGGGCCATCAACTCTCCGAGCAAGTACTTTTCCTCCTTGGATACGATGTGCTGGGTGTTAGCAGTACTTTGCTTACTGGATATCATCATGTTGGATGGGGCAGACTCCTGCTTGATGTGTGACTAATGAGACAGAAACACTGCAGGTGCAAAGAAGGCTCAGAGAAACTCCTGAGTTCATGTGATTTAATCAAAGAATGCCTCAGCCGTTTGACCTAAAATCAGTAAAAATGCAAGAGTGCTTCATAAATTAGAATTCAATTTGGGGTGAAAAATCAATACCGCTCAGTGGTATGATTTTGAAATGAATTTTTAAAATCAATTTAGTCAGGATCCCAAATATTATTTCTTATTCATTTACCATATGATTCAAGCATATGTATGTGTACCATAATAGTAAAAAAAAAGAGTAAATGACTTATGTTTTTATAAATTTTCCTATTCTTCAGATAAAAAGGATTTTGATGCTTTCGTATCCTATGCAAAATGGAGCTCTTTTCCAAGTGAGGCCACTTCATCTCTGAGTGAAGAACACTTGGCCCTGAGCCTATTTCCTGATGTTTTAGAAAACAAATATGGATATAGCTTGTGTTTGCTTGAAAGAGATGTGGCTCCAGGAGGAGGTAAGTCCAACATGTCAAGAAAAACTGCAGTGCAAAAAGGGCAGTTCAATGCAATCCCCAAGTCTTTTTTGTCATTCTTTGTTTTGGAATATAGATCTGGGAGATTACATGAGGTTAGAACATCTTGGGCAACAACACAGAAACTATATGTTCCAGAGATGTGTTCCATTATCAAACAGATCCATCTGCAGAAGAAGACAATGATATGGGGCCCTAGGCAGTCCTTTTAGGACAAAGATACCTCTCCTGGCTTCGCAGCTGAAGGCTGCGAAGTGAACTACTCGCTCACCCCAATTTAGTGGCCCCTCTGATTTCTGGGACTCTGCCTTCCACAAAGCTTACTCAGCACTGGGTCAAGCAGGCTTCTCAGGCCTGGGCCACGCCCTGGACACCCTGAGAGGTCCAGATCTCAGCCTGTCCTGCTGGCCTCCTCCTCCTCAGATACCCCCACCAAGGAGCCTGGGATGTTCCATGGCTCCCATTATCCCAGCTTACCTAGTTCCAGTCAGCTTTATTCCTAGAGGAATTGCCAATTTGGGGAGACTGGACACAAAGCAGGGAATGTAAAGGTGAGGGTCACTCGACACTGGAGCGTATCTCCAACTGGCAATAGAGCTGATACAGTGTAAGTGGTAGAGTAAACATGTCTCCCTTCCTCCTTATGTAAGAGAATCCATTGCAAGGACCTCTCTGACTCAAGGTTTAACAATATCCATTGCAAATAATCAAATGTTTTATTTCCAGTGTATGCGGAAGACATTGTGAGCATTATTAAGAGAAGCAGAAGAGGAATATTTATCTTGAGCCCCAACTATGTCAATGGACCCAGTATCTTTGAACTACAAGCAGCAGTGAATCTTGCCTTGGATGATCAAACACTGAAACTCATTTTAATTAAGTTCTGTTACTTCCAAGAGCCAGAGTCTCTACCTCATCTTGTGAAAAAAGCTCTCAGGGTTTTGCCCACAGTTACTTGGAGAGGCTTAAAATCAGTTCCTCCCAATTCTAGGTTCTGGACCAAAATGCGCTACCACATGCCTGTGAAAAACTCTCAGGGATTCACGTGGAACCAGCTCAGAATTACCTCTAGGATTTTTCAGTGGAAAGGACTCAGTAGAACAGAAACCACTGGGAGGAGCTCCCAGCCTAAGGAATGGTGAAATGAGCCCTGGATCCCCCTCCAGTCCAGTCCCTGGGATAGAGATGTTGCTGGACAGAACTCACAGCTCTGTGTGTGTGTGTTCAGGCTGATAGGAAATTCAAAGAGTCTCCTGCCAGCACCAAGCAAGCTTGATGGACAATGGAATGGGATTGAGACTGTGGTTTAGAGCCTTTGATTTCCTGGACTGGACAGACGGCGAGTGAATTCTCTAGACCTTGGGTACTTTTAGTACACAGCACCCCTAAGATTTCCCAGTGGTCAGAGCAGAATCAGAAAATACAGCTACTTCTGCCTTATGGCTAGGGAACTGTCATGTCTACCATGTATTGTACATATGACTTTATGTATACTTGCAATCAAATAAATATTATTTTATTAGAAATGAGTGATTTTTTTCTTTTTCTTTTCTTTTTTTTTTTTTTTTTTGAGACAGAGTCTCATTCTGCCGCCCAGGCTGGAATGCATGTTCTTGGCTCACTGCAATCTCCGCTCCCTGGGTTCAAGCAATTCTCCGGCCTCAGCCTCCCTTCTAACTGGGATTACATGCATGCACTACCATGCCCGGCTAATTTTTGTATTTTTAGTAGAGACGGGGTTTCACCATGTTGGCCAGGCTGGTCTCAAACTCCTGACCTCAGGAGATCGGCCCACCTCGGCCTCCCAAAGTGCTGGAATTATAGGCGTGAGCCACCATGGCTGGCCTTAGAAACAAGTGATTGAAACTCTGCCCGAAGAATTTCTGTAAAGAAGACAATTCTTACTCCATGGTCAGCCAACAACTCTGGAGCACAGAAAGTGAGCATAAAAGGTAAAGACTAACGGGACCCAGAATAGACAGGGCTAGGGTTGGTTTCTACTGTGTCCTCATGCGAAGTGCCCACACTGGGTAGATGAACTAGAAAAAGAATCCCTTTTTTGGGGGGCGGGGGGAGATGCAGTCTGTGCCAAGATATGGGCTTGGAAAGAAGAGTAGAGTTAGTTTCAGCTCCTCCTTGTGATGTCGGCCAGAGATCTTTGTGTTAGGTATAAAAGTGTAAATCCTTACCCTGGGCCCCTGGAAGTACAGACCAACTGGACCAAAATGATCAGGCCAATGAAGAGACAAGGAATGCACTTGCAGTGACATACAAAGCAGAGAGACACTGGCCAGAGTCAGCAGTGCAGCTAAGAGTCTGGGGAATAAGGATATACACTGGTTAAACAGCAGCAAGAATGGAATGTGAACAGAGCTGTAGCCTGAACCTTCTGCTGAGGCTGGCGATCCTGTGGGCTTCCGATCTGGGCGTCTCCCTTTAAGTTCTCCTAAGTAATAAGGTGATGGGCTGCAGGGCCATGAAACTGTTTCTGATAGACGAGGCCAATTTCCTCCTCATAAGTGTGTTTCCTTTACCAGAGTTTAACCTGCAGTTAAAATAGTGTTCCACTCACGTATAAATATCAAGCTCTTATACTCTGTCTTTTCTGCAGGAATAAAATGATTTATCATCTGAGGAATAAATAAAAGCAATGTCTGGACTCATTCACATGCAATGTGTCACACCCACCAGTCTGGATGTGATCCAAGTTCAGAGTGGCTAAAAGTCATTGTCGTCTTGGGGCCTGCGTGAAACACTCTTCTGCTCTTTATTCACAGAGGCACCCACATCATAAAAACCACTGTGGCTTTGGCACCAAGCAACATCCTTGTTGGAAATTTCAGTGATAAAGTTAACGATGAGTTAAAGGGTATAAATTATTCTTTGAGGAAGTTTCTTGTGGGAAGGATCATTGCAGGGTCTCAGTGAAGAGGAGCCCATATTGTCACTGTGCCATTGTGCTTTGGTGATGGCCAGGATCCCTGGCCTTCCTGCCCGCCACTCTCTGAGATTTAAGACTCAGACTTCTTTTGGCCAGTTTGTTCAGTTTATCCTAAGATAGATAATGCTAGAACCAAGCTATCCAGATGTCCAGCGTTTTGACCTTAGCTTCGTGGAAAATCAAATAGAGCTTCAGGTTAGCACATACACAAAAGGAGAAATAGCCAGCTGTAATATTTACAGAATACACTCTTTCCAGGCTGCTAGGTACACTGAACATAACAAGGTAGCATTCGGGACAGGGGGCTATTTATATTTCTTATATGTCAATTAACCACAACAAAGCAGACAACCAAAACAAATTTCCTATGTATAGGAGACTGATTGCAATAGAACAATTGGACTCAGTGGAATATAATTAGAAAAGAGTATTATTTCCCTGTCACATCTTCTGAGGTGTCCATATGTTCTAGTTCCTGGTTGCACCTATTGTCCAAGTATAATTATTATAGTACTCTCTTTCACTCTGAAAAAGTGTCCTACCTTGGATGATGGTCACTCTACCTCTAACACTCATCATAGAGTACTCCTCACTGACCCTTCTATGATAGCCCGAGCAGTTCTCATAGCTTTCCTGGTCTTTTTCGGGTTTTAATACCTACATTTAACATCTATATCATTTCTAGGTTAAAATTCTAGGTAAGATGGAGTGAACAACACCATCCTGTCTCTTCCTCCTAGTGCAGCCATAAAGTCTGGATAAAAATGCATCAAAAATCAATTTGAGTATTCTGAAAAGTAAATAGAAGCAGACGGATTGGGGAAGACAATAATTCAAAGTCTCATAATTTGTCTCCAGTCTCTTCTGACTTAGACTCAGTACAGTCTGAAACCCAGAAGTAGACATCAGTGATAACAGAAAGAGCTTCAGAAGAAGCACTCTAGTTCTGGCTTGAAGACTGAGAAAGAGTTTCCTAGCCCTTCCATATTTTCCCTTTCATTT
Organism: Pan troglodytes; assembly: GCF_028858775.2. Classification (NCBI taxonomy): domain Eukaryota; kingdom Metazoa; phylum Chordata; class Mammalia; order Primates; family Hominidae; genus Pan; species Pan troglodytes. The sequence continues at coordinate 20,369,493 of NC_072410.2, read as the reverse complement.
TCTTTCATTGTCCACTCTCTAAGCAATCCTGTGGTAGCACCAGTGACACCACCAAAAGCAGTGGTATTAGCGGCCCTCGAGAGCCTAAATCTCGAGGAAGGGGAATTGTCCACCTTGATATGAGGACCTGTAGTCCTAGTAGGGTGTGGCAAGCCTCTGTTGAGGTTTTATTCTTTCTTTATCCTCTTACCTTTTCGTGAGGTGGATGTAAGCAGTTGTAGGAAGTGCACTGCAGAGTGAGGTAAATAAAGCCTCAATGCTTTGGCCAGAGAACTGCACAGAGGAGGAGAGTACAGGCAGAAAGGAGCTCAGGAAACTGAACCCATAAAATTGTTTATAAACCTTTGGACCCATTCCCAAGCTGTGCATGTATGAATCTGATCCTAAAGGGAATACCATAAACTTTCAGAACTGAGCTATAGGAGAGATCACTTTCTGAGTTCCAGACTGGCTGCTGAAAGGTATAAATATGAAGTAGGTCCAAACAGAACTGAAAGGCAGTGAAACAAAACTGAAATTGAAACCACAGGCTTAGTTTGGAGCCTTAATCCCACTGGGTTAATTGCCTATTGAAGCAGAAATAACATAATACATAAGATTTCAACAAGATCTAGAATCGTATAACATAATGTTTAAAACATCCAGGCTGTAATTTGTTAAAAGCAAAATTATGACATTTTCTGGTAGGATTTTCAATATAGGTAGATGTAATGCAACATAAACGAGGGCAGGTAAGGGGCCCAGATGACGGTAAGGTGTCTATTTCCCACTTGAAGTGGCACACTATTGATTCTAAGTAGAATGTGAAAGTTGTGTGTAATATTTTATTCCATTGAGTAACCGTTAACACAAACAAACAAAACATCAAATATTGTTAAAACATGATGGACATAGAAATACTATTCAGCCTGTAAAAAGAAGGAATTTCTGCAATAGGTCTCAGTATGGACAGACCTTGAGGAAGTATGCTATGTGAAATAAGCTGGACACGGAAAGACAAATACTGCATAATTTCATTTATGTGAGGTATCTAAAATAGTCAAATGCATAAAATCAAAGACTAAAATGGTGGCTGGAGGCTGGGGAAAATAGGAAGTGATTGATAAATAGGCATAAAATATCAGATGCGTGAAATGGAAAAGCACTAGATGTCTGTTGTACAACATTATGCCTATAGTCAACAATAATGTATTGTACACATAAAATTGATTAAGAGGATAGGCCCCATGTTGAGCGTTCTTTCCACAATAAAAATGTTTTGATGGAATAATCAAAATGTTTAAATAATCCAAAAGAAGGGAAGAGAAAAACAGAGGAACAAAAACTAAGAAGATAAATAGAAATCAAATAACAAAATGGTAGACATAAATCCAAACATCATAATAATTACATTAAGTGTAAAATGTCTAAACACAATAATTAAATGACAGAGATTATTAGAATAAACTTTTATAAATTTATTTAAAATCATCTTCAGTAAGCCTTTTATCAGATTTGACTTGATCAGAACCAGATTCAGCTAATTTGCTGTCTTTAAAATTAGTGAAATCTTGATCATTGTCCTGCATTCTCAGCACATTGTCTTTTGCAAGCTTATCTGAACAAGAAATTTAACCCCCTTACAATAAAAATGCTTTGAGTATAATGGTGTAGGTAGGTTAATAAGATATAATTACATGAACATTAATTAAAAGAAAGCTAGAGTGCCTATATATAAATATATTATTTATTTATATATTCTTTAGAAATGAATAATATATTAATAAATATATTATATATTTTATATGATGAACATGTTAATGTAAATTACTATTTAATATATATTATACATAGTATATAAAAATATATTTATATATTATTTGTTTCTAAATAAATAAAAATATATTTATGCACATGTTTTGGGGACAGGGTCTCCCTCCGTCACCCAGGCTGGAGCACAGTGGTGTATCATGGCTCACTGCAGCCTCGACCTCACAGGCTCAAGCAATCTTTTCATCTCAGCCCCCCAAGTAACTGGGACCACAGGTGTGTGCCACCACATTCGGCTAATTTTTTTCATATTTTTTTGTAGAGATGGAGTTTCACCATGTTGCCCAGGCTGGTCTTGAACTCCTGAGCTCAAGTGATCTGCCTGCCTTTGCCTCCCTAAGTGCTGGGATTGTAGGTATGAGCCACCATGTCAGGCCCTGGAGTACCTATAATACATCAGCTAAAGGAGACTTTGGAGCAAAGAAAATTACCAGAGAGGAAAACAGACATTACATTATGATAAAAGGACAAATTTACCAACAGGACATAACAGTCTTAATTAAATGTGTATGCACCTAACAGCAGTGCTTCAAAATACATGAAGCAAAACTGACAGAACTAAAAGAAGAAATAGACAAATCCACGACTGTAGTTGGAGACTTGAATATTATTCTCAAGTATTGATAAAATGGTAAACAGAAATTTATCAAGAATATAGGCTGCGCGTGGTGGCTCATGCCTGTAATCCCAGCACTTTGGGAGGCCGAGTTGGGCGGATCATGAGGTCAGGAGCTTGAGATCAGCCTGCCCAGCACGGTGAAACCCCGTCTCTACTAAAAATACAAAAAATTAGCCAGGCATGGTGGCGCGTGCTTGTAATCCCAGCTACTCAGGAGGCTGAGGCAGGAGAATCGCCTGAACCCAGGAAGAAGAGGTTGCAGTGAGCCGGATCGTGCCATTGCACTCCAGCCTGGGTGACAGAGTGAGACTCCGTCTCAGAAAAAAAAAGAAGAAGAATATAGAACAACACTACTTAATTGTTGTTTTCTAGATCTGCTTGACATTTATAGAATGTTCCACCCAATGATTGCAGAATACACAATCTTTTGATGTACACACCGACCATGTGCTAAGATATACCGTATCCTAGATTGTAAAACAAACAATAACAAGAATTTAGAAATTGAAATTGTACAAAGTTATATTCTGTATTTATAATGGATTTATAATGAATTCAGACTAGAGATTATTAAGAGAAAGATGGTGGGAAAAATCTCAAAACATTTGGAAATTAGTGACACATTTCTCAATAATCTATGGATAAAAGTGGAAGTCTCAAAGCAAATGAAATGATATTTTCAAATGAATGGAAATGAAAATGCAACATATCAAAATTTGCAAGATGAGACTAAAGCCATGCTTAAGGGCAAGTATATAATGTTAAATACTTATGTTAGAAGAGGAAAATATATAAATTAATAATCTAAACTTCCACCTTAGGAAACAGAAAAAAATAATAAATTTGAGAGCAGAAACCACTGCCATTGAATAACATAAAACAATAAAGAAAATCAATAGTACAGGAACCTGGTTCTTCGAGAGCATCAATAAAACTGAAAAACTCCTAGCAAGACTGACCAAAAAAAAAAAAGAAGAAGGAAGACACAAATTACCAGTATTAGTAGTGAGATAAGAGATATCAATACAGATCCTGCACATCTTAAACGAATAAGGAAATGTTATGGATACTGTATAAATACATATTTGACAACCTAAATGAAATGGATAAATGCTCAAAAACCACAAGCTAAAAATACTTATCCAATATTAAATAAATAACCTAATTGGTCATAACTGTTAAAAAAATTAATTCCTATTATTAAATTTCCAAAAATAAAATCTTCAGACCCCGATGGTTTCACTGCCTAATTCTATCAAACATTTAAAGGAAAAAAAAATGTGAATCCTACACAATTTTTTTCAGAAAACAGAAGAAGGAACATTTCCTAAGTTATGCAAATTATTATGAGTCCAGAATTTTTCTAATACCAAAACCAACCAAAAAAAATTATAAGACAACTATAGACCAACATTCTTCATGAACATTGACACAAAAATACTCAAGAAAATATTAGCAAATTGAACCTAGTAATATATAAATAGAATAATGCATCACAACCAAGTGGAGCTTATCATGGGTATTCAGGGCAGGCTTCATATTTTAAAATATTTCAGTGTAATTCTTTATATTAACAGTGTAAGGAAGAACAAACACATGATCATATGAACCAATTCCAAAAATATATTTGACAAAATTCACCATCGTCTCGTCATAAAACCTCTCAGCAAACTAGGCATAGAAGGGAATTTTCTCATCATGATAAGGGGCTCCAAAAACAACAACAAACAAACTATAGATGAAAAAATTATACTAAATGGTGAAAGACTGTATGTATGTTTTCTCTATAAGATAGGAAGCAAGGCAAGGATACTTACTCGCAGAATCCTATACAACCTTGTATGAAAGTTTTCACCAGTGCAATAAGACAAGGAAAAGAAATAACATGCATGCAGTTTGGAAAGAAAGAAACAATCTCTCCTTTTTTTCTAAAAAGTAATTTTCTACGTAGAATATCCAAGAAAGCTATAAAAATATTCCTAGAACTGATAAGTGAGTTTAGCAAGTTCTTAGGATACAAGATTAACAACGTAAAAATCAAATGTATTTCTATCTCTATTAAGAAACAATTGAAAACCAGATGTTACAGACATTACCATTTATAATAGTTCAAAAAAGAAAGAGGAAAGGAAGGAAAGAAGGAAGGATAGGGAAGGAAAGGAAGAAAGAGAAAGAAATAAGAGAGAAAGAAAGAAAGACAGAAAAAAGAAAGGAAGGAAGGAAGGAAAGGAAGAAAGAAAGAAAGAAAGAAAGAAAGGGAAGGAGGGAGATTTATGTATAAATCAACAGAATGTGTGGATGTTCTGTAAGCTGAAAACTATGAAATACTTATGAGCAAAATTAAAGAACAATTAAATAAAGAGAGAAGCATAGCATGTTTGGTGATATAAAGATTCAACATATTGTCAAATCAACAATCCCCTTTACATTGATTAAGAGGTTTAACACAATTCCAACCGATATTCCAGCAGAATTTTTTGTAGATTATAGGCAAACTAATTCTAAAATATATGTGGGAAAGCGAATAAACTAGAAAAACCAAAGCTATTTGTAAAAGAAAATAAAGTTGGAGGAGTCATGCTAGACGATTTTATGAATCAATAAAAAGTTACAGCAACCAAAATGGTGTGATATTAACGAAGTAATAGATCAATGGAACTGAGTAGAAAGTCTAGAAATACATCCACACAAATATGGCCTGTTGATTTTGACAAATTTTCAAAGGCAATTCAATAAAGAATAGAGTTTTAAACAAATGGTGTTGCATCAATTGGACATACATATGCAATAAGATGAAGCTCACAGCTTATGCAAAATTAACTTGTAATAGGCCATAGATCTCAATGTAAAGCCTAAATCTATAAAACTGTTAGAAGAAAACATGACCTAGGATTAGAAAAAGAGTTCTTAGATGTAACACCAAAAGCATGATCCGTAGAGAAAAAAAAAGTTGGAGTTTAACAAAGTTAAAACCACTTTTTCCGAGAAAACCACTGCTAAAAGGATGAAAAAAAAAAAACAAGCTTTAAATTGACAAAAATTATTTCAAAATCACAAGTCCAATAAAGGACTTGTGCTGAGAGTTTATAAAGATTTCTCTAAACTCAATAATAACAAGTAGCTACCAATTTAAAAAGGAGCAAAAACTTGAATAGACATTTTGCTAAAGAGGACAGACAGATGGCAAACAGGCACATAAAAAGATGTGCAACAGCACCATCCACTGGGAAAATGGAAATTAAAGCCACAAGGAGAAAACACACACACACACACACACACACACACCATGGGGCACATAGAGAAAAAGAAAAGAAACCTAACAACACGAAATGGTGATGATGTAGAGAAACTAGAACTCTCATATACTACTGGTGAGAGTGCAAAATAGTGCAGCCACCCTACAAAACAATTTAACAAGTCCTTATAATGTGACTTCCTTACTAGATGCCCAAAACATCCTACTTGTAGATATTTACCCCAGAGAAATAAAAACTTACGTTCACACAAAATCCAATACACAAATGTTTATTGTGGCTCTACTCATAATCACTAATACCTAGAAAAACTCAAGGACCTTCAACCAGTATGTGTCAGCTAAAGTCCAATCAAAAGACAGAAATCATGTAGTAATTTAAAAAGGGGTATTATGATATAAATGATTATTTGGCTATGATGACAGACTGATTATAAGGACATGAATAGAACTCCAAAGAGTATCTCAGGGCTGAGAGATAGTAGAAAGACAAAGTTGCAAGTGGTCCCCTCCCCAAGACTGGGGTTCAGACATCACTAGAAGCAGTGTGGTGTAGCCCACTGAATGGCAAGGAAGGTCTCTTACATGCCTGGGTCAGAGCTAGTTCACAGTTGCTGGGAAAGCTGGAAGCAAACCTGTCGGGTGCAGTCAAGCCATGCCTGGCTGGTGGGCAGACATGCAGCATGGCCAGGCCATGACTGCTTTAGGATGCAGGTGAGCTTTAGTTGATATGGGGGTACACAGGGCATTTGGAATGCCACTGTGGGCATGCGGCCTGGAGTGCACAGTGTCCACATCAGGAAGCTATTGGGAGGTGGTCACCTGGCCTAAGCTAGTACTGCAAGGTCACTGAGCAACGGCTTCCTCTGGATATAGCTAGTGCAGAGCACCAACAGATGTCTACACACACACACACTGCTGCCTGATGGTGCAGCACAAGTGAGAAAAAAAAAACACACAGAACACAGCAGCTGGAACCAGACGGACCCTCCTGTAATGCTTGTCCAACTCCCTGTACCAAAGAGGTGAATACTATGCTCACTGTATAGGATGAATGCTTCAAAAATTCAATCCATTACACACAGCAGGTACTGAATGGTGAATTCAGAGCTGTGAGGTAATACATTGATAACTGGTGATAAATTGATAACTGGTATAGGGTGAATTAATTAACAAATAGTTGTACAAGCAAACCATGAAATACTTCTCAGCAATACAAAGGAATTCACCACTGAGACATGCACCAGCTTGGATAAATCTCAATGCAGTATGCTGGGTAGAGAAAGCTTATCTCTAAAGGTTACATGATTCCATTTCTATGACATTTTCAAAAAGTCAGAACAGTGACAGAATGGATTATTGGTTTCCAGGAGTTAGGGATGGAGGAGGGCGGGTCTCAAAGAAAGAGCATGTAACCTGATTGTCTTGGTGATTATGTGAATTTACATCCGTATTTAAATGCACACAACTGTAAATCAAACAAGCTAATTTTACTGTATGTTAATTTAAAAATAAAAATGTAAACCCATTCTCCCTAACCCTACCAAGATGTCCACTGCTCCTGGTGCACCTGATGAAGGTGATACCTTCTCTGTCTCCACCTCATCTTCTGCCCCATGCAGTAAAGCCCCTAATGGTCCATTCTTCCAATGTGACTCTAACCTGGTTATTCTGCACAGCATTCACCTGGTTCATGGGGAATTGGATGCCCACTTTCCCCACCATTGCTCCCAGGCTTCCCTCTCTTTCCTTGCTCTCCAACTGCATTTGTTCCAGCTGATCTGCCATTGTCAATGATAGCCTGCCGAGGATCAGGCACCAGTCTGATTTTTGAAACCCAAAGAAAAGATTATAAACTCTTTCAAGACTTTTTTTGCTTGTCTACATTCCAATTACATAGATTCTGTGGGGATGAGAACTCAGCTCTGTACAGCTTCAGCAGGGGTGAAATGTCAGTCTTCCCTTCTGGCAGAAAGCCTCACATCTATGAGTTGTGACCTTGGAGCTCTCTAATTGGGGGGCTGTAGGGTCTTTTACATAGGTCTCTGGGGATGCGAGTGCTGGACCAGTTTGGCTACCCTTAGCAAGTCCTGCAGGGGTTTTGTCTAACATCTCTGTTTGAACTGAGAGTGCACTTGCCACTCTAAGTCCTTAAATTTGTCACCTTTGCCAAAATTCAAGGTCAACCGAAAAACGCCCCATTTAACCTCTGATTGTACCACCCCCAGGTAAGTTTCTGTGCCCTTTAAAAAGCCAACTATATACAGGAAAGTCTCTGACCAGAACTTGGCACAGTTAAATATCACTTACTGGCTTTTCTTACCTTTGTATTCTGGTTCATTTCACGTCTAGGAGTTTTTCATAAGCCCCACATCTGTAACTGGATAATTGAACAGGCTGAATTTACTAAGATATCTGCAGAAAATGGCATTGCTCTTCTCCCACCATTGCCTCACTACATTTTTTAAGGTCGCATTTGCTTCCACTGATCAGATCTCATAAGAAGCTATTTACAAATCAACCACTCAGTTACGGATGGATGATCATGTACGCAATTGTACTTTAACTAGAGCTAACTGCAGCGATGTGACAGAGAAAATGTTACGTGTTCACCAAAATCATTTTGTTTTTCTGAACACACAGCCACTTTTCCCAGCCTTCTTTGTAGTTGGTTTGGGTCATGTGACTAATATCTTCTAGAAGTAGAGTGGATGTGATAGGGTGATTTCTAGACTGAGGCAATGCAGATATAACTTTTGCACACTCTGTCTTGCCCATTGTGACCTTGGAGGCTACATGCTTGAGCTGGCATGGCCACATGATAAAGGTGTTCCTTTTCCACATTGAAACTATAATGTGGGTACAAAGTAAACTACCTGTGTTCAGCCACTGAAGTTTCTAGATGATTTATTATTGCTGCGGAGTTTAAAGTGTCCTAACTGACAAAAAAAGTTGAGTCTTTTTTGTTCTCTTTCTTAACGTCTCAGAGTGTTCTGAGGGTTTTCTCATCTGAAACTGTCATGGTTTTCAGAGTTAAGAAATTCACACTGAAACAGTTCTCTTTTGGTGGACAGCATCCTGATTTCCCTCTATGTTGTTCTGTCTCATTTCCCCGCATAATTCCTACTTCTTGCCTTTTGATTCTGCGCTATGTGCCTGTGACAAGGCAGTTGAGGCAATCATTGCTCAACTAAACTGAGCTCTTTGTGTACCACCACACAAGTGAAGATCCTAATGAAGAATCCTTCGCACCCCACTCCTAGACTTGCACAACAGGTATTGACAACTTATTCCAGTAGGCGCTCTTACCAACAGTTTTTTTTCTTTCTTTCTTTTTTTTTTTTTTTTTTTTGAGACAGAGTCTCACTCCGTCGCCCAGGCTGAAGTGCAGTGGTGCGATCTCGGCTCGCTGCAACCCTCTGCCTCTCGGGTTCAAGTGATTCTCCTGCCTCAGCCTCTGGAGTAGCTGGGATTACAGATGTGTACCACCATGCCCAGTTAATTTTTGTATTTTTAGTAGAGACGGGGTTTCACCATGTTGGTCAGGCTGGTCTCGAACTCCTGACCTCATGATCCACCCGCCTCAGCTCCCAAAGGGCTGGGATTACAGGTATGAGCCACTGCGGCAGGCCACCTTCAATGCTTTTCCAAGTCTTTCTGATTTTCTCTCTTAAAATTAACTAAATGTCTCTTCCCTTTTGCCAGGTAGGTACAATATAGACATTTCTCAAAGGGAACAGAATACACTGCAGTCCCATCATTTAGCATATTTCTCAGTAAAATGGGATTCACTGTGAGTGCGCAAGTGTGGGTACCTTATGGCAAGTGGGTTTAATTGGTATGATCAATTACAATCACATGTACCCATCCAACATCACTGGTCCTCATCCAACAACATACACAGACACTAAACTCAGTAGAATAGGGCTGGCTGCTGTGGGAGGAGCACATGCAGTATAGCTTGCAAAGATGTTCTTGGTCATTTGATCTCCTACAGATCCATCACTTTCTCCATGCCGTGAGATTCCTATCAAAGGTGCCAAAATAGCCTCATCCTGGGTACCCTACCAGTCTTGATCCTCAGGGCTTCTATCACTATTTCACATAAAATTGTGAACAGTCTGTGACTTTTGTATGAGGGGCTTACAAACCCTGGGTGCTCTTGGTTCTTGAACAAAATTGAGCACTGGTTAGGCCACACCCTTGAGTCTGGAGGAGGCAGAACCAATGTCTGGGCCCCTAAATTTTGCCCCTGCCCCTGCTGTCCTATGCCTCAGAAGCCCATCTTTGTTTCTCACACAGAAAACATCCTGACTCTGATTAGAAATCCTCTTACCTGAGTATTTCCAGTAATGACTTTGGGCCAAGAACCATGTGCACAAATTCATTTGCCTACAAAATGGCATAATCCCACCCAAGCTGGTTCAATTATCAAAACATGACCTCACTGTAAAAGACTTTTTTTTTTTTTGAGACAAGTTCTCACTCTGTTGTCCAGGTTGGAGTGCAGCAGCTCAACCATGGCTCACTGTAGCCCCAACCTCCTGGGCTCAAGCAATTCACCCAATCCCCTCTCCGAGGAGCTGGGACTAGCTGGGACTACAGGTGTATACCACCATGCCCTGCTTTTTAAAATTATTATTGTTAATTTTTGTAGAGATGGAATCTTCCTATGTTACTAGCACTGGTATCAAACTCCTGGGCTTGAGGGATCCTCTCACTTTGGCCTCCCAAAGTGCTTAGATTACAGGCATGAGCCACCACTCCCACCTGACCCAAGAGGCTTTCAGCTTCCTTTACATCTGAGCACCAGGCAAATACCCCATGGATAGGTCCTGCCTACTGGTTGACAAGAGCCTATTACCCACCCCCTGCTTCTAGCCTCATAAATTTCTGGAACCACACATGTGTTTCCCAGGCCTTCTTTGCCCACTGTTCACTAATTGTTTCTTATCAATGTTAGAATTTGTTTGTTTTTGTTTTTATTTTTTTGTTCAGGAGCATGCTTTCATCTATGTGTCATGAAGGTGATGGAGAAGTGAAGTATTCAAGCAAAGGGAAGGATGTCTTATCAGTTACGGAAGCTCAGACTGGCAGGGAAGTATCTGGGGACAGCGTGGTATTGCTAGCCCATGGTAAAGAGGTGGAGATATTTATCTTGGCCTCAACTTAAAGCACTGGGGCAAACTAAATGTGGAGGTTTAGAATCTTGCTCTCTCCTTCTGAGGCACCCTTGGCAGATTGGTTAGGTATAAAAATGCTTCCTGGCCTCTGCTTCAGTGGCCACTCAGCTGGTAGCTACAGGATCAGTTCTGCAGCAGAACATTCTGGGATAAGAAGTTCATTTCAATGATTTAATACAGATGGATCTTTGGAGAGTCTCTCTAGTGCTTTATCAAAAACCCTCCCTTTGCTAAAGGCTGATAATCATGAGTGTTATATTGTTAGGGGACATAAACTCTGTCTTGTAACAAAGGACAGATTTCAGAAGTTAAAAGCTAGCTGTGGAAGCGTCCTGTACCAGGGATACTGGCATACTTTTCTGTTTTAATAGAGTACTGAAGAAAACTCAGGTTCTGCCAATTGAGACAACAAAGAGAACAAATTCTTTTACAGGTCACAACTAGTTTCATCACAGGAAGCCAGAGCCAGGCAGTGGAAAGCTCTCCTAAAGTTTTCTTCTATGGACTGAATTGTGTCCCCCTAAAATGCACATGTTGAAGCCCTACCCCCTAACCTCCAGTGTGTCTGACTTTGGTGATAGGGTCTTTAGGAGGTAAAGTTAATGAGGTAACAGGGGTCGTACCCTGGACCCAAAGGATTATTGTCCTTGCAGGAAGAAACACCAGAGATTCTTTCTTTCTCACACTAGCTTGCATAGAAAAAAGGCCGCATGAGGACTTAGCAAGAAGGCAACCATCTACAAGTCAGGAAGAGAGGCCTCACCAGAAACCTAATCAGCTACCACCTTGATCTTGGACTTCCCAGCCTCCAGAATCATGAGAAAATAAATTTTTGTTGTTTAAGCCACCCAGTCTGTGATAACTTGTTATGACAGCCTGAGCAAATTAATACAGTTCCCAAGCTTACCTGGGTATGTGATGCTGGAGATGATATGAAGCAGGCAGAAGCCTTGAAGGAGGAATAGATTTACCTGGAATGAATTATAGAAAATGGGAGGTGGCAGTGGTCACTGGTATGTGAGTTGGTTCTTTGAAGACTAATTGTGAATAAAGTTCAGCTGGCTTCCTCCACAGTCATGCACGTACTCGAAGCCTGAGTAAAGGAGAAAACTGCCATCTCCTCTGGTCCACGGTATTGCCCACATCTCATTGGCTTATGTTTGCAATGTCCGTTTATCTAAACTGCCTGAATATCTATCAGCAATCCTTCTGCTAACAAAAGCAGCCTCTTCCCAATGTCAGAACACGTTATCCACCTACCTTAATGAGAATCAGTGTTCCTCGAAATCCAGTGTCATGATCCCCCCTAAGGGAATAGGAATTTAGTTGAGGAAAGAAAGAAAAGAGGGAAAACAGACCTACTAGGCATTCCTAACGTAGGTGTTGTTGGTGATGGGTTATGGGTTGAGTAGGGTGGAAGTGGGAGGGGATCAGCCCTTGGAACGAAGAGGAAAGATTAGGGAAGATGCAATTGCTAGCTCAGCCATTTTAGACTGGGTTCAACTAGCCCTGTGACTTATTGTCTAAACAGTGGTGACTGGTGACAATGTGGGTAAATAGAGAAAAATGACACATTTCATTTTTAACCACCTGTCTGTCTTATTTCCACCATCCAATAAATTTAGGATGTTTTGTGGACAAGTAACTTATTAGGAAGTATTATAGGATACTAAAGGATATTAGACTTCTACCTGTGTGGAGTTTATAATCACTTTGAAATAAAATGAATCTAACACTAATCTAGTATCAATTCTGTATTAAGCATTTTTCTTTCTGTTATTTGTCATGTCACCTAATCCTCAAACATCTTTAGAATAGGCATCGTCATCATCATCATCATCATCATCATCATCATCGTGGATAAAGTAGCTGAGACTGAAAGAGGTTTAAGACGTGCCCAAGTTCACATAGCTTCAAATTTTTCCCCCTTGCAAAGTTTGTATTCCCTTAGGGAAGCTATCATAGTAGAACTGTAAGAATCTGACATTAACTCTGGTGTGAAGATCTGTCTTATTACAAAGCTTACATTCATGCCCACCCCATCCACCCAGACCACACTGTGGTATTTACCCTCTCCTTCCGTATTGGGGGGGTCTCCTGGACTTGATTTTACCTTTACCCATCCCCTCTGTTTCACTCTGAGCAGTGGAAGTTTGACTTTGGGGAGCAGAGACAGAGCTCAGCTTTCTGTCCTGAAAGCAGGGTCATAGCTTTTGACTTCTCTCCAGCTTAAGATGTAGGCTTTCAATTTAGGGGTATGATATACCAGAACTTGATCCAGGCCATCCAGCTTAATTGCTAGCTATGGTCTTGGAAGGCAAATCATCTTTCTGGACAGCATTGACCAATTCTCTATCACTACTCTTTTTCATTCTTCTTCCTAAAAAAGAATATAAATTTGAGCCCTGACAAAGTATCAAGAATTCAGGGGCAAGCAACAGATACTTTAGTCTCAGAGTGCTACACAAATACTTTCTGGTAAAGTCAACAATGAGCACACATTATGGGAAGGAAGAAGAGGTGTGCTGATTCTTTTGTTGAAAACTATTCCTGGAGAGAGATGACTTTCTAATTCATCATGTGTAAAATATGGTGTCAGTTCTGCTTTTTTTTTTTTTTTCCTTTGGAGCTTCTCTAAAAGTTCCCTCTAGAAAACTGAGGGTAAAAAGAGAAGAATGTTCCCTAAGCTCCTCTTCTGGCTATGCACAGCTGAAACCCTGGGGGATGGATGGGAGATTCTCTTGCCATGTGTACCACCCTCAATTAGTCCCATGAGGGAAGACAGGATATAGCAATCTAAATTATAAGGCATCCACTGGGGAGAGGATGTCTGGCCATTCCTTTCCTGCCACTGGGCTCTATGTGTGAGCGGGTTTCTATGAACAGATGACAAGAACCACAGGGATTCTTGGGACTGGCACCAAAAAGGGGTCAGGAAGGCAGGTCAGAGAAGGTCAAGTTTCTACAACCAATATAGTTATCTGAATAATTAGATCAAAACTGTCAGGTATCCAATAGCTTGCTGCTGACCTAAAATTCCCAGATGATTCTTTTAACTCTCTGCTTTGCAAATGAAAACTGTTTATATTTTCCCTTCACCATCACAAGTATAAACAGGAAAGTGCACAGCACCCTGTGATACTCTGGTGCACCTGTGAATGGATCTTTTCTGAGAAATTAAGTTAACGGATAATTATTATTTGGATCATATTACCATGTAGACATATCAAGATGAATTTGGTTTCAGTTAACTATGAGGCTCCAACTATAAGGCTCCCTTTTATCAATTGCCCTGACCCTTCATAAATGTCTGCATCCTCTTTCTAGTCAGAGAAACCTGCACAACACAAGTGTATTATTTTAACATCTTATCCTCCTCCTGAGGCATCTTTTTCATTCCTGTTATTCCCAGGATAGATGACAGCACATTCTGCACATCATCTGAATGAATGGAAGTCCTGTTCATTTCCATTTCATCCTCTCCCTGCTTTTTATTACTTAGTGTTTCCTATGTGCCAGACACTATTGTAGCACCTTATGAATGATAACTCATTTAATTAATTATATTAATTTTTAGTAATTTGATCTTCATTCTTTTTTAAGTGGACATCAGGTTTTCCAGCACCATTTGTTGAAAAGGGTATTCTTTATACATAGAATTGTTCTGACACACTTGTCAGAAATCAATTGACCATAAGGGAAAAGGATTTCTGGACTATCCATCCTGTTCTATTGCTCTCTATGTCTATTCTTATGCCAGAATCTCATTATTTTGATTATTCTAGTTTTGTAGTAAGTTTTGAATTTGGGAAGTATCAATTTTCCAAATTTGATCTTTTAATAAGATTTGTTGGACATATTCCTTACGAATTTCAGGATGAGCTTGTCAATTTCTGAAAAAGGAAAAAAGACATGATTTTGGTAGAGATAGTGTTGAATCTGTAGTTCTTTTTTAATTATGATTGTACTTTAAGTTCTGGAGTACATGTGCAGAACATGCAGGTTTGTTACATAGGTATACACGTGCCATGGTGGTTTGCTGCACCCATCAAACCATCACCTACATTAGGTATTTCTCCTAATGTTATACCTCCCCTAGCCCCCCACCCCCTGACAGGCCCCAGTGTGTGATGCTCCCCTCCCTATGTCCATGTGTTCTCATTGTTCAACTCCCATTTATGAGTGAGAACATGTGGTATTTGATTTTCTATTCTTGTGATAGGTTGCTGAGAATGACGGTTTCCAGTTTCATCCATGTCCCTGCAAAGGATATCAACTCATCCTTTTTTATGGCTACATAGTATTCCATGGTGTATATGTGGCACGTTTTCTTTATCCAGTCTATTATTGGTGGGCATTTGGGTTGGTTCCAAGTCTTTGCTGTTGTCAATAGTGCCACAATAAACATATGTGTGCATGTGTCTTTATAGTAGAATGATTTATAAACCTTTGGGGATATACCCAGTAATGGCATTGCTGGGTCAAATGGTATTTCTAGTTCTAGATCCTTGAGGAATCGCCACACTGTCTTCCACAATGGTTGAACTAATTTACACTCCCACCAACAGTGTAAAAGTGTTCCTACTCCTCCACATCTTCTCCAGCATCTGTTGTTTCATGATCGCCATTCTTACTGGCATGAGATGGTATCTTGTTGTGGTTTTGGTTTGCGTTTCTTTAATTAGCAGTGATGATGAGCATTTTTTCTTATATCTGTTGGCTGCATAAAGGTCTTCTTTTGAGAAGTGTTTGTTCATATCCTTTGACCACTTTTTGATGGGGTTGTTTGTTTTTTGTCTTGTAAATTTAAGTTTTTTGTAGAAAGTTCATTTTTGAGGCTGTCACCTACATAACAATATTAAGTCTTGTGATGCACGAACAGAGATATCTTTCCATTTATTTAGATCTTCTTTAACTACGTTCAACAATTTTTTTAGAATACAAGTGTGACACTTTTTTGATAAACTTATTCCTAAGAATTGTATTTTTTGATGCTATTATAAATGGCATTGTTTTCTTAATTCCATTTTGTTTTATTCATTGTCACTATAAAACACAATTTGTTTTTGCATATTGATCTCATATCCTGCAAGCTTGTTAAACTCATTTATTATATCTAATAGTTTTTTAGTCAATTATTCAGGATATTCTGTTTAAATATTTTAGAGTAATCTATTTAAAAGATCATCCAAGTGGAAATAGTTTGACTTTTTTTCCTTCCAATCTGAATGCCTTTTATTTCTTTTCATTGTCTAAATGCCCTGACTAAAAGCAGCTCTAGTAGAATATTGAATGGAAGTGGCAAGAGTGTATCTCCTTGTCTTGTTCCTGTTCTTTCAGGGAAATGTATTTAGTCTTTTCCCTTTAAGTATGATGTTGGCTGTTTATTATCATGTTGAAGAAGTTTCCTTCCATTCCTGACCTGTGGAGTGTTTTTAAAACAAAAGGTTGTTGATTTTGTCAAATGCTTTTCTCAGTCTGTTGAAATGGTCATGTGGTTTTGCCTTAATTCTATTGACATGCATGTTACATGAAATAATTTTTAAATATTAAACCAACCTTGCCTTCCTGAGATAAATCCCACTTTGTATACATAAGTTTGAATTGTTACATCTTCTTGATAGATTGACACTTTTCTTTTTCTTAAATGTCCCTCTTTATCTCTAGTAACATTTGTTATTTTAAAGCATGTTTTGTCAGTGTAAAGCCACTCAAGCTCTCTTAGCATAGTGTTTGTGTAATATATCTTTTCTCATTTTTTTTTTTTTACTTTCAACCTACTGGTATCTTTGAAACTAAAATGTGACTTCTGTAGACAGTATGTAGTCCATAATTTTTTTTCTGCCTAAAAATTGGATATTTTAGATGATTTCTTGTAGCAATTCTTGATGCTGCTTTCTCCCCCTACTCCAACTCCAGGGCTTGTTGTTGCTTAATTGTTTGCTGTTTGTTTAGTGACTTGGCTGGACTATATCAGCAAAGTCTATTTCCCTGTGCAGCTTTTTATACTGATCCTCAGCCAGTGAAGCCTGGGGCATGGTTATAATACCCCTAAGCCCTTTCTCCCTTCCCCCAGAATAACAATGGTTTTAGCAGGCTTCTCTGAATTTCTTTCACTGATCTATTAAGCTTCTAGCTGGTCTGTTGTATCTATTGACATCACACTCAACTGTTAGCCTCCAGTAACTGTTGCCTGAAATGGCCTATTGTTTTCAACAATGCCTTGGGTTATAAATTACTCCACAGTCCGATCCAATTAAAGTCAGGCTCCTTTGCAGGGTAATCTTTGAGACCAGTCTTTGAGACATGTTATAGCCTCAGGAGAGCTCTTTTCAGCCATCTCTTTTTCTGGTTCTTCTGTTAAACTTCTAGTTGGTCTACTCTTTAACTTATTGCAATCATGGAGCTACTAGCTTTTCTTCCTTGCTCACAACCTAAATCTTCATTGTTTTTGACAGTGCTCTTAGGCTTGAACATCTCTATATTTTGTTCCAAATAAAGTTAGCGTACTTAGAGTTAGTTATAGAGTTCTCTGTTCTATAGCCTGTCTCCTCTCCTTGGCAGAAACTCTGTTCCACTACTCTGGAGATGGGGATAGAGATAGTAACCTACTTCTCTTGGAGTGATACCCCTGGTGTGTGAGTGGGATGCTGGACTGGGGTAGTAGCCACTGGTCATCTTGGTTTATTTCCACTGTTGTGAAAACTCAGTCTTATGAGTAAGTTGAGAGTTATTGGGGTCCAGTATTCCTAATTTGCTGTTTCTGGGGTAGATTCAGTCACATTTGCCTGCAATAGAGTCTGTTCAGCATATTGCTAGGATTGGGGTAGGGCATCAGTTTGGTTACGTATGCTGACAACCTGACTTTTCTGGGTAGAAACTGTAGTCATAAACTGGGATCTGGGATTAGAGGCAGCCCCATCCTCATGGCTACATTCATCCAGAGTAGAGTTTTTCTCACATTGAGCTGAGGGGTGGGTAGAGAAAACAGGCCGTGCCTTCGGGTCTTACCAATATTTAGAAGATTTTTTTCGATTTCTGTCTGCTCTTAGGACAATTTCCAGAGACTGGATGGTTGTTTTTGGTTTTTAATGATCTCACCAGTTATAGTTGTTTCACTAGGAAATCTATGGTGCTTCTCATGCTGTCATTCTAGAAGAGCTTCTCCCTTCTTCCCCCTTTCCCCTCACTTTTGCTGCCCTTAGTTTGCACCTCTCATGGAAGCTTTGTCTCACATACACTTTCTGGGGACCTTATACTAAGAAATCATTTTAGAAAGAATGTTCGGACATCTGTAAGAAAGTACTGCATGAGTGGAAGTGATGCCGATGGTTGATGAAGTGGGCTGCTACATCTTAACCTGGACCACAAGTTAGTAGACTGTTGCAGAGCTCAAGTTGTTCTCTTACCATCCTCCCAAGATTGGCATTTTTACTCTGAGAGGGACTGGACTATCAGCCATCAGGTGATCATAAGGCGAAACGGGTTGCCATATAGTCACAAAATTTGGAATTTTAGAGCAGGAAAGGGTTACCAGGTATGGACAGCATCTTTATTTTATAGATGAGAACACTATAAAGGCTCAAACTATAAGGCTCAAACAGGTAATTTTCCAAAGCCAATCAGATAACTAATGTCTGAGTACATAAGTCTTTTGATTCTTCGTTTTGGTCTTTCCACAAGGCACTATGTGAGACTTGCTCCCTCATTTCTTTTAAGAAAGAAAAGTACAATAAAATGCAAATAAAAATAAAACACCTATTATAAAGCAGCTTTCTATTAAAGGATATTCATATATTCTTTGAGAAAAAATAATCGACTCAATGTGTGTACCCTTCTTGTAGTCCACTTGATAGTCTCATTTCAGTGACTGAATCTAATCTATTCTGGAGTCAAACTGAAGGAAAAAGAAAAAATATTCATATGTGAACTTTTAATTCTATTGCCTCACTATGAATTTGCATCTAGGTGTTAGCCCTTCTCAACCATTCCTTTCTCAATTTCCCAGTGATGTTAGCTGAGTGTGTGTGTGTGTGTGTGTGTGTGTGTGTGTGTTCGCTGGGGGGAAATCCCCTGCACTCACTAATATGAACTAAGAAAAAACAAAACACAAAGCATCTTGCAGTTTGATGTAAAAGAGATGTTGGGGTAGTATATGGATGATGTATTATTCTCATAATTTTTACTGAGTATCAGTAATCATTGCAAAAGTGTTGTATCTTATCCTAAAAGTATAAGAAATGTAATTTAAAATAAAAACTAACATTTAAGTGCCAACTACATGCAAAATTCTTTACTTGCTTTATCTCATTTAATGTTCCTAGCTACTCAATGAGGCAGATATTTTCCTCCCTGTTTCAGATAAGGAATTTCTGAAAGGTAATTAACTTCACCAAGGTCACCTGGCAACAAGTAGAAGAGCGAGAAGTAGGCTCATAAAAATTATCTCAAAATTCTTTCATCAACACTCTATGATGCTGCTTCTTTTCAACAACAAATGTTTTTTAAATGGAAAATCTGGATGTGCCATGGAGTTTTACAAATCCAGATATTTAGGTGTACTTATGGAACTTGTTCTTTGGCTTCCTGTTTTTTAAAAATTATAGTGTAAAGTTCATAGAGATCTGGAACTTCATTCCTTCTATGAATGACTGCTCATGGAGTCTGGTAACATGCAAAAGTTTCAGTGTTTGCTACCATCCTTGTTGTTACCACCTCGTTCTTATCCTCCTTCTTCCTCATGTATAGAGACCATATAAGACAGTTTGCTGGACAATTCTGGTTTGTGCCTATACCTTTGCATAATTATCATTATTATTCATTCCCCAAAGTGTCCTGGTTTAGATAATTTCATGGTCACCTTAACGTTCATAACTGAACGTGTCAAGGGTGTTGTATTGCAGGTGCCCACTAGGTGTCAGCAGTGTGACCTCCAGAGAACCCTCAGAGAAAGGATTTCATTACAAAAGTCAAATCAGAGCAAATAATTAAGTGTAGTTCCAGAGCTACCTGAAGCCTTGGTCATTCAAAACAAATAAGAGGACAGGGGGAGGAGAGAAGGAACAAGGGCAGATCAGGTAGCTCCTTCTTGGGATCTGATAGACAGGGAAGGTTTCCTTTCCTCATTAGAAGGACTCCAGTGATCTGTGGAATGAGCACTACAGTATCCTTTTAAATTTTCACCCACAAGACAAAGCCAGTATGCAGTGAAATGAGGAAATGCCTTTAAGTGAAGAGATTTTTATTCCTTTCATAAATTGCTCAAGCCATGATTGGATGGAGGTCCTCCAGGTAGCTCCATGGACTTTAACAAGTCTATTGAATAACTGCATTTGAGTTGGAAGCTGAGTTGCCTGAACACAAACGATTTAAAGAAGATTAGAAAGTGTCTACATACAGAGCTCAATAACACACTCGGAATCTTCTTGGGAGGACCCACGGACTGTATCTATATTACTTTTGACCCAGGTGGATGCAGTCACTCTCTAGAAGCCTCCCCGACTTCAGATGTGTGGCACACATCCACACAGGGGTGTGTAGATAGGAGAAGCCCACAGGAATGGCTCTGCAGATGTTCGTGACTTACAGTCCTTGGAATTGTTTGCTACTGCTAGTGGCTCTTGAGTGTTCTGAAGCATCTTTTGATTTGAATGAATCTGCAAATTCCACTGCTCAGTATGCATCTAACGCTTGGTTTGCTGCTGCCAGCTCAGAGCCAGAGGAAGGGATATCTGTTTTTGAACTGGATTATGACTATGTGCAAATTCCTTATGAGGTCACTCTCTGGATACTTCTAGCATCCCTTGCAAAAATAGGTAAGTCCTTAAACACCTGGTTTGGTGAGTTATTTTTTTACATAAGATAGTGAATGTGAAAATGCCTTATAGATAATGGGCTAAGAGGATTTTAACTGTTACTGCTATTACATTAAAAATTCTCTTCCCTTCAGTCAAGGGAAAGTCATAACTGCATTTTACTAAGCTATTTAATACATTGAGATTGCTCTTTGAAATTTGAGAGCGTACTTCTGGGTACTGGGCTGTGTTGGTTTCTTCTCATTTCAGGGTGACAACCATGTGACATTGTTGACATGCAAAACTCTCAAATTCTATGCTTTAAAAATATAGAGAATAAAGCACGTAGACCTGGGCATGATGCAAGGTGGAAATTTCAGGAAACATGTAATGTTTCTTCTGTAAAATATTCTTGGCTGTGTAATTGTGGGCTTCATCAATGACCCCATTGTTTATTCTTTAAAAGCAGTGTGTGCTTCTTGCAAATTCACAGAAAGCAAAAAACAAGAAAACCATAGGCAACTTGTATTACTCAGTGATGGGATGTCGGGGCATATAAGATTATATCTGTCAGTAAAATATTAGTTTATACCTACCAAGTGGGGCCAGTGAGGCACCTCTAATTTCCTTTGTGAAATAAAGTGAATCCAAGTTAATAGATTAAATTCCAATCAAGGGATCTTTGTGTCAAAAACCAAAGAGGTGGCTATACTCTGTGACTGTTTAATCCCTAACTGCACCCCCTTATCTCTTTAAAACCAGCTTATTCTAAAGTGGAAAATTAATATAATTATCTCAAATGCTAAGCACAATGCCTCCTTTGCCTCAGCTATAAACTTTATGCTATTTGAGTATGTAGATTGCCTTATTGAGATAGAATCAATGAAACATTTTAATTCTCATTTATTTATATGTGTATATTTTCTCTAGGATGGGTGTGTAATGTGGGTTGAGCCTTGAGGTCTGGCAGTTACCTTCTGTGTGCTCTGGCTATTCACTTAGCTCCCTCCCTGTGGGTGTGGGGACACTGGTATAGGTGTCCCCTTTAGACTCTCCTTTATAGTTGCTATTCATTTTGAGCTAGTAAAGTGTGAATATTAAATAGGAATTGTTAGTTTGAAGAAGTCTTGTGCAATTTGCTTAGTGAATAAGTTACACAAAGGATCTTACTATATTTTTAAGAGGTATACGAGTAAAAATGGCTTTCCAAATGGATAACATTCTCAGTTCAGAACAGTCTAACATCTTTTGTGAAATCATATGGACACTGATTGTGTTCAAGGTGATCTTACTTGGCACTTGAGTTTTCCTTTTAAAACAATATGCTAAAGATTCCGTGTTCCCTGCTCCCCACTCCACAACCTGGCTTCCTCTTCACAGAAATGGCTCAAGTCGATCTGAGTATCAGGAAACTCGTCCTGTCACTGACTAGCTAGTTGCTCTGTTTATCAGTAAACATCTAAATGCAGAAAGGCTGCATTTTGTCTTGGTTTTATATTTGTGTAAAACCTAGCTTGTTTTGTAGAGGCATTGTATGCACCCAGATTCATTCTGTCTAGGAGTGAAGAGCACTGTGAAAATACGATTATTCATAGAACTGTTGGTTTAAATGTTCTTGATTTTCATGATGTAATTTAACATACTTTAGAAAAAAAGAGTAGGATATCAGAACACGCTTATTCGAGTACAATTTCATATTTACTAGTCTTCAAGAATTTAGATTATTTTTATATTCCATATGGACATGAGGAGTGAGGAGATAAAAAGGCCATATTTATTGAATATATACTATGTGCCAATTACTGGGCTGGTAGTTTTATGTATAAGGGCTTGTTTACTAGGGCCAAAATAATAATGATGATGATGATTTATAATTTCAGCACTTAAGAAATTCATATGAGTTTTTAAAGATTATGTTATAAAATATGAATCAGAATAAAATTAATAATCATTATTATGATTCATTCTTTTATTCCTCATTCCATCAAGGTACATTTTCTGAGAACCCATGAAATATGTGGAAATGACCATGGTCCCTGACCTCAAGGAACTTGGTCTAATGGGGAAGATAGGTTAACTTAGTACTTATTGCCCATAGATACTCTGACAGAAAAACATCAAAACTCTCCCCCAATCCTTTTTAAAACACCCAACTATATGCACTTATAAAACAAAGATAATGTATAACAAAGATAATACAAAGCCACCTCAGACTTTGTGGTTTATCTTCTACTTCAGTTCCACATCTTAGAATACCACAGATGAATGTTTCTTGAATCTTTGGGAAGAACATAATTGTAGGGCATTCTTTGACTTTCAGACAGGACTTTTAATATTTGTGTCCATTTAAGCTCTAAGGCCTGAAACTGTAAATTTTAAATGATTGACTCTATTGTCCATCATGAAAGGGAGAAGTTTTAAAATGTGAAAGGCATGTAGCATTTCCCTTTACAGGGCCCTACTTATAGATGTGTGGGCTCTTCCTGCTACAACTGTGTAGAGAGCAACTTGGCTTAAGGCAGGTGAATGTTGGAACCATTTCAGGAAACTGGATTCCTGGAAGCAGGGCCAAACTGGGGAGCCACAGGGCCTGAGAAAATCACACTATGAGCTCTTCCACCTCCTTTATATATTGAAAAAAGTTAAGTTTGGTTAAAATAAGCACTAACTGAAGAAGAAGGAGAAGGAAAACGG
Source organism: Pan troglodytes (assembly GCF_028858775.2). Taxonomy (NCBI): domain Eukaryota; kingdom Metazoa; phylum Chordata; class Mammalia; order Primates; family Hominidae; genus Pan; species Pan troglodytes. Next base: position 20,346,141 of record NC_072410.2, on the reverse strand, counting down.
TAAGGAGAAAGAGAAGAAGGAGGAGATGGATAAGGAGAAGGAGGAGGAGGAAAAAGGAAGGAGGAGGAGGAAGAGAGTAAGAAGGAGCAGCAGGAGCTGGACAAAGAGAAGATGAAGAAGGAGGAGGAGGAAGAGAGTAAGAAGGAGCAGCAGGAGCTGGACAAAAAGAAGATGAAGAAGGAGGAGGAGAAATAGGAGGAGAAGAAGAAAGAAGTAAAATAAAGAGGAGGAAGAGGAAATGCAGAAATAAGCAGTGATTAGAAAATGATGAGTTCAGTGCTCCAGAAGAGGTGCTTACACCAACCCTGAAGCCAAATGAAAGTGGGGATGGTATTCCTTGGTGATAATTATACCCTGTTGTGTTAACTTTCTTGCTTATAGTCGATGGAGAAGTTCAAAGCCATGGTCAGGGAAGCTCATATCATCTATGGATGGGTGAATCTAACAATTCCCAAGGAGATATTTGCTGGCTCCCCATGGCCTATGGCTGGAAGTCCACCGCCTTCCTTAGGTTTGAATTCAAGGTCTTCCATTATTTGTTTCAAAATCATTTTCCAAGTCCTCTCCTGACACTTTTCCCAGTTCAAAGGTTGCTCCAGCCAGGTGGATCCCCTCAATGAATGTCAAAGATATCTGGCTGGGCCATTTCTTCCTCTCTTCTTTGACTCTTGATGTTCTCCCCACCTAAAATTTCTCCCATTCTGTCACCCAAATATGCAAATCCTCATCATTCTCCAACAATCTGTTCAATCTCTTGTCATGAAAAAGCTCCTCTGATAAACATTTAACTGTTTATTCATTCATTTATACACTCAGCAAATAAGCCAGCTGTTGTGGACAAGATGCTGTGCTAAGCATTTGGGGACATATGAAGATGTAAATCATTCTGCCTGAGTCTGGGGAGTTTCCACATTAGTAGGAGACATGAATCATGCACAAAACATAGTAGACAGGGATTATTGTTATTAGACGGAGTGAGATAAAATGTTTTATTATTAGTAATTCAGAGGAAGATATGAACTCAGGAAGGAGCTAGGGAAAGCTAAGCCTCAAAGGATGAGCAGGACTTAAAGGGACCAAGGAAAAGGACAATCCAAGCAGTGACAACGGAATGAGAAGACAAGTAAGAGGCCTGCAGAGTGACAAGGCCCTTTGGCTGAATGCAGGCTACATAAAGATAGTGCCGAGTGTGTGGGAGACAGACTTGGAGAGAGCCCCGTGGTGATCTCCTGAGCTCTGATCTCTCACCATGTTTGTTGATATGTTCAATATACCCTTCATTATATACTTACATGTCATCTTCTTTGTTCATGTCTTGTTTCCAAAACCTTATCAATAGTGGGAATTGCAGTTGTCTATCTCTTTGGTCTTCCACCTGGCGGTACTTAACATCGTCTTTGCACAACCAATACCCTTGGTTTACAATCCAGAAGATGCTTTGTGTGCCTTCAGAATCTTAGGTGGGAATTGAGACAATCAGAGACCCATGGTGTAGAAAAATCATCTGGCAGTAGAGTGTGGTGAGACCGGAGGTCAAGAAGACAATGCAATCATTAAGATGAGAAATGGGGAGATCCTAAATAAAGGCAGTGGCCAAAGAAATGGAGAGGAGGGGATAGATTTTAGGTGTAGTGAGTGAGAGTCATGACATAAGAAATAAATACAGAGCTGAATGCATGAAGGGTCACTCATGAGAATGCCACCTGATTTCCCTCTTCAGTGGCTGACCAGATATCAATGTCATTGGTTAAACACAGGAGACAAAATAAAGGACTTTTAATTTTTGTGTATGTGTTTGGTGAAGAGGGGAATGAGGTCAGGTAAGTTTGGAACAAGCTGAGGTTTTGGTGACTATGATAGATTCTGCATGAGCTTGAAAGCTGGGCTTGCACGAGTGCAAAAGTTTCACCCTCGTTTCTCCTTTTCCCTCATGCACCCTCGCAGGTCCCTGTAAGATAGGAAAGCAGGAAGGAGGAGGGGGGAGGGGGCAGCTGGCTGTGAATGATTCTGTGACCTGCGCCGAGCTGGGCATGTTACCTACTGATCTTATTGGCGACCCTCATGACACTACCAGTTCCTGCTACAGATGGGACGCTGAGGCTGAGATGCCAGTCAGCTTGTCCACGGTCCTGTCTGCTTGACTTTAAAAGACCTCAGGTACACCCAGACCGTTTCGTTTGCAAGCACCTAACTGTGCTCTTCGCTGTTCCGCAGGCTTCCACCTCTACCACAGGCTGCCGGGCCTCATGCCAGAGAGCTGCCTCCTCATCCTGGTGGGGGCGCTGGTGGGCGGCATCATCTTCGGCACCGACCACAAATCGCCTCCGGTCATGGACTCCAGCATCTACTTCCTGTATCTCCTGCCACCCATCGTTCTGGAGGGCGGCTACTTCATGCCCACCCGGCCCTTCTTTGAGAACATCGGCTCCATCCTGTGGTGGGCAGTACTGGGGGCCCTGATCAACGCCTTGGGCATTGGCCTCTCCCTCTACCTCATCTGCCAGGTGAAGGCCTTTGGCCTGGGCGACGTCAACCTGCTGCAGAACCTGCTGTTCGGCAGCCTGATCTCCGCCGTGGACCCAGTGGCCGTGCTAGCCGTGTTTGAGGAAGCGCGCGTGAACGAGCAGCTCTACATGATGATCTTTGGGGAGGCCCTGCTCAATGATGGCATTACTGTGGTGAGATGTCATGTGCCCCCCCGGCTTCCGGGGGAGATGAGGGTTCGGGGGGGGGCGGGGGCTGGGGACCGGAGGCTGTGGAGACGGCTCCAGTGTGGCTCAGCGCAGCAGGGCAGGGATGAGCTTCAGCCCATGCGGTGTGGTCCGAGTTCTGGTGAATTTCCTTGGGATCTGCACTGCCTACATAACGGTTCACTCACACTGCTTGTCATTCACAAACCAACTAGTTTCATTAAAGAGTGGAAAAGGAGAGAGAACGTATCATTCTTGAGTTAAATGTACTTTTTCACTTAGCAAACAGAAACTGTTGCTAATGGCCCTTCTGGGGTTTCACGACCGCTAAAGCAGAAACTGATGGTTTTATTTCCTCTCCATCATCAGACCTCACTCTCATTCCCTTTATATGCATTTTTGTTTTGTTTTTAACATACCACATTAGATTAGGTTAAATAAAAGATAAGGGTCAGGGAAGAGATGACAACAGATTTGTGAAAATGTGTTAGTTTTTGTATCACTCAGTTGCAGGACTTGTATGGAAAAAAGTGAATGAGGCGTTTTTGCTTATGAGCCTTTCTGGTGGGAAACTGAGAAGAACATACAGGCTTGAGCAACACCCAGCATTAAGGCTCAGGGGATGTCTGTAGGCTGGGGGTGCTGGAATATTGAGAACTAGCCAGTCCCGTTGCTCAATTTCATTAATTACTAAAAACCTTCAGCAGTTGTTAGACAAGAAGACTTTTATACATACTTTCATATACTTTTCTTATTTTTAAATTTCTATCACAGCACATAAGTAATACTAGAATACATTTTCACTGTAAGAATCAAACAGTACAAAACTATATAGCATGAAACACAAAAGCTTCTGCTTGCCCTCACCTCCTCCTCTATGAAAGAGGCAACCACTTTCATCAGCTTGACCTTTTCCCTCCTGTATTTGTTATATGCATATACAACATTTTTGCAAATCTTTTATCATCTATGTGTGTGTGATCTGTATTTTTTAATATGAAGTGGGTGCATTTTATGTATTGCTTAGATATAACAAGTCTTTCCGTGTCTTGTTTTTTTTTTCTTTTTTTTGAGACAGAGTTTCACTCTTGTTGCCCAGGCTGGAGTGCAATGATGCAGCCTCGGCTCACTGCAACCGTGTCTGGCCCTCTTTCTATGTGTTTTCAGCTATTGCATAGTATTGCATAAATTAAGTTTACAGTAACTTATTTAGCAGTTTCCTGATGAATGTGTCATTCAGGTTGTTTCCAGTGGTTCATTCTTACAAGCAATGTTGAAATGCATATTGAATATTCTTTTTTTCTGCATGCCTCTCTCTTTGCATTCGTATTTTTACGTGATGTTTTCTTAGAAGTGAAATTTCCAGTTTAAACAGTATGTACATTTAACAATTTAAAATGTGCTGCTGTTTTAATCAGCTCCTATCTGCCTCCTTGGTAAATGAGAGATTCTCACTCTAAGGTTATAGATGGCCAAACACAGACACCCAACACTGGGCAGATGAGACTGACAACAGTTTATCAGTCACCTGTACTTGCCAAGGGGAGGAGGATGCCACATGCCCCGCAGGACCACACAGAAGCTGCGCTTGGGAACGGAATGAACAACCAGGAGCTGTGGGAGGCAGGCTTTGTGGTAACAAGAGGGTGAGGTGCTTCCTGGTTCTCACAGGAGGAGATGATTGAGTTGTTGGAATAATTTTGCAGGTTGGCAGGGACCTAAGACCTTCTACTCAGGAAGAAGCAGGAACTGTGCCTGGTACCCTTGATAAGGAGGGTGGTTTGGCTGGGGCACCTTATCCAGGGATCGGTGTGGGGAGGGAAACTTGCGTGTAGACCAGTTGAGGTCCTCATAATTTTGCCAAATATCGTGGCAGTACATAATATCGAACCTTAATTTCAGGCCCTGGACCACAGGTGTCAAGATTTTCCAGAAAGCCTTTATCAGCTTATACTTCCTTAGTGTGTTGCACCCATATTTTCTTATGTCTTTGACAAGGGACATTGTTTCCTTAATGTTTTCTAAGGCCATGAGCAAAAAGGATTTCTCATGTTTGTTTGAATTTGCATTATAATATTGAGCAACTTTTCAGCAACTGCAAATCATGACTCTGTCACATGCTGTACATTGAAAGCTCATGTCCTTTCTGGGTTGACAAACTTAAAAAAATACTAGACACCAAGTTAAATTTAAATTTCAGATAAACAATGAATACTTTTCTTTAGTATAAGTATGTCATATCCCAATGTTTATATGCAAATGTTGCGTCTTGCTCATTTTTCTTTGGGACCACTTGCTTAAAAAAAAGATTTATAGGAATTCATTAAATTATCTTACCTTTAAACTTTTCAATGTCCCATGAAGACCAAATATTTTCTTCCATTCTATTATTTAAATTTTTTTAGATTATGGTATCTTTTACCCTATAGAAATTCTAAATTTTTATATCGTGAAACCTGCTAATGACTCTTTTTTGCTCCTGCGTTTCATATTTTGCTTCCAGAGATTGTGTCTAACCAAAAGACATGCAAACATTCTGTTTTTAATTTTTTTCCCATTTACAATTTACTAATTCATTTGGCAAGCAAGATCTTTTTTTAAAAAACTTTATGCAAAAATAGTACAGAGAGGAAAAGTCCCCCTTTGAAAAATAATCTGAGCCATATCCACGGATTTCCTAAGCAAAGGAGGCCCATACATGAAGCCGGATGTCAAATCATTTATTCATAGCGAGAATCCCTAACTTTTGAGGCAAGGCACTAGAATCATCAGGCTGGTGCATTCTACCCTTGTGGGCAAGCTTCACGAAAAGCCACATTGTCAGGAAGCTGCCCGGGGAGTCTCGACTCCAGACTGTCATAGGATTCAGAGATTTCATTTCTCAGAGTCTGGTCCTCAGGCCAAGTGTTTCAGCATCACACTGGTGGGACTGATGAGTCTTCGGATGTCCAGTCCCATTTCATACCCTCTGACCCAGACTGTCTGGGAGTTGAGCCTAGAAACCTGTGTTATTAAAACCTCAGATGACCGCTGAAGTTTGAGAACTATGGATTTATTGCCTTTAGGTTGAGAGAAGCTGATATATGTTGATAAAAAATGATGATACGCCTAGAACAAGGACCTTATCCATCTCCCCAGACGACACTGGACTAGTCTCTGAGATCCCCTTTCCCCAACCCATTCCATCTATAAATACTGTCATACTTTCAGTTTTGTTACAAATGAGTAAGTGTCGTTGTCTGGGAATCCATTCCATCTCTTAAGGTAGGCCCTCTGACCCATGATGTGTCCATTTCCTAGTTCATCTCCCAGGGATAACCTTCTTTCACTCAGATCCAAGTTTTTTGGAGGTTATTTGGTTACTCTCACCCGCACTACTGACAATGTCCCGGAGGGTGTTTATCTGTGACAAGACCAGGGACACCCCTTGGAAGTCCATTCTGAAGCAATTATTCAACCTTTCCTTCATAAATTATTACAGAGGTCAAGATACTACTGGATAAATGCCATCTCTTTAATTTTCACAGCATATTCTTTATTCATCAAAATCTCAGATATAATCTACAAAAGTTCTTGCCAAGGAAGAGTCTTTATCAATTACCAAGGAAAGCATTTGACTCCTTCCTCGAGCTTGAGAATCTGACTTCCTCCTGAGTTGTCTCTAGATTTCACATGGAGAGCCAACTCCGGCTTGGTTTCTGGTTGGGGTTTGTTTGTTAGCAACATGTGTTTGACTTCCCCAGAGTTTAATTGCTTTGGGGGAGACATTTATAAGAATGATCATTTCAGGATAAAATCATAATTTTCAAGCGACCGGAGTATCTGCTGAGGACACTGTTGTGACCTCTGCTGGGTAGAGCTGCTGTTGCGTTGGCTCCGTGGGGTTGTCCACACGTCAGTCTTGGGCCACTCTGTGGTCACCCACAGCACAGTGAGTATTAAGTGTGCACTGGCACTGCTGGGTCCCTAAGTGAAACCAGAGAAGCCCCAGGGCCATATTTAGAACACAGCTGAAAAGGAACGGGTACTTGCTGCCGTCCAGTTGTATTTTGAGCTAAGGGCCTTGACCTCACCCTTTCATTGAGGAAGGAGCCTTCTTGGGGGCAGCAGTCACAAGCATGCCTTTTCGGCAAGGAGGCTGAGTCATCCAGAAGGTGGCCTGTGATTGTGGGTTACATGCGACAACGCTGCAGATCTTCATCCACGAAAGAGCTGCCTTCCCACCAAAGAGAAGGGGTTGCTCCCAACAGTCGAAATATTGATGAATCTGATTCTCCAGATCTCTTGTCCCACTTTTTTCTCCCTCTTGCTGAATATTTTAGGTTATGACACTAATCACCAGAACACACATACGCTTAATGGTAGGCAAAAGGAGGGAGACAAAACCCAGATAGCTTTAGTGTCCTCACCCGCCACTATACACAAATGGTTACAACGTGAGAAGATGGATACAAGAATTAGCTTGACCTTAGTAACTATCTCACCATGTACAGCATATATATATATATATATATATATACACACACACACAATATACACACACATGCACATATATATACATATATAATATATAGAAAAATATCTCATATATTTATATATTAACATATTAGCATATATAAACATCATGTTGTACAGCTTAAATATATATAATTTTTTATTTTAAAAAAAGAATGTTTCTAAAATTGCATAAACAATATCCCTAGTTAAATCTCATGACCAAAATCACAGCAGGAAGACAGGTGCATCTACTATGTCACTTTTGCATTTATTAGTGTTTTATTAAACCCTTTGCTTTTACTAAGAGGCATGACCAAGTGCCCTTACTTCATGAATGAAGACAATAAGGCAAAGGAGGTTAAAATAAACTGCATAAGGACACACTGCCTGAACAATGACAGAGCAGACACGGGTGTGCACAGCTCTCCCTCCTCCCAAACTTTTTCCTTTTTTCCTTACCTTTTGAATTTTCCACTCATGGAACTGGGAGGGACAAGAGAGAACCCATGTGCTACCGATGAGGAGACTGGACTTAAGTCCAGTGAGTGAAGCCAGTGTTCTTTCTGCAAAACACTATGGCTTGAGGCAACATTCTGATCCTGTTGTGCCTCCTCTTGCTGTAAAACTGGGATAATGACATTCTTCAGCTCATAGGATCACTGGAAAATTTATATTCAGCTCTTAGCAGAGTGAATGCCCAACCTGGAGTAAGCACTCAATGAATGCTGGCCATGACTTTGTATTGAAGCAGCTCCCGGACACTGTTTAGTGGTCGGCTCATTCTGAACAAGCAGCTGATTTTAAATATGGCACCACCTCACGGATGGGAGGGCGGATTGTTCTTAGATTTATAATCTGCCCTCGTTTTCTTGGATCAGCTTGCTGGATAAGCAACAAAGTGAGGCCACTAAGCTTTCTATCACCCCCAGCTCCTTATCTCCTCTACCTCATCAGAGAGGTCAAAGGCCCAGACAGGCCAGGGCTGAGGCTGGAACCCAAGCAGCCTGACTCCAGGGTGTCTCTGCTCTTGACTGCCACCCGGTACTTCCCCTTTTCCTCATCCCTCTCTCCCCTCCTACTCTTGCTCCCTCCTCTGGTGACATCTTCCTGGCTCTGGATGCCATTCTCTAGGAGGATAGTGGGAGGGAAAGTGGAACTAAATGTTCTGAGCACTGGGCCAGTCACCTTGATGGGTGCTTCATGCCATTTTCCTTATTTAAGCCTCATGGCACCTTAATGAGGTGGTGATAGTACACAGTGGTTAAGGACAGAGACCCCCTGGACCCAGACTGTCTAGGTCCACATCTCTGTACTGACCCTTCTCGGTCCTTCAGGCCTCTTGGGTGACTTAGCAGATCGCCATGTGCCTAAGTTTCTTCACTGTTATTTTTGTTATAAAGACACAGATTCTCATAGAAGTCATTTATCTATTCATTCACTAGAGTTTATTCTATGCAGCTCAGTATCCCAGAGACAGAGTGAAAAGTCATACTCACTGCTTTGCCCAGCCAGCAATTCCCTTTGGGTGAGGCAATCAGTGGCAACAGTTTCTATCAGAGACCATTGACCTTTCATGCAGTTTGCAATTTGCCCTCTATTTATTGTGGATTCTTGCTGCTAGCATTAACTCCTATATCTCCTGATCCCTAATGCTAAAATTCCTTTGCCCTCTTCTCTTCTCATCTGTCTGTCCCTGTAGCAACACAACTTTGCTGGCTAGTTGCCTGTTGGCTCTCTTAATTTCTCTCCATGCTGTTCCCTCCTGCAGTCACAGGACTCAGAATCTAGAATGGAGCATTGCGGAGGGGGCTGAGTCAAGGGCTCTAGTGGAAGAACGAATGCAGCAGGAAGAGTGAATAATGATGAGGCGGCAAGCAGTGGGGACTAAGAGAGGTGGGCAGGGGCTGTGTTGGCCCTGGGGCTGGCCTGCTGCCCAGGTCTCTGTTTCCAGTGACTGAAGCCCTCTTTCCTCAAGCCCCCAAGAGGGAGCAAACTGGAGTGATTTTCCTCAAATTAACTGTCACCGCCAAACTTCAGAGTTGCTTCCTGAGCCTAAACGCTAAGGGTGGGATAAAATCAGGGGCAGGCATGGGCAGAGGGAAGAGTCCCAGGGTCCTATCTCTCCTTCCCCACACCTTGTCATGCACGTGTCCTGCACCCCCACTGTCCTGGACACAGGGCACTTGAGGGTGAACCACGTATCCAGCCTATTCATTTGAGGGCAATTTTTCCTTCATGATTCTTCCTGCTTTATATTTTCCTGCCTCATAAGGGACCCTTACTCTATTACTTATTATTCAAGAAGTAGTAAAGCATAGCCAAGAGCATGGATGGGAAGCCATATGCTTCATTGCAGGTCCTGCCTCCACTCCTTGCAAGCTGAGTGACTTCAGGTGAATCACTTACCCTCTCTGGGCCTCAGTTTCCTTTCTGTAATATGGAGATATGGTTGATGGAGGGTTAAAATGGATTGATACACGTAAAGCATTTAAAATAGCACGTGGCACAGAGTGAGCCCCTGTGTTTGGTGTTATTCATCCAAGTCCACCTGCATGAGTACGTCTGAGCCACAGAGCTCTCCTGACACCCTAATGATGCCACATTGTCGTGTCTGTCTATCTGAACGTTGCAGTCTCAGCTTCTCTTAAAGAAGAGCTGTATGTGCACTTGAACAGCATCTTGAGGGGAGAGTAGGCATCTTTTCCTTGTCTTCTTTATATTTCCTTTCATTTTATTCTGATTCCAAGGATGGGAGCCAAGAGGAGATAGCTTTACCAAGAGACAGTTTCCTCTGGCCAAGAATATAGGGATCTCACTGTGTATGGGGGTCATGGACCTACAAGTTGCATGATCTTGGGACCCAATCCTTTTGTGCCTCAGTTTCCACATATGTAAGATGAGAATGATTAATCTGACTTCAAAGGGTGATTATGAGGATGTTGTGAAATGAGACTCTGGATGCCTGGTGCAGGGCAGGTGATACACAAATGTCCCCTTGCCCTTCCTGTGTGCCAGAGATGGGTCCACACAAGAACAACCATCTGCCGGGTGTCTGTCAGGCATAGAAATGGAGATTACGCCTACACTTCAGGCAGAAAGGGCCACGCAGCCTTGATTGGTTGGTTTTGGGTGCCTGGGGAGTGAACTCCACAACCCTGCAAAGTCTCAGCAAGGGCCTTATCTGTGAGGCTCTCCCCTGGGGCTGCTTCTGACCTTCTGTTGGGGAGGGCAGGAGTCTGGTGCCCACCCAGCCCAGACATGGGTCCCAAAGGATTCAGGCATTTGCCTTCAGACATGCACTTTCAGCCAAAATATTTGGAGGTTTTCACGGTGAACTTCTCAGCTCACAGCTGGTGTGTGTGTGTGTGTGTGTGTGTGTGTGTCACAGGCAGAGGGAGAAGTAAACCGAGAGAGAGAGAAACAGAGAGAGAGATGCAGCAACCACTATAGCTTGTGATGAAGAGCTTGGACTTGGCTGGGGAGGTGGGAGGACCTGGGAGAAGTGAGGAGCAGATCAGTGCAGGTCCCAGTAAATGAAGGAGAGTGTTGCAGGGGGCGGAGGTTCACCAAATCTGACTCCTAACCTTCCACAACAGGCAACCCCTTTACTTCCTGCACTTGTGGAGTCTAAGCCGCAGACTCGCCCTTTAAGGAGCAGCCTGAAGGGTGTGGGCTAATCCTTGGGAGGCATGCTAAAGCAGGACAGGGCTGGAGGGGCACTGTATTATTTCATTGCAATGCCTCCCATTTGATTCATCAAACACCTGTTTGGTTCATTTTCTTCTGGCTAAATAAACAGAATGGTTGAAGTTTGAATTGTACAAATTGGCTTTCAACTAGACTACACTGTGAGCTACCTAGGAGTAATTAGAACTCACTTCAGGTCACATGCACAAGAAAAAAGAAAAAGCCTCTCGTTATCAAGTTGTCTTTTCTTTGTCAGGAGATGGGGTTGAGCAGCTATGGAAATGGATTTGGAAGAGAAACAGGGAGAAAAGCAATGTCTCTTTAGCTTTTTAGGGAGTAATCAGAAAGAGTGCAGAAAAGCGCATGGGAGAAGTTCTCTCCCGCCAGCCTTGCTGAGTGCCTGGGATGCAGAAGCAAACAAGCTTCATCTCCTGCCTTTGAGGAGCCACAGCTATGAACACATGACTTATTTCTTTTTGTTTGTAGATTATTCCTTTTAACCATGGACCTGCTTGTTCTGTATTTTATTAGAATCCTTTCTAGCCACAGAGAATTCCTAGGAAGTTGCATAATACATTAATAGAAATTCCGGACTTGAGAGAAAAGCGTAGAGCTTCAAGCACAGCCTGGGGACTTTCCTAGTCCTGTGGTTTTCAACAGCTGTCCCACCCCCAACAACACCCGTTCATGCATCCTTAAGGGTCTGTGGGTGTGTTGGGCTGCAGTGGGAAAAAAAACATGCCCGGTGTCACGTGAAAAACCCCATGAGTTGGCTGTTTGGGAGGTGCTGGCTGACAAATAGTTTCCTTATAGCTTCCTCCATGGTTGCATAAATGGATGACATCCAGCAGAACCTGTTACACAGGCCTGGATGGGAGCACTAGATCCAGGCGATGGGTGAGGGAGGAAGCCATTGACCCTGACTCCAGGCTGAGGTCATCCATAATTTCCTCCTTAAACCCCAGGACCAGCTTTGATTGTTGGTGAGTAATAGGCTAATACCACTGAGAGAGCTGAGAGACCATGAAATCTAATTCCTTTTTTTTTTTTTTTTTTTGAGACGGAGTCTCACTCTGTTGCCCAGGCTGGAGTGCAGTGGCGCGATCTCAGCTCACTGTAAGCTCTGCCTCCCAGGTTTGCGACATTCTCCTGCCTCAGCCTCCCGAGTAGCTGGGACTACAGGTGCCCACCACCACGCCTGGCTAATTTTTGTATTTTTAGTAGAGACGGGGTTTCACCGTGTTAGCCAGGATGGTCTCGATCTCCTGACCTTGTGATCCACCCACATCGGCCTCCCAAAGTGCTGGGATTACAGGCGTGAGCCACCGCGCCCGGCCTGAAATCTAATTCCTTTATGTTAACAATTAAGTTCAGTCGTGTCTGGTGGAGCCAGAGGTCCCCTGAGTTCTAATCCTCCATCCATCCATCCATTCATTCATCAAAAAATATTACTGAGCTACTACTTAGGGTCAGACACTGCTTGTTCCACTATGCCAGAGCAATCTCCCTCTCAGAAAAAGCAAATTACAGAGCTAGTCTTTAGTGAGTTTAAATCTATCAGTTACAACTGATGCTTGCTTTTATGGTTAAAAGAGTTTTGAGGTTAAGTGGCTTTTAAACTACCTTTTGTATCATGCAGGTGAACTGACACTAGATGGTGAAAGATAGTCCTAAAGTCATTTGCTCCAAATTGATGTGGGGAGTGAAGGAGGAGAGGGATTTGCATAGACTGAGGGGTGGTAGACTCAGGTGGGTTCTTGGATGGCACCATGGGTGAGGAACAGGTGTTGGTGGAGGTGGATGATAGTATTAGGTTGGTTTTTAATTGTTGAGTCTTAGAAACCTACAGGCAATTGAAAGAAATTGTTTGGTAGTTATAGAAATGAAAATCTAGAGCCTGGGCCAGAGCTCAAACAAGATGCATGTTTGGAAGTCATTGGCAAGTAGGTGATAATTGCAGCTATGAACTATGGCAATCCTCCATCTTTCTTCAAGTTCAGAACAGTTTCAAACTTTTTAAATTGAAAAAGAATTCCTTAAAGAAATGTCATTGCTGCGCCCTAGGTCAATAAACAGGATTTATTGATACACATACTTTTTTCTCCTCCTCATTACGTGTTCTGACATCCATTCAGTTCACCAGCTTGGCCTCCGTTCGCTGAACTTAGAAAGGATAAATGTCCAGAGATCTCAACCCCATGAACATGGATGAACACCTTGTTTAACTTCCCTATCCTGGGCTTCAGGTCTTTTTTTCCCCTCATTTAGGAGTGAGGTGAAAGAGCTTCCTCTCTTCTGCCTTTCACATTGTTATGCAAGCTTGCTAGGTAATTGCTGGTCTTCTTAGTTGGTTTCCTTTTGTGGTCGGAGAGTCAGAGAAGGTGGTTGCCAATAAACTGCCCATGACAGAGTTTACTATGCCAGAGCTCCTTAATACAAGCTAGAAAATGAACTGGGTTCATCATTTAATTTTTTGAGTCAGGTTGTTGACTACAGGTCTTTATGATATTCTTTGCATTTTTCCATTATTTGGCATGCAGGAAAGATCATTCTTATTGTATTATGTTGTGACTCTTAACTTCCAACGTTTTTTTTTTTAACTTGACAGTAAAACAAATAAAGGGTCAGTAATTAGTTAGGCTTTTTGTTTTAAGAAACTGAGTTATGGCAAGCTCAAGCAGTGAAGATTAATTGTAAAGATATGCGAGGCAATGAGGAAGACATAGCCCTCTGTATTAGCCCTCTAGGGCTGCTGTAATAAAATAGCAGAGATTGGGGGGCTGAAACAATCTCTGAAATATGAAAGACTTTTATTCTTTCATATTATGGAGGTTGGAAGTCCAAGAACAAGATGTGGGCAGGGTTGGTTTCTGTTGAGGCCTCATTCCTTGACTTGCAGGCAGCTACCTTCTTGCTTTGTCCTTATGTGGCCTTTCTTCTGTGTGACCCTCCCTAGTATCTCTTCATTTTCTTATAAGGACACCAATCATATTGGATTAAGGCCCCACCCTTATGATCTCATTTTAACTTAATGACCTCTTGAAAGATGCTGTCTCTATATGCAGTCACATTATCAGGTACTGGCAGTTAAATCTCAACATATAAATTTGGAGAGGGGGGCATGATTCAACCCGTAGCTGACCCCTCAGGAACCCAGGAATAATAAGTGCTTTATGATGAGGTGTCACAAAGGTTCATCTAGAACCAAGCTACTTTTAGGAATTTCAGAAGCAAAAGTTCATAGATCTTTTACCATCAGGATGAACTTGATTATGCTGTGTAATAAGCATCTCTCCAAACCTAAATAGCCAAAAACAACAAAGGTTTATTTCTTACTTGTACTACTTGCCTTTTGCTAGCCAACAGGTCTCTCCCTTCATAATCGTTACTCAAGGTCTTTAGCTTATAGAGCAGTTACCATATTGAACATTGCTGGTCACTGTGCTGGAGGAAAGAGAGATTTCTGGAGGGTCTCACCTCAGCAAGCAAATGCCCCATTCTGGAAATGACATATATCTCTTCTATTTGAAACTCTCTCTTGTAATTCTTTCTTGAGAAAAAAACAAACAAAAACTCTCAAACTCAAAAGTTGGCCAGGCATAATCACATGGTGACAATCAACCTCAAAGAGACTAGAAGTGCAATCCTACAAGATTCCTAGAAGGGAAAGAAATATTGGATAAGCAGTACTAATAGCTATTACATTGTCATTTCGGAGCCTCATCAGGGATGCATTTGGTTGCTTGCTCACACTCTGCTGCTTTTTCAATTGAATTTTTTAATTTCTCTTCCCATTTGTACTAATGCTTTTTTTTTTTTTTTTTTTTTTTTTTTTTTTTTTTTTTTTTTTTTGCTGTTAATGAAGAAATACCCGAGACTGGGTAATTTATAAAGAAAAAGAGGTTTCATGGACTCAAGCACCACATAGTTGGGGAGGCTTCACAATCATTGTGGAAGGCGAAGGAGGAGCAAAGCCACGTTTTACATGGTAGCAGGCAAGAGAGCATGTACAGGGGAACTGCCATTTATAAAACCACCAGATCTCATGAGACTTATTCATTATCACGAGAACAGCATGAGAAAAACCCACCCTATGATTCAATTACCTCCCACTGGGTCCCTCCCATGACAAGTAGGGATTATGCGAGCTACAACTCAAGATGAGATTTGGGTGGGAACACAGCCAAATCATATTGTTTTACCCCTGTCCCCTCCCAAATCTCATGTCCTCACATTTCAAAACCAATCATGCCTTCCCAATAGTTCCCCAAAGTCTTAACTCATTTCAGCATTAACTCAGAAGTCCACAGTCCAAAGTCTCATCTCAGACAAGGCAAGTCCCTCCCACCTATGACCCTGTAAAATCAAAAGCAAGTTAGTTCCTTCCTAGATACAGTGGGGGAAAAGGCACTGGGTAAATACACCTCTTCCAAATGGGAGAAATTGACCAAAATGAAGGGGCTACAGGCCCCATGCAAGTCCAAAATCCAAAAGGGCAGTCAAATCTTAAAGCTCCAAAATGATCTCCTTTGATTCCATGTCTCACATCCAGGTCATGCTAATGCAAGTAGGTTCCCATGGTCTTGGGCAGCTCTGCCCCTGTGGCTTTGCAGGGTACAGCCCCCACCTCCCTCACCACCCCAGCTGCTTTCATGGGCTGGTGTTGAGGGTCTGTGGCTTTTCAAGGTACAAGCTGTCAGTGAATCTGCCATTCTGGGGTCTGGAGGCCTGTGGCCTTCTTCTCACAGCCCCACTAGGCAGCACCCAAATGGGGAGTCTGTGTGGGGGCTCCAACTCCACATTTTCCTTCTGCACTGTCCTAGCTGAAGTTCTCCATAAGGGCCCTGCCCCTGCAGAAAACTTCGGCCTGGACATCCAGGCATTACCATACATTCTATGAAATCTAGGCAGAGGTTCCCAAACCTCAATTCTTGACTTCTGTGCACCCACAGGCCCAACACCATGTGTAAGCTGCCAAAGCTTGGAGCTTACACCCTCTGAAGCAATGACCTGAGCAGTATTTTGGCCCCTTTTAGCCACAGCTGGAGCTGAAGCAGCTGAGACACACCGTACCATGTCCTAAGGCTGCATAGAGCAGGGGGGCCCTGGCCTCAGTCCAGGAAACCATTTTTTCCCTCCTAGGCCTCCAGCCATGTGATGGGAGGGACTGCTGTGAAGGTCTCTGATATGTCCTGGAGACCCTGGAGACATTTTCCCTATTGTCTTGGTGATTAACATTCAGCTCCTCATTACTTGTGCAAATTTCTGCTGCAGGCTTGAATTTCTCCCCAGAAAATGTTTTTTTCTTTTTTAGCTCATAGTCAGGCTGCAAATTTTCCAAACTTGTATGCTCTGCTTCCTCTTGGATGCTTTGCCTATTAGAAATTTCTTCTGCCAGGTACTGTAAATCATCTCTCTCAAGTTCAAAGTTCCACAGATTTCTAAAGCAGGGGCAAAATGCTGCCAGTCTCTTTGCTAAAACATAAAGAGAATTACCTTTATTCCAGTTCCCAATAAGTTGTTCATCTCCATCGGAGACCACCTCAGACTGGACTTTGTTGTCCATATCACTATCAGCATTTTGGCCAAAGCCATTCAACAAGTCTCTAGGAAGTTTCAAACTTTCACACACCTTCCTGTCTTCTGAGCCTTCCAAGTCTCTTGGAAGTTCCAATCTTTCTTGTCTTCTTCTGAGCCCTTCAAATTGTTCCAAACTCTGCCTGTTACCCAGTTCCAAAGTCACTTTCACATTTTTGGGTATCCTTATAGTAGTACCCCACTCTACCTGTACCAATTTACTGCATTAGTCCATTTTCATGCTGCTATGAAGAAATACCCAAGACTGGGTAATTTATAAAGGGAAAGAGGTTTAATTGACTCACAGTTCCACATGACTGGGGAGGCCTCACAATTATGGCAGAAGGCAAAGGAGGAACAAAGTCACATCTTACATGGTGGCAGGCAAGAGAGCATGTACAGGGAAACTGCCCTTTATAAAACCATCAGATCTCGTGAGAACTCACTCACTATCATGAAGGCAGCATGGAGGTAACCATCCCCATGATTCAATTACCTCCCACCATGTCACTCCCCTAACACATAGGGATTATGGGAACTACAATTCAAGAAGAGATTTGGGTGGGGACACAGCCAAACCATATCACCACTCCAGTTAGCTTCCATATCATCCACTCAATTATCCTTTCCCTACTCTTAGTTTCTATTTTTCAGTTTTTCTGTCCCACAACTCATAGTTGTTCATGGTCCCTCATTGTCCCTTAATCTATCTCATTGTATTTATCTAGTCATCTATTCCAAATCAATTATGTTTGTGACAGAAAAAACAGTTACCATAACTGCAAGCTGGGCAGAGGGTTTCACCTCAGACTACTTCCCAGACCCCAGTCTATAGATAGACTTCTTGAGGGTCTGTCTACTCTCACCCCTGAGTAGAAAGTCCCCTGTTAAAAGTAATGTAGTCAAACAAGACTAACCCTTCCTCAGATGCTATGTCATAGAATTTACCCTTACAGGGATCCATGTGCATGGTGGGGACCATAACTATCATGACTAGGAGGGTTGGTGGTCACAAAGAAAGGCAATTAATTATGATTAGGGCCTCAGCTATCAGTGTCAAATGAATCCATAAGATTTAATATTATGACTACAAAGAGCCTTCTTACTTTGGTTCTTAAGGACAGTTAAAAATCAGTACATTTAATGAACTGGCATGGCTATAAGGTTTCTTTATTTTATATGAACTGGTATAATGTTAGCCAAAAGTATACTGTAAAAAGTTAAGGATGTTACTGTAGAGCACCACTAAACATGATGCAAAAAATCTGGCCAATAGATAAAATTAAAATAGAATTCTAACAAGTATTCAATAAATAAAAATGAATGCAGGAAGAGACAATAAACCAGGAGTGAAGGAAGGGAAAATAAAAAAATATACAGTAATATGGTAGATCTAAAACTAACCATAACAATATTACATTAACTGTTAATGGACTAAACGCTCCAATTAAAAGCCAGAGATTAACAGAACTGATTATAAAGCAGGGCTCAAATATATTCTATTTATAAGAAATGCAATTTAATTATAAAGGCATAAATAAGGTGAAAGTAAATGGATGCAAAAAGATAAACCAAGCAAACAATAAGCATAAGAATGTTGATTTGGCTACGTTAATATCAGTTAAAAGACATAAAGATAGAAAGTATTACAAAGATAAAGAAGGATCTATCATAATGATAAAAAAGCTGACTAATCAAGAATACCTAAAAATTGTACATGTATATCCACCTAATATTAGTGCAACAAAATACATGAATTAAAAATTGACAAATTGAAAGGCAGAAAATGACAATTCTATAATTTTAGTAGGAGATTCTAATACCTTTCTCTTAGGAAATGATACTAAAATTAAGTAAAATATTAGCAAGGCATGGAGAATCTGAATATTATCAACCACCTTGCCCTAATTCCTATTCGTAGAATATTAGGCCCAACTACCACAAACTCAACATTATTTTCAAGGGCTTATGGTATGCTTAATAAAAATGGCCATACATTTGACAACTAAAGAAGCCTCAATAACTTTAGAAGCCTTGTTACCATACAGAGTATTTTTTTTTACACAACAGAATTAAAAATATATTTAAAATATCTAGGAAAGTCTTAATATTTGGAAATTAAAAAACAAACTTCTAGATGTTTCATGGTTCAAGAAAGAAAATAACATTTTAGATATCTTTTAAATAACATTAAAAAGTACTCCCAAAACAGAAATACTTCGAAGTGAATTTAACAAAGATATGCTAGATCCTTTCATTGAATATTATAGAACATTGCTGGCAGGAATTAGAAGACCTAAATAATGTCATATTCATTAATGGAAGAGTAAACATTTTTAAGGAATCAGTTTTCTCCTATTTGATCTATAGATTCAATAAAAGCCCATCAAAATCCCAGAAAACATTTTAGTAGAAACTGACAAAGCTGATTCTAAAAACCTGTTTGGAAATGTGAATGACCTAGATTACATGAAGCAGTGTCTAAAACTAAAGAACAAAGCTGAAAGACTTATTTGATGACTTACTATAATGCCATGATAATTATAATAATTCTACACAAATGACAATATTAATTAAAGAATAGAGATATAGACTATGAAAGAGACTGGAGAGTTTAGAAATAGACTTACATATACATGGCCAATTAATTTTTGGCAAAAGAACTAAGGCAATTCAATGGAAGGCAAAGTCTGTTCAACAAATGGTACTGAAAAACTCTGGTATCCATGTGGAAAACATGAAAATCACCCCTAACCTCAAGCCATATTTAAAAATTAACACAACATGTATCATAGATGAAATGGAAAAGGTATAATTATAAATCTCCTGGAAGAAAACATAGGAGTAAAATCTTTATGACTATAGAAACAAAGACTTTTTGACCTTGGAGTAGTCAAAAGACAGGAAAAGCACAAATTAAAACACACACAAAAAAGAAAAAGCAATGAATTGGATTTTATCAAAAGAAAAAAAATGCTCTTCAAAATGCACAATCAAAAAAGCAAGCTACATATGAAAGAAAACATTCACTATACATGCATTTCACAAAAGACATAGAGAATATGGAAATAATTTTAAATAATTTTAGTTCTCAATAAGGCTATAAACAGCTCAATTAAAAATAAGAAAAAGATTTGAACAGATACACCATAAAAGATGATATATTCATGGCCAGTAAGCACATGAAAATATGCGCAACATAGTAATCAGGGAAATGCAAATTAAATCACAGTGAAATGCCACCCATCCATTCAAATGACTAGAATTTAAAAAACTGACAATATCAAGTGCTGACAAGGATATGGAGCAACTGGGAATCTCATACATTTCTGGTGGTGTTCTGCAGTAGATAGGGTTTGTCCAAATCTACACTGAAAGTCCAAGGAAGCTGAGAGGCAGAAAAAAGGGAGGGATATACCTAGTTTTTTAGAAATAAACATTTAGCAGAGACTTAGGAACAGAAGCTATGCTTTTGTCTTTAGCAGTGATGAGACAATATGGTGGAGCACTATGCCATAAGCTCCCAGACCCAGGGCTTATATACCATAGAGAAGGAATGTGTAGGACAATTGTAGGGAAAGGCAAGAATGCTGTATAAATCTGTCTATGGGCAGAATTTATGGGCAAAGTTGTTTGGGCTTACTGTACTTACTTCACTTACTGTAAATCAAGGGCACAATTTATAGTATGTGCTTTTACAAAAAGAACAGTAGATAAAACAGAAATCTTAGAGGCATTCCCAGAAGTAGGATTAATCAGAAATCATCGTGGTGGATTAGCATCCAAGATGAGGTTGCTTCAGGCTCCACAGGTGGGTATGTAAAATGATATGATGACTTTGTTTTGTTTTTATTCTATTTTTGAGAGAGAGTCTCGCTGTGTTGCCCAGGCTGGAGTGCAGTGGCATATCTCTGCTCACCTGCTCACTGCAATCTCCATCTCCCAGATTCAAGGGATTGTCATGTCTCAGCCTCCTGAGTAGCTGGAATTACAGGCACATACCATCACACCCAGCTAATTTTTGTATTTTCAGTAGAGACAGGGTTTCACCAAGTAAGCCAGGCTGGTCTTGAACTCCTGGCCTCAAGTGATCCACCTGCCTCGGCCTCCCAAAGTGCTGGGACTACAGGCATGAGCCACCGTGCCTGGCCTGACATGATGACTTTGAAAAACAATTTGGCAGTTTCTTAAAACTTTCACGTGTCTACCATACTACCTAGCCATTGTACTCCTAGGTATATACGCAAGAGAAATGACAACATAGGTCTACAAAAAAGGCTTGTACATGAATGTTCACAGCAGCAACATTCAAACAGCCAAAAACTGGGGAGTTGGGAGTGGACAAATATTCATTAACAAGTAAACAGGTAAATAAATGAAGAAAATATGCCATAACCAGATAGTAGAATACTACTCAGGTATAAAAAGGAAGGGACCGCTAATACCTGCAACAACTTGGGCAACTCAAAAACATCATGCTGAGTTAAATAAGCCAGAAAAAAAGAGTTCATAATTTATTATTCAAACTGTATAAAATGCAAATTAATCTATTGTGACAATAATAAATTAGAGATTTCCTGGGGCCAGGGTCGGAGAGAAGGATGGACTTCAAATGAATGAGGAACCTTTCAGGGTTCTTGGGATTTTTCTATATCTTGACTATGGCGATGGCTTTATGAGTATCTACAATGGCTGGAATTCATTCATTTTAGATGAAGTTTATCATATGTAAGTCTTTCCTCAATAAAGTTAACAAGAAAAAAAATGTCAGCACATTTGGAATTGACTCTTCACCTCTGCTGAGCCCTGGTCAAAGGACTAATGTTTTTAGTCATTGTGTGAGTCTCTGTGTGTTAAAAGGGCTTTGCAAACTTTTACGGTGGCATCAGCTAAAGGATCATAATTATTATAATGTTGGAAGGCTTGGAGAATCTGTTAAAGGTAACACAAAAGGACCGTTTGCTGAGACAATGAGTGAAGAGGAAAAATCTAACCTTGTTCTCCATGGGGCTGTGGACATATTTGAGATTTAGCATTGGCTGAGCTTTTCCCTTCAGTGTATAAAAGACACACACACATTATTGTGACTTGAAATGAACCCAAAGAAAATCTTTTGCAACTATAATGTTACCCAGAGCCTGGTAATTTGAAAGGTAAGAACTGTTTTTCGTGCAGTAGTAAGGATTGTGATTGTAAATGCAGTCTTCTTAATTATATGTACTACTTTAGCTTCTGAAACTGCCATGGCATCTTCCTGGCAGGGCACACTGGTGTCCAGAGACAAGCCTGGCCCAATTGACTTTCCCAGGCCATTGGGACAGTCTGGGTAGCTACTAATAATCTAACAAGCTATGTAAAAGAGTTTTAGTTTGTGGCAACAATATTGAAATCTTTGAGTCTCGGTCCTATTCTCTGAGTTTCCTTTGGATTTGAGAGTCAAATAAACAGGTTCCACTTAACCTCATTCAGACTTTCCTTTTCTGGGATTGTGGGGAGTGTGTGACTCCTCACTGTGGCTTCGCTCCTTTCAGTGTGAGCTCAACTCCAACAGTGCAATACTCAGGCCTTCTAAGACCCATATGTGGCAGAAAGTGAAATTGGACAAACAAACTCACCGAGTCAAGACACAACCACTGAGATTCTTTTGGATTCATTCAAAATCATACGTCACATTTTTTTTCAAATACTCAGCCCAGGTTTTCTTAAAGCATGGCTTCAGTTTGTTTAAATAAAATAGACCAGGATTTTAGCAGTTTTGTAAGGTGTGATTGATACACAAACAGACCAATAGATGTTGTCCAGGTCCTTCATGGATCAGACACTCAGAGTGCATTAAATGTACAAGAGTTTTACTAAAGAAACTCCTGTGAGGGAAAATGGGGAAGAAGCCCAGGGGGATGGGAGAGCCCTCAGGTCGCAGTGCAGAGTGATTCCAGGGGAAGGAGAGAGGGAAGGACAGAAGCTGGATGGGACTGTCTTTGCTGCACTTCTTAGAGAGTTTATTAAGCTCATCAGGAACCCACAGGCTAAAACACGTATCCAAGGAGTCCTTTGCCTTCCAGGAAGGGGCCTATCTCAGTGTCCCTGCCAAGCTCAGGCCTTAGCTGAGAATGGCAGATGGGCATCCCCGCAGTTAGAGATCTGAGGGGCTCTGATGGCCCCAGATAGAGAGATGGATGATAGACAGCAGATGGATAGATGATATATAGATGGATAGATAGATAGATAGACAGATAGATAGAATTAGAAAATACATATCTGTAGTAGTTTTCTCTAGGAGGGATTGTGGGACATTTGTGGGGGTTTCCCTTTGCTCTTTTGTTTCTGGACAATTTCTACACTTTTTCATGTATATTCTTAACCAAATTCAGTTTAAGATTTCTGCAAGTCTTTCTCTTTTTAAGTAATTCTTTTCCTAATACGAGAAATTCACAATGTTCATGGTATGTGTGTGTGTCTGTGTGTCTGTTGCATGTGTCTGTTGCTTGTGTGTCTGTTGTGTGTGTCTATTGCATGTGTCTGTATGTTGTGTGTGTACTTGCTTGGACCCATTGGCACCAAGCTTTCTGATTCTTCTTCATCTTCCCCAGCTTCCTCTCCTCCCAGAAAATACACTAGAAACTTATCTTTGAGGGAAGAAGGCAAGCCTATTATAACCTTCTGCCCACATTCCCTTATCTAAACATGCTTATTGGCTGCTGGTTACTTATTACGTTGAACAGTGAGCACTAATTCGTACACTCAAAACCTGCATCCTAGGCTCTCTTAAGAAACATGATTGAACCATTTGGGGAATAAGCCAGAGTTTAAGACCTTGTAAAATTCAAAATAAAATTATTTGTGCTCTGAGAGATTTATAACGAAAACTTCTAGTCTGTAATACAAGTTAATTTCACAGTATGGTCATTTTGTTTATAAAAGCTGTACTGGGTGGAATAGTGTCCCCTCAAAAATCCATGCTCACCTGGAACTGCAGGATAGGATCCTAATTGGAAACAGTGTCTTTACAGTTATCCTTATTGAAGGCGAGCTCGCACTGGACTATGGTGGGCCCTAATCCAAAGCCTGATGTCCTTATAAGAAGGTGATATGACACACAGAGAAGACCAGGTGAAGACGCAGGCAGGGACTGGAGTGATGCACTCACAAACCTAGGAATGGTGAGGACTGCCGGCAGTCACCAGAAGAAGCTCATAAGAGGCAAGGAAGGGCCCTCCCCTAACGCCTTCAGGGGGCGCATAGCACTGCCGACATCTCGAGTCCAGACTCAGTCTCCACAACAGTGAGAGGATACATTTGTGTTAATTTGAGCCACCTAGCTTGTGGTACTTTGTCACAGCATCCCTAGGAGAGTCATATAGGAGTCAAGGTGACAGAGCCTTATGGTAGAGGTGCTTGTGGACAAAAATCTCATTAGCAGAGGGCCACTGTGCAAACTCCTCGTGTGGCCTCCCCCGTCAACAAAGTGTATTGTCAATGAAACTTCCTAGATGAGGACTGATGACACCTGAGCTACTTCAAGACATGCCCCTCACTGCCAGCTCACATTCCCAAGCCCAGGGCCACTCTGTATGATGTTTGATATCTGCACATAAGGGAGTAACAAAAAGTGTACAGTTACATGGTGACTGCAGCATAAATATGTCCATCCCATAACCTCCTGCTGCTTTTGCTTCTATCTGTCCCTAGAGGACAGCTTCCCTCAAACAAACGTGAGGCATTCTTTAGAAGGGAGAGCAAGGAGAAGGCCTTTGTCATCAATGCACTCTGACTGTTCATGATTATGAAGAAAACAGGACAGCAGCTTAGGGACAACTTTGCACATGAGCAATCATTTACTGCCAACCTCTCTGTGGAAAAGCAACAATCTTTTTTTTTTTTTTTTTAGTAAGATAGAATTTCACTCTTGTCACCCAGGTTGGAGTGCAATGGTGCAATCTCAGCTCACGGCAACCTCTGCCTCCCGGGTTCAAGTGATTCTCCTGCCTCAGTCTCCCGAGTAGCTGGGATTACAGGCATGCGCCACCATGCCTGGCTAATTTTTTTTTTTCAAGAGATGGAGTCTCGCTCTGTCACCCAGGCTGGAGTACAGTGGTGTGGTCTCAGCTTACTGCAACCTCCACTTCCCGGGTTCAAGCAATTCTCCTGCCTCAGTCTCCTAAGTAGCTGGGACTACAAGCACATGCCACCATGGCTGGCTAATTTTTTGTATTTTAGTAGAGATACGGTTTCACCACGTTGCCCTGGCTGGTCTCGAACTCCTGAGCTCAGGCAATCTGCCCACCTCGGCCTCCAAAAGTGCTAGGATTACAGGCATGAGCCTAATTTTTTGAATTTTTAGTAGAGATGGGGTTTCACCACGTTGGCAAGGCTGGTCTCGAACTTCTGACCTTAGGTGACCCACCCACCTTGGCCTCCCAAAGGGCTGGGATTACAGGCATGAGCCACCACGCCCAGCCAAAAACAACAATCTTTTATAATGAAGGTGATGTTATAGGGAATCAGCAGAGGTCGGGCTTACAGAGGACCTGGAGGGGCCAGAACTAGCTAGGAAAGGGGCTGGGGGAGGAATGGCTTCCTGCAGGCTGCAGACCACAGCAAGGGGTTGGTGTGCACACAAAGCAGTGTGTGGTTCTTTTGAGTCCTGAGGATGAAGCCAAACCCAGAACCCAAGGGCTGTCAGGCCACACCCAAGATCAGTGGTGACACTGATTGTCACTCAGTGGAGACACTAAGTGTCTCCATAAGGAAGATGATTCCCATCTTGGAGAGATCAGAGTCAAGCAGAAGGCCTGGGTGAGCCTGGCAGGGTGCAGCATGAGGGGCCACAGCCAGAGGGGCAATGAGAGCCAACTGTGAAGGTGAGGGGGCATCATCAGTTCTAGAAGGTCCACACAGTCCATCTATGCTTCTGCAGCACGCAGAATACCATCACGGCCACGATTTCATTGAGTTTTAGCTTCCGTCCTCTGCTCTGATTTTTTGCATTTTTCCTGGTGTAGATAGATGCTAAGAGGCAAGCACTGTGATTTCGCAGGACTCTTCAGGGGCTGATATTCCCAAAGGTCTTCATTTTCTGCAGAGATCTTCATTCAGCTCTTCTCTATGTCTCATTACCTGTACACCTGCTGCTGCTTTTCAGGAGCTAGATCATAGTTCTGGGCTATGGAGTGGCATGAAATAGTGATAAGTAGATCCCTGCAGCTTCAAAATAAATGTTGAAATAAATAGGGAAATAACATGAAAATTCAGAGTGTGTGTCACATAGGCTAGAGTCGTTTGGGGGATTCGATGAAATGATGTGTATGGAGGGTATAACGGTCTAGGTGCAATCAGGTAAGATACACCACATGATAGGTTAAATAAAAAATGTGAATGCATTATAAAATGTATTAACTATAATAAAGGCATAACTATAAGATATTAAGATATAAGGAAACTCTCTATGTACCCTAGGGCTGAGGGAGGGCCCCCAAGGAAGGACACGCTTGGGAGGGGTTCACCTTTTACTGGAGAAGGTGTGGACTGGCCACTGGGTAGCAGAGAAGTTGGCTGCTTTATCCAGACTGGAGTTGGTCTGGAGTTGGTGGGCAAACAATCGACCACCCTCCGGAAGGCAGGCAAGGCCAGACATCAGTCAGCAATCCCTGTGCCAGGGCTGCAGTGGGAGCCTGCACTTGGGAGATGGCAGAGAATCTTCAGAGGAGCAGGCTGCATGGGAGGACGGGGAGAAGGCTCTCAGAGCGTGGGCTGCTCGGGTGGAGCCCTGGGCCACAGACATGTGGCACGTGGGTCATGCTGGGGCTTTTTGCAGACAGGTTATCACCAGGCCAAAGCCGCAGGGTTGCAGAGGGATCACTTTCAGGGCCTGTGGCTCAGGCAGGATCCGCTGGAGTTCCTCACACCCACGTGGCTGACTCTCCCCACAGGCCCCAGAAAAACTGCAGGAAGGCCCTTCTGCCTGCACCTGAATGTCCTTTCTAGGCCCTCTACGGACAGAGCTTAACTAGGTGCTCACTTTAAGGAAAAATTGCTTAAAGGAATTCCATTGTCTATTATAGAACACAAATGGAAGGGTTCATTTGGAGTCTAGAGGCAATAAATTAACTGCCACTGAAAGCTTTGCAAAGAGACAGGCACGTAGTAGGTGCTCAGTGATTGGAAGTTGTGAGTATTACACTTTTTATTCAGTGAAACCGTGTACATCTAAATTATTGGGAATACAGTTAAAAGGCAGTCATCTTAGTATTTTTTGTTGTGTAATTTATTTTTGTGTATTACTTAACTAGACACAAAGCTGAGAATGTGCATGCAAAGTGTTCCTAGTTTCTATTCATAATTCATATTTGTTTACTCTCTTTTTTGCCTAGGTCTTATACAATATGTTAATTGCCTTTACAAAGATGCATAAATTTGAAGACATAGAAACTGTCGACATTTTGGCTGGATGTGCCCGATTCATCGTTGTGGGGCTTGGAGGGGTATTGTTTGGCATCGTTTTTGGATTTATTTCTGCATTTATCACACGTTTCACTCAGAATATCTCTGCAATTGAGCCACTCATCGTCTTCATGTTCAGCTATTTGTCTTACTTAGCTGCTGAAACCCTCTATCTCTCCGGCATCCTGGCGTGAGTACAAACCAAGGATCAAGTCACATAGTAATAGAAAGAAAGTTTAGAACCACATCACATGAACCACGCATCTGGGAAAGACATAACCAATGACGCTAACCCTCCAACATGTTGCAGATTTAGGATCTTCTAAACTTTTATAAAACCTGATTCGGGTTCTTTGTCAAACCAACGTTCTTTCCAATGTCTGCCTTCATCTTCTTCTTGTGATTTGCCTGAGGAGGAAAGCATAGCAATTATCACGTCAATTTAGAAGGCTCAGGAAAGCTGGTACAGAGAAGATCCGGGGAAACTTCAAGGTTAAGTGCTCATCTCAGTAGTGTGTTTTTTTCCTTGAAAAGTGTTTTTTTTGTTTTGTTTTGTTTTGAGACAGAGTCTCGCTCTGTCGCCCAGGCTGGAGTGCAGTGGCACGATCTCGGCTCACTGCAAGCTCCGCCTCCCGGGTTCACGCCATTCTCCTGCCTCAGCCTCCTGAGTAGCTGGGACTACAGGTGCCCGCCACCACGCCCGGCTAATTTTTTGTATTTTTAGTAGCGACGGGGTTTCACCGTGTTAGCCAGGATGGTCTCGATCTCCTGACCTCGTGATCTGCCCGCCTTGGCCTCCCAAAGTGGAAAAGTTAATTTTAAAGTTGAAGAGAGGCATGCACGAGGGACTGACATTCCTGGGCTCTGCCTTCTGCTGTGCCCCTCAAACCACATCACGCAGCCATGGCTCTTCAGTGTGGGATGAAACTAGGCAGATGGGATAAGACTAGAAATCTACATTTCCTTGCTCTAATGAAAATATTTTTGAAATGCTTATCCTTATGTCCTTGTATCCTTGAGATGTTTATCTTTGAATGAGGCTTCTCAGCTTGGCTTATTATATCTGATGATGTTGTTTTCTGTATGGCATTATCTTTCTTTCCAGCTATTCAGGCAGATACATTTAATTTTATTGTAGAGAAATACCTCTTTCAATTAAATGTGATAGTGTAAACTCTAGGCATCTGTCACTTTCCCACCTGGAAAATGATCAAAACTTCTAAGACAAGGCAAGTTTCTTTCTCTTTCCCATACTTGCTTAATGGCTCTAGAACAGAAATATTTGAAATAAAGCCAATAAAAAAGAACCTTGCATTGTCTTAGAAGTTTTGATCATTTATGGCTGGATTGGAGGAAATGAGAACCTTGAAGAATTATTCTGTTATTTTGGTTTAAGGCAGAGTAACGCAGAGAGTGTGAGTTGGGACTGACAAACTCTTCGTGAAGAGGGCAAGAGGGAAGCATTCTGCATTGGGTGTGCCCATGCGAATTACGTGTCCTTTTATTTCACCGTGCCACGCCCACCTTCCCACCACATTCACCTTTACCTTGTAAAGATCTCTTAGGGAGGGAAAAGAGGGAGAAAGAAAATCTGCGGAAAATCTGCAGCCACAGAAGGGAATAAGGGAGATATTCCTGCATCAACACGGGCTTCATGCATCTGTGGCATTGCCTGTGG
Organism: Pan troglodytes; assembly: GCF_028858775.2. Classification (NCBI taxonomy): domain Eukaryota; kingdom Metazoa; phylum Chordata; class Mammalia; order Primates; family Hominidae; genus Pan; species Pan troglodytes. The sequence continues at coordinate 20,317,572 of NC_072410.2, read as the reverse complement.
GGAGGGCGTTTTGTGGAGGGGGAAAACCTCATGGATTTTCTCTGAGACTCTGCTCCTTTTATAGAATCACAGCCTGCGCAGTAACAATGAAAAAGTACGTGGAAGAAAACGTGTCCCAGACATCATACACGACCATCAAGTACTTCATGAAGATGCTGAGCAGCGTCAGCGAGACCTTGATCTTCATCTTCATGGGTGTGTCCACTGTGGGCAAGAATCACGAGTGGAACTGGGCCTTCATCTGCTTCACCCTGGCCTTCTGCCAAATCTGGAGAGCCATCAGTAAGAGACGGCAGGGCTCCAGAGTCTCCAGTCCTGCTGCATTTTCAGTTCTCTTATTCCCTTTCGCAATGTTAAAACTGGAGGACTGAGTAGATGCTAACTGGTTTTACTGGTTAGGGTAGACTAGGAACCTGGTCGTGAGCAGGAATCTTTTCTGTTTGTTCCCTCAGTCAGCTCAAAGTAATTAGTGGTTGATAAGGTTCTGCACTGAAGCAAGGCTGGGGCAAGGAGTACTTTTTTTTAATTGAAGAAAGAAGTTTCACATCTACCTATTTAAATATAATTCAGTCAATGGAAAAATACATGTTTGTTACTTTTTATTTGGAGTTGCACCAATGTTTTTGGTTCCTAAGACCAACATATCCCTTGCTCTTCACTTCTTTGCAGATTTGTATCCTCTTGCACCTTAAATCAGATATGGATTATAAACTGTGGGCATTTATTTACACTTTCACTATAGGATAAGTGAGATCTCACAAATTGTATTCTATGGAAGACAAATACTGATAGAAAACATCCCCCTAAATAGTATAGGTGGTTTCATTTGAGGGTTGAGTGCATGAATGTGTGATATATAGCAAACAAACAAATCAGAAAGTGAATATTTTTAAAAGAGCTTCGTATTAATTAGTAAGAACAACTTTAGAATGTAACTGGCATCACACCTGTAAAATGTAACTAATCTTTTAAAATGAGAACTAGTGGCTGATGATTTATCTTGTACATTTATGTTTCAGGAGCTAGAAAAGAACATTAAGCACTGAACTACAATATATGTGTTGCCTTTTGATTAAAAGCAAGTCTATTTTTAAGTGACTTGACTAATATTTGAAGCGTTATGTTAAATGACTTTGACCAATATTTTCAAGCCAATTACTCAAAGAGAAATTAGGCGAAATGGCTGATAACCTATCTTGAACATATTAAATTCAAATTCATTTAGGATGGGTTTTAGGCTCTAGAGGAGATTAACAAGAATACAGAAATATTAAAATATCTATAAGTAACTCTGAATATATATGTTTGTTGGGCTCCTTGGGGGAGAATAGAGGAAGCTGTGATACAAGTTTATTATCTTAAATCATTATCACTGGCCTTATTACAAACTAGCTGTTTGATCTTGGACAGACATGTAACTGCTCAAAATCGTCTCCCTCAATCACAGAATGATGGATTTGAAGAAATTTCTTAGTTCCCTTTCAGTTCTAATACTCTGGGACTCCGGGAATCTATAGGGGAGTAGAGCTAATGCCAAGAGAAGTAAAATTACAGAGCTTTAGCCCAGCCAACAAGAAAAGAAACTACCTAGGAGAGGATTTATATTGCAGGAACCTCAACATTGTTAATCCTTCATGATCCAGCTCAACCCCATACTCTTACAATTGAGGAAACTGATGGAAAAACCACCAAAACAGTGACAAAATTGGCCACATCACAGCAATTGACAGAGCCAGGTGTTGGAATCCGGTTCTCCCGCTCATAGCCTGTTCTCTTCCCACCCTGACTCATCACAACTAATAGTAGTTCACACTCGTGAAGGCTTGCTACATAAAAGGCTGCATCTTATGTTATTTATGGATGTTAAATTTATTTAACCCTTACATTCACATTCTGAGAGAAAAGCTATGGCTACCCCATCAAGCAGATGAGGAGTCTGAGGACAGGAAATGGTTAAGAACCTCGCTCAAGGTCACATGACTGGCATGGAGAGGAACCAGGACAAACACAACAATATTTTAAAAAGTAAATTCACTTATCTTTTGCACTATCCATGTGCCTATTATCAAAGAATGCTTGCTGGCAAGTCTGTATGACGAGACGCACATGAGGATGTGGAGAGTTTTATTCTACGAAGTGAAACTCTTCTTTGATTCATCAGAGCTTTAGTGAGGACCTTTCCTAGCAGGCACCACTGCATTGGTGGTACCTAGGTTATGTGAGCCGCTTGGGGATGAAAACCAATGTGGTAGAAAACTCCTCTATGTTTCAAGCAAGCTCTTCCACCCTAAACCTTCTGTTTGAGAAGCTCACTGACAGTAAGAAGCGCCCACTCACCCCCCAACCCTTGCCAACTTCCTTCCTTGCTTGCATTGAACCTCAAGAGGGACAAGCCAACAATAAGGGATTTGATTGTAGAGACCACGGTCTCTAAGAGGACCCCTCTCATTTTTAAATTACAGACCTCCTTTGGATACCCAATGAGAATATGAGATGATAAGAATGCATTTATCCCCCCCACCCACTCAACAATATCCTTGCTTTGACTAGTTTTGAAAGGCAGGACAAAAATTATGAATATAGATTAGAAAATATATGCCTTACATTAACAAAATCAAGATTTTATTAATTTAAACACATAAATGCAGGCACATACACACAACACGTGCCAATAAACTGCGGCGAAGATTCCCACCTGAAGTGCTACTGTCTCACAGCTAACAAAGTGAGAAGCCATAAAAGATACTCTACCTGGGATAGACAATCATGGGTGTATGATGGAATTAGGCTGCGTTGTTTGCAGGGCACACGCACACAACCTCAGTTCACTAGCTCTGTATCTCTGCTCGTTCATGATCCTCTGCTCTAATACATATTTCCCCCTTTCTAGGTGTATTTGCTCTCTTCTATATCAGTAACCAGTTTCGGACTTTCCCCTTCTCCATCAAGGACCAGTGCATCATTTTCTACAGTGGTGTTCGAGGAGCTGGAAGTTTTTCACTTGCATTTTTGCTTCCTCTGTCTCTTTTTCCTAGGAAGAAAATGTTTGTCACTGCTACTCTAGTAGTTATATACTTTACTGTATTTATTCAGGTAAGTAGATTTCCCTTATATTTAAAATAAATAGGTTATTTCAGGACAATGTAGTAAATTAGTAACATACAAATAAAGGCATTTTATCTGATCTTCAGATCTGTGCTCAATACCCAAACTAAATTTCTGGAGATTTCTAGATCATGTTTGTGACCATCCTTTAACTTCTAAAATGTATTGCCTTTTAATCAATACAGCATATTTATCAAAAGATTCCTGAGTAACAGGTGACTAATAGTCACTCCATATTTCTGAAAATGAGATTCCAATTAGTACTAGGTAGCACAAGTTTTTGTTTTAGTTTGGGAGTTAGCTCTTAATGAACTAATGAAAGTTTATTTTAATGGGTGAAACCGAATTCCTATATTAAAATACAGGCAGTATATCTATTTTTATTGCAGTACTTAAAGGAATGGAAAACTGAAATGAACATTGCAGCATTTATTCTGTAATAGCTAGTACAAAAACATATAGATTGGACATTCTAATAGTTTTGTTAATAAATTTGCTCTCTCTAGTGACAGTCTTCATTACAACAAAACCCTTTGTTTTGTTATTTCTGATCTAGGGAATCACAGTTGGCCCTCTGGTCAGGTACCTGGATGTTAAAAAAACCAATAAAAAAGAATCCATCAATGAAGAGCTTCATATTCGTGTAAGTTATCTCATAGTCACAATTAATACATTAATAAGACATTTCCCCTTTGTCACCATGAGACGTGTGCATACGTCACTAGACTTCATCTTTCCTCCCCCACTCTACCAAGAGTGACTGTATAAGTTTCCTATGGCTGCTGTAGGAAATTGCCACAAACTTAGTGCTTAAAACAATGCAGATCTATTGTCTTATAGTTCTGGAGGTCGGAAGTTCAAAATCCAGTTGTTGCAGGGCTGTGCTCCTTTCTGGAGGCCCTGGGGAGAATCTATTTCCTCACCTCCCACAGCTTCCAGAGGCTGCCTGTGTTCCTTGTCCCATGGCCCCTTCCCTCTTCAGAGCCCGCAAAGGCTGCGTCCCTCCAACAATGATCCTTCTGCCTCCCTCTTCCACACTGAAGGAGCTTTATGATCCCATTGCAGCCACGTGGATAGTTCAGGAGACTGTCTCCAGCTTAAGGTCAGCTGATTAGCAACCTTAAGTCCATCTGCCACTTAATCCTCCTTTAAACTAAACTACCATATTCACAAGTTCTGGGGATTAAGACATGGATATCTTTGCAAGGTCATTGTTCTCCCTACCACAGTCTGCCCTCTGTCTCCCAAAGATTCATATCTGTTCCACATGCAAAATATCTTCCTTCTATCCCAACACCCCAAAAGTCTCAATACACTGCATCATCAATTCAAAATCCAAAATATCATCTGAATCTTATCAGTTCAAAAATCCCAAATCTCAATATCTCCATCATCTAGAGCAGGGCTCAGTGAGGCTCTGGGTATAATCTATTCTGAGGCTCAGTTTCTCTTCATCTATGAATTTGCAAACTCAGGAAACAAGTTATCTGCTCTTAAAATATATGGTAGGACACTCATTGAATAACAGTTATAACTGTTGCCTTTCAAAAAACTATGGAGATAATGGAAGAAAAAAAGGAGTCATCGATACTAAGCAAACTTCAATGTTTCCTGGGCAAGCTCTATTTGGTTCCAAGGGCTGGGAATCCCCTAATCTCTTGCAACTCTTTGTTCCACCCTCTGGGTTCTCAACTTCACCCTCTGAATCATACTTCCTTTTTTTTTTTTATAAAGGTAGCATAAATTTGCAGCTGAGTAATTTTATCAGTCTATTTCTTGCTTATAGAATTGTGAGGGTCCGACACCTTTCTTTCATTTTGTCCTCCTTTTTTGTCCAAGCTGGTGGTGTTTCCATCAGGGTTCAACAGAGAAGCAGAGCCAGTAGGATGGATGGATATAGATATAGATAGATATAGATATAGATATAGATATAGATATAGATATAGATATGGATATGGATACGGATACGGATACGGATACGGATACAGATACAGATATAGATATAGATATAGATATAGATATAGGAAGAGATTTGTTGTAAGGAATTGTTTTTCACTAGTGTTAGGGCTGGCTAGGAAAGCCCAAAATCCAGGGGACAGGCCATCCAGAAGAGCAGGCTGGAACCCTCAGGCATGAGCCAAAGCTGCTGTCTACAAGTAGGATTTTTTCTTCATCAGGGAAGCCTCAGGCCTGTTCTTAAGACATTTCAACTGAATCAGTCCCACCCAGATTATCTGGGGTCATCTCCCTTAAGACAACTGATTATGGACTTTAATCAGATCTATAAAATACATTTACAGCAACATCTAGAGTACTGTTTGATTGAATAAACGGGGACTTGCCTGTCTAAATTGATACCTCAAAATACTATGACAGTGACTAACATTCAAAATTGTCCTGTTTGTTTCTAAAATCACTGTTCCAATGAAATATGGGATCCTCTGCCCTTTTTGAATATAGGAGGGGCAAAGGGTATTACTTCTTTTGCAAACATGTCCGAGTGGCAGATTTTAGTGAAAACATCCCAGTCAGACAAAGATGAATATGACATTGGGCATGGTTTCTACTTGTTTGTTTAAGTTCAGCACAACATTGAAGGGATACGACTGTGTACAGCTCCAAGGAATAGAAATGAGAACTAATGTCTGAAGGGTTATAGGTGGAGACTTCAACTCAGTTAATGAAAGAGCATTCTGACAATCATTTCCTGATTGGCACACCCGAAGCTGAAGTGGATGTGTCTAACCAGTGATTGGGAACATGTGGCATAGTTGCTGTACATGAGATTCAAGCTTTGAGGAGATAGTTGAACCTGAAAAATTTGAGGTTTCCTCTATCCCTGAGAATTCACCATTTTAATACTAGAGAAACTGATGAATGATGAAGTCTTCCAAAATCTACCCTAAAGTTCATGGTCAAAGTGACCTGGGAAATTTGGTTATTTAAATTCCAGGAAATCCTAATGAAAAATTTTCAAGGCCATTTGAAAATAATTAACAGTAAGGATAAGTAGTGACTGTTTTAAAACATGTAACAACTTAACATCTATCTTTATCTCCTATGATTTATTATTTCGACATATTGCATAATCCACCTAAGTCCATGGAACTTGGATATTTCACTCTTCTCTCATTTATTTTTCTTTTCCTCAAAAAAGTTATAATTTTTGGTAGAAGGTAGTGAATTAATTATTTAATAATTGATTTAATATTTCAATCTGTTTTTCAAAACAAAATTCAGAAGCCAGTATAGACTTCAATAATTTCAAATTTAAAATATTTGGAGACTAATTTCATGATTATTTTGAAGATTGCACTTTCTCCTAAATTTCCATAAACAATTTTGGATAAAACAAATGCAATATAATTTGCTTAAGTGGTCAAATGTAATCACCCAGATCAAACGAGCATATTAAAATGAGAGCTACTTTGTTATTCTATGTTATAGTAGAATATTAACAGAATTATATTTTCAGAAATTATATGATTGGATAACAGTGTGTTCTTTTCTTCTGCAATGAAATTAAAAGTAAGTTATTACAATTATTTAATAATATCTTAAATATGATATATTTTATTATTATTAATTATCCTCCGAATGATTTCAGTAATGAGAAATTTCCTAGATCATTCTAGAAAAGTATTATCCAAAGCAAATGCCAGGTGCCCTGTTTTCATTACGTATTATGTGAATTATGAAGAAACTTATCTACAGAGTCTTTAAACCAAAGTTGAAATTACTATGAAATTACTATGAAATTACTATGAAAGGCATCAAATATTTTATTACATGAACACAGTGATAGAAAGTCAGATAGGCTCCAGAAAATTAAAGCCTCCTTTGTTTTTTAAAGTGTCTTAGTTGTCCTGTGTGTCTTTCAGAGTTCGCGTTTCTCCGGCAATCATTTTCTTGTGTTTGTTTGGCAGCTGATGGATCACTTAAAGGCTGGAATCGAAGATGTGTGTGGGCACTGGAGTCACTACCAAGTGAGAGACAAGTAAGGAGGCTGAGGGTTTCACTCCCTGACAAAGGAGGCTGAGGGTTTCACTCCCTGACAAACTTCTAAAGGTTCCATTGGAAGCTGGGCATAAAACCAGAGAGAATTCAGGGAATGGAGACCAGGAAGATAAAGTGTTCCTGAGCCATCCCCTACAGGAAGCGGTTGAAAGTCCAGGGCATGCTAAGCCTGGAAAATGAAGAATTGTCAGGTGGAAGACGCAGTTGACTTGGTGTAGGTTGTTTCAGAGAGAACTAGTACAGCTAGTGGGTAGAAATTAGAAAAGTAATATTTAAGTTAAAAACAAGGACAAGGTTCCCAATGATAAGATCAGCTCTACCACGGAATGGCCAGCTTAGAAAAGGAGTTTAGAAAGGGAGCTTAGTGCCTCCCTAGGAATCCTGGCAAGGGATTCCTCCATTGTTGGGGAGGCCATGGTGGAAGATCTTTAAGATTCTCAAATATAGTAATTCTTTTTTAAAATGCCCAAATCCCTCTTCTTCACCACATCTCACCTTTCAGAATGTATTGTTTTACTGGACTTAGTTTCCAGTTCAGGAGGGAGGTTGCGGCTAGAGTTGTCAGTGAGTAGCTGGAAGCTCACTGAGGATGGGGCTCTGAGAAGCTCTCGCTCTCGTGGCGCAGGCAAGGAAAAGAAAGTGCGGAAGGAGATTGAGAAGAAGTGGTCAGAGAGGCTGGCAGCGAAACAGGAGCGAGTCAGGGTGTGGAGGGCCCAGAGGGAGGACCCAGCACGTCAGGAGACACAAAGCATCCAGTATGGGAAGAATGAGGGCAGCCTCTGGAGTTGAACAGGACAAGGTCAAGGCGAGCTCAGTGAGAAGAAAGTCAGGGAGGATGTTATGGTTGGGGAGGTGATTACCGTGGGCTGAGAATACACAGGAACCGTGGCTTCTCATGAGGGCAGAAAACTAGAAGACAGAAGATCGACCCAGTTGGAATAAGAGGAGGCCTGGTCTGAGCCGAGCTCGGACAGCAAAGCTCAGGAAGCCAGCCCCTAACCCTGGAGGGGCTTAGCTGACAGAGCTTGTGCACCTCACAGACCAGGAAACCAATTGCCAGATAATAAACCAGCAGCCCGGAAAGCTATGTGCCCCTCTGGAAAATAAAGCAGGCGGGCAAACTACTCTTTGAATGTAAAATGATTGAAAGTGTTGAAAATTCCAACTCCAAACAAATGGCTGACTCTGAAGGCACCATATGCATAGCGCAGCTCAGTCGAATGGGCTGGCCAGAGGTTCCTTACAATAGTCAGCGGCCATCAGTCTCGCCTATTCAGAATCTCCATCATTCAGGCTATTGGGACATACGTAGGGTTTTTTTCTTCCCCTTAATTGGTAGGATTCAAAATGATCTGCAGCATAATGGGGCAAAACTACTGTAACTACCGGGCCATTTAAAGTTATTGGGTTCTGGTTGAATAGGCCAGTATTACTGTAAGTGCAGCTGCCGCTGTTATGCGCTATTAGAATGGAACACTTGTTCAAAAGCTTCAGCCCCCTCATTTCTTCTCTTACAATTGGAGCTGAGCTGGGCTGGGCCTCCCCCGCGCCTCACTTATGCACACTTTTTGCCCTGATTGCAGCTTGTCCCTTCCTTTTGTTTAGCTGATTTTCAATGTATTCAGGCCAGTAGGCCATTCTTTTTTTTTTTATTTTAAAAAATGCATAAATACTATGAATTTTTTTAAAAAATGTGTTCAAATGCTATGAATTCCAGGCACTGTCCTGATGTTTCTTCAGAATAAAGTTAAGTAGTAAGTAGTTTGTTTCAAGAGAAATGCATACTTAACGTAACACATACAGACGTTCAAGATTTCCAAAATGTTGGTTTTCATTTTTAGGTTTAAGAAGTTTGATCATAGATACTTACGGAAAATCCTCATCAGAAAGAACCTACCCAAATCAAGCATTGTTTCTTTGTACAAGAAGCTGGAAATGAAGCAAGCCATCGAGATGGTGGAGACTGGGATACTGAGCTCTACAGCTTTCTCCATACCCCATCAGTGAGTCATATCTGTTCTTTGTTCTAAACTTTCACTGTCAGAATTCCAAGGGACACTGACTCATTGCCTCATTTAAAGGTATACGAGGAGTAAAGAGGCAGAAATATAAAGAAGAAATTATTTTTAAAATATGTAATCTAAGTCTTGGAATTTTTATGGCTTGGCCCAAGCTCACATATTTCACCTAGTTTCTGAAAATTACTTTCTAGCAAATGTTGCTTCCTTAGAGTTGTATGACATCTTTCTTTGGGAGGGAAGGGCAAGCAAATGTGTAGAATTGCAGCATATTTTACAAGACTGTCTCATTTTCCTCCTGACATGACCCCCGTGCATGTGATTCTGTCCTTCCTACCATTGTGTTTCTTCCCATAAGCCATTTCTCTTCCTCTTTTACATGAGAGATGAGTTAACTTTCTGAGATGATAACTTGGATTTGGGAAGGAGTGATGATAGCAAGAGGTGGGGTCATTGGTGGTCTATGTAAAGAGAAAGTTGTGTTTGTAATTGCGTCTAAGGCGAAGGTCTACATGAGATTGTGAAATTTGTCTTGAGTCTATGTGAGACCAGCTTGGAGTAGAAGCAGGGAGTTGCCTGGATTCCTGGGGAACAGGGAGTTGTGGAAGCAGGACATAGGGAGGGGTGATACTGGAATATAAACCCATCATTACAAGACGATTTCCTATGCAACGTGGTAGAGCCTCTGGTAGCCACTTGTCCCAAGAGCTGGCTAAATACTTCTTAAAGCTGTTTTAACTCTGACCTTTAATGAGAGCCCCTTCAATGTCAAAAGAATTCATTAATTTCCTAAAGATGCCCAGTTTTTCTCCAACAAATGATTTATTGGGAAAATTAATCACAACATATATTTAGGATAAAGAACATGGGCCCCCTCCATCCTGTTGTCTTCAGCAGGTAAAAACACTTGATCATATGCTTCAATTATGTCTTCACATTTAAAAAGGAAGTTGGAAGAAGAGCTAAGAATAGGTAGCAATAAATTTGTCTCTATTGCCTGAGTGTTATTTCTGAGATAACACCTTCATCCCTTGCCTGCTAATAAATCAGAAACACCCTTGCATTTCTTACATGGCCTGAGAAGAATCCTAACTAAAAGTCACTAAGAAATAAGGCAGAAAGCTTTGTATTATACTGAGATAATCCCTGAGGATATCTCAGTATAATACAAAGCTTTCTGCCTTATTTCTTAGTGACTTTTCTTTGAGGGTGGTGGAGGGGTTGTTGATTTGTTTTGATGCTGCTCATCACATGGCTTTAAGGAAACTTCTGATATTAAAATGGAAAAGTGTTGACAAATATATACTGGCAGTGCTCTGCTGCATCACGATGGAGCCCCAGGCAAAGGAAACATCAGGCATATTGATCCTCTATTATTTAAAATGTTGATATTATATTCATCAGTAATTTTTTGCATTGACCTTTATTTCTATAAATATTGCATTTAAATCTGACTTACCTTAGTTACTGAGTTTTTTGCAACCCCCTTGCATTTGACACCTTTGATCCAATCCTGTCTGTTAAGACACCTCCTATGTGCCAGGCACCTTGAAGCAGACACAGGCCTTGCCCTCATGGACACCATACTCTGGTAGGGTCATGACGTTAACAAAAAAGGCCACACAAACATAATCATAAAGAATAGAGAGCTATGCAAGTCTATGAGAGGTGCACCTCACCTGGGCTCCTTGCCTTTGACCTGCTCACTGAAGGATGAATGCTGATTAATGCAGTTTAGACCATTTCACTTATGTGAGCCCTTGGTTTCGGAAGGTATGGGTGCTTATCTAAATGAGAATCAGTCTGCCAGGTGGCAAAGCATATTTTGAATTTTTGTATTACATTGCATCAGTCATAAGTATTTGCCTTAATTTCTGATCTCAAGGCAATCTTTAAACCAGTTTTATTTGGAGTGGGGGCCTGCCGGTTAAGTCAATTATTTCTTTAGAAATGAATTTAAGATTAGTGAGAGAGCCTTATAGGTATGAGATAATTTTTTTTTCCTCGTACACCCCAAGCAGTTAGTTAACTGGGGTGGGAGAGATTTTTTAAAGTTGATATTTAATACATATTTAGTATTTAAATTGCCTTTATTTGATCTCATCAGAAATCTGTAGGACGTCAAGCAAAAAGGAATTCCTCTCCTGAGATCAAAGCAGCTAATTTCTTACCAAACAAACCTTCATACAATAATAGGAAAAAGAAGTGTGTACTCAGCTCGCTTTTTATTATTCTGTATGAGATGATAACAACAAAATGCACAGGTATTTTTTTCTTTAGAAGTTCAAGCAATTGTTCTACAAAAGGTTTAGATTTTCAAATTCTATGACCTTCAGGAGAACACTGCCACTACGGTTGTCTATTTGCACAGTTTGGATGATGTTGATTTTTTGGAATCCCATTGCTTTTACATACATTATCTTATTGGAGACTCAAAGCAATCCTGTGAATAAGTAGAATATGCACTTTGATTACTATCTCAAATATGAAGCAGCTCATCTCACTAGTGAGTGGTAAGCTGTTAGAAATTATCAGAGATAGAGACCCAAGCTGATTAAAAGTGTTGAAGCTTTACACATTTTTTGATTAAAGTGATATTAAAATATAAAATATTTATATATTTATAGGCATAACAAACGTAACAACCATGCAACTTCAAAATGCATTTTAAAACTCCCAGATAATTTTAATGTGTCATTTTTTCAAAAGAGGCCTAAAGTAACTTCATTGTAGTCTAAGAATTTTCTAATGGATTGCACATTGACAGGTATAAATTCACATTTCCACATTCTCATACAGAAGACTAGGATGCAGGTTCTGATGCCATTTTTCACTTCCACAGTGGAACACTGTATTTTGAGGAGCAGCATCATCTCAGCCACTCATCACTCATTCCAAATGTTGTTCATCTTGGTGACCTCTGTAAAAACATGCTAAGCAGCTGCACACAGGGCTGCTGGTGGGTTCCGCTGTGTGCACCGCAGGCAAGTCTTCTTGTCCTCTGAGCCCACTTTTCCTACAGACTTCACATCTTAGCTGCTTAAAAAAAGATGCGTTCTTCTAAATAAATTCCCAAGTCATATTTGATATTTTGGAACTTCATCCTATGATGTGTGTATTCTACTAGATGTTATAGTAGAATTGAAGCTTCTTTTTACATTATTATAGCAACCGACCAAAAGAGAAAAAGAATGAGGGCAGACTGAAGAGAGGTTGATTGATGAGAACAAATATACACTTGGAGAAAAGAAATAAGCTCTGGTGGTTGATAGGACTGTAGGGTAACTATAGTTAACACTAACTGTACATTTCAAAATAGCTAGAAGAGAATGATTTGAATGTTTCTAACATAAAGAAAAGATAAAAATGTAAGGTGATGGATATCCCAATTACCCTAATTTAATTATACGAATGTATCAAATTATCACATACACCCCAAAACTATGTACAACTATTATGTATCAATATAAAAGATAAGTAAGGAGAGTTATGGGAAAGATGAACGTTGTATTCAATATACGTAGGTTCAGATTTTTCCAGTTTGATTGAAATTATTGCAGAACTTTTATTTAAGGTGATGAAGGTCTCCTTTATGGATAATGAATGAATGGTCCAGTGACAATAGTCTTTTGGTTTATGAGTTGACTTGATATAGAAATGATCACTCATTCAGTTTTTCTAAAGCTGTATCTCCTGTGCTTGTGCTGTGAGTATTTCAGGGACGATTTTGCTAATGAAGTGGCATGAAGAAAACTCCAGGTATCACCTTGCCCAAGTGAATCAATTCTGTAGCTGTAGAATGATAGCTGATATAATTCCATAGCTGCGGCTTCTCAGCGTGGCTCCATGAAGGGAAATGCCTTTGGGATACCTGGAGCCCCCATTCCAGCCAGAGCTTGAATGGACTTTAACTAAGTTCGCCCTCCCCAAAGTGGTCAGTTATAAACTGGGAAGAGTGCCAAGTTAGAGCTACTGCTATATCAAGTGTAACTTTACCATTTCCTTTATCAATGGTTTTCCCTATTAGGTTGTTTCATAATGAACACATAAATGGAACTATTTGACTAGCTGTTGTTTCTGCTTAGCAGTACATCACATTCACCACATTAAAGGAATGTGTTCAGATTGTGGAAGTGTGTGGGCATATCTAAATCGAATAAATGTTATTTGAAGGACATTTAAACAGTTAGGTTCAAATGCCCTGATAATAATGTTTAGATCACCAAGGGTGGTAACTGTATATCAATAGAGGTGGCATTTGCAGCTTTACGGTATGGAAACTGATTTCGATCAGTTTATAGAGAGGACATTAGTCAGTCGACAGATAGCATTGCTAAACAAAATCCAGGCTTGCTGTGATATTCAGTATCCAAGTCCTTTAATATCTTTTATCAAATGTACATTACTTTTAAAATGTCTTCACTATTTATGGCTGTATTGCTACTAATGTTTTGAAAAATACTTAAAAAGTGGCCTGTATTAAAACTAATAAATACTCATGTCTGTGGCCAATTATCTTAAGAGCATATGCAAGCAGATATCAAAGGCTTCAGTGCCCTTATGCGTTCAAAATTCAAAAGAGCTGAGGCTAGAAACAAACAAACAAACAAACAAACCCATTAAGGTTTATATCAAGATGTTAAGGAAGGTGATAGTATTAAAAAGGGAGTTAATTATTTTTAGTTCTCTCCTTTTTGTTCTTATGTTCCACATGGAATATATATTATTCATGTAATACAAAGTTTTTTAAAATTACTGCCACTAGATTGTAATCAAATACATTTGTCACATGATAATTCTTCCCCCAGCAATATCAGGACTTTATAATCCCCAGAGGACAATTGTGCATTGACTGCTAACCTGGGCACAGGCATAACCCGTTTTTTAATCCCTTCCAGAGGTGGGAAGGGGTAACAGTGTATAATATCTTAGAGCTGGGCTGGCTCTCATGCTATAAATGGCCTAATTGCCCTTGTAAAATGTGATTCTGGTTTCTTCAATTATTTCTTAACCAAAGATAAAATCCCTACAGGTACAATTCCAATATAAATGTACTCATGAAACTAATATTCTATTAGATAAATGCTAATCAAAATGTGGTGTGTAGATGGTATTAATCTGTGAATTGCTTGTCACCTGTCCTCAATGAGATAGGTAAGTACAAAACTAGCAAAGAGTTTGTCTTGGAATTAATCATTTTTTTTTTCTGTTGCATTTAACGGTAAAATATTTGGATTGCATGGTATGGTATCATTTTCTAACAACTGATTTTTATTGTGTTGTACAAACATTTCAGTCTATAACAGATTTGGAGGAAAAAAATAACTTGTTACCACTTTAGACCTTTTTAAAAAAATGGGTTGGAATAATTACCATATATAAGCTATAGCCAAGGGAACAGTATTTTCAAAACCTGAAGTCAGGACATATGTTCTGACATCAAATCAACTTACTAGAACAATAGGAAAAATTATATGTAGGATTCTGGAACTTAGGATTCCCCTCAGTACAGAGGAAGGCCCACTGATAGTTTTGTGGCACCTCTTGCCAAATGAAAGAATAATGTTTGTCTCTTCTCCAATAATGATTCCAGGGCCCAGAGGATACAAGGAATCAAAAGACTTTCCCCTGAAGATGTGGAGTCCATAAGGGACATTCTGACATCCAACATGTACCAAGTTCGGCAAAGGGTGTGTATGAGCCACCTGTGTTGTCCCCATTGTCTGTCCTTGAAAACAGTCTCTGAAGGGGGAGTCTGTTGATGTTCAAGTCTCCTGATGTTCACGTCACCCTCTGCAAGGTGGTCACTTGCTGAATATTTTCTCTCTGCTTAGTTTGGAGAATAGAAAGTTAATTGTCATGTTTCTGCTGCAAAATTGGCACCTGTGACATAAAAAGAAATGCAAATCTAGTTACCGTCTCTAGGGGGCAGGCTGCCCTAGCCCTGCAGCCTGGTGCTTTCCAGAACAAGCAGGTCTCTGCAGAGAAGCACATCCACCACACCACAGAACAAAGATGGCACCAGGATGCTGATCACAGTGCAGTTGTCCCAACTGTATTGACTATAGTAAAGATGAGAAAGTTGAGATAGTTTAGGTTACAATATTGAAACTATAATTTATAATGAATAAATGCCTGAATAAAAGGAGACATCTTATTTCTCAATTTTGGAACTAGGTATGAAATCTCTACTAGTCCTTGGGACCTGGTCCAAAGTGCATACTAAGAAGATTTCTGAGGACACTGGATGAATCTTTCTGAAACTTTGACTGAGTTAAATAATATTCCATCTAATTAGTCATCTAACGAAGTCATATAATGAGAAGTTTTTTCAAGTTTGAGGATTTGATCATCCATTTTAATCCTAATACTTGGGTGTGATTGGAAATGAATTCATTTTGAGGGCCTTTGGTTTTGTGACTGTGTCGTTGATCATAGTCTTAATGAAACTAAAACAAAATCACCTAGGCAAAGCTCCCCGTTTTCAAAGAGAAGATGCTGAGGTCAGTGGAGTTGGTTATCTGACTTGTTCAAGGTTACAAAACAAATCCAGGTTAAGAACACAGGTTTTCTACCCACCCACCCAGTGCTCTTTTCATGACTCTGGACTTATATAATCCAATGAAAGTGATTGTTTTCTGGTCTCCTGTTTCAACTCAAAGGTCAATGATTAAGAGGAATGTGTCAGTGAAAGGCTCTGCACCAGCTGGAGGAATACAGGTCAGCACTAATGGTAGTGTGCTTAGAGTAAATTCCATGGCTTTCAAATCATTCCAAGTGAAACTGTTTCAGTAAGACTATCACATCCTGCCTTAGATAAATAATAGATAACAACTTCCTGGTTTGAAAAATGTGGCTAGCTTAGTGAGAGCCAGAACCCATAGGGTACCTGGTACTCAGCCTTTTCCCTATGTGGATGAAGGCCAAGTTTAGGGAAAGGTCTAGAAACGGAGATGGAGATCCTAGGACTCTAATCCAGTCTCAAATAAGGTCAACTGCTCATCCTTTCTTTTCTTCCTTGGATGCAGTTTCCAAGATAGCATCCTTTGGTCTTTTTTAATAAGTATCCTACTCATTCTGCTTTCCAGTGTTCTACTTTCTAAGCCATACAGCACCTCCCTTCCTCATTGCCCTCGAATTAAAGCACAAAGGCCTCTTTCCATTTAATAAGTTTATTGCTGATGACCTTGGGAGCCAAATGGGGAGAACACAATTGATAAACAGAGGGCAGTTACAAGCCTATGAGGTGGCTTTTTGACTCTGCTTTGCTTACTCCGTAAGTCAAACTCACCAGTCCTACCCCTTCCCGTCTTCCTTTCCTTACTCAGCTTTACAAAGGTCATAAGAATTCTCTCTTCCACCATGGTCCTCTTGATCTCTTGAAGGAAAAGTCTACCTGAAAATGCAACTCAGGACAATTATACATTTACTCTGTTTCTAGCAGACAATCTACATTTTTGAGGAATGTCACAAAGGGTGTACATTAGCCATCCTGCACTCTCTAGCCTGGGTGATAGATGCAGGCCTGGTAGCCAGGGCGTTTCTCATTGTTCACATCTTGAAAGAGGCCATCTTGGGCATCGGGATTTACCTCAGAGCAGGACCAGGATGAATGCAGAGTTTGACTCTGGGCGACCCTAATGCACAGTTGATCCGAAACTGAGCTGGCCCTGCTGGGTCTGTTGCTCCTAGGAGTACTCCAGCCAATTCTGTTTGAAGTCCTTCGACTCAGTACACCCAGGACAGAATCTTCATGGGTGGAAAACTTAAGGGACTCACCTCTGGAGGTTCCCGGTAGGACAACCACAGAAGAAGCTCTGTGAAACACAGTGGGGATGGAGATTGAGAAACACTGTTACTAATCTTACAAGAGAAGAAACTGGCTTCAGCCCAGACCTCCAGGATGGGTCACAGATTGATGGGTGATTCCCTAGTAGCCTGGATAATCAGATCACTCTCAGAATTTCTACATACTTTCAAAGGAAAAGAGCAATTTCAGTTTCCTTTAGCAAATAGTTAATACACATCTAGAATGCGCCGGGCATCAGGAACACTGCACTGAAAAAGACAAAGTTCATTCTCCTTTAAGGCTCAAGGTCCAGTGGGAAATGCAAGCTCCACTATAACACAGAAATGGAGGGAGAGGAGCGAAGACACTTGCATGGACATTATATGCATAGAGCCTTCTATGCTCCATG
Organism: Pan troglodytes; assembly: GCF_028858775.2. Taxonomy (NCBI): domain Eukaryota; kingdom Metazoa; phylum Chordata; class Mammalia; order Primates; family Hominidae; genus Pan; species Pan troglodytes. Next base: position 20,300,234 of record NC_072410.2, on the reverse strand, counting down.
CAGATACGCAAAATAGAGAAGCATGTGGGTCACGGGAGGTTATGGGAGGTGAAATGGAAGCCAAATGTCCAAGTGTTCCTTATAAAGTGCAGCCTCCTCCCAAGTCTAGGTGTAGGAAATCCTACTAGCAATACATTGTATGTATACAAACATGCACACACACACACACACACTGAATTCAGTTTTGCATGATTTTAAAACTGATAAACAATTGTAAAAGTTTGTCTCTATATTCCTAATTCTTGTGTTATTTTTCACGACAGTGTCATGTTACCATTTTTTAATATTTCAATGTATAAAATGCACATAGGTTGAGGTGTATCATTACTAATGATAGACAAGAATTCATATTTCAAAATGTCTTCAAAATTCAACTTTTTGGGGCAAATTCTTGTCAGATATGTTAATTTGCCAAAAGTGGATGATAAAGAGCTTCCATTGGGAGAAGGAGAAAGTTGGATTTACCCTTCCCTCACTGTTCCCTTGGCCTTCAGTTTATGCCTTCTTTTCTTTTCCCTTGGAGACAGTTGTCACTCTCACTCTGTCACCCAGGCTACAGTGCGGTGGCATGATCATGGCTCACTGGGGCTTTGACCTCCTAGACTCAAGCGACTCTCCCACCTCAGCTTCCTGAGTAGCTAGGACCGCAGGTTCACACCACCACACCCAGCATTTTTTTTTTTTTTTTGTATTTTTTGTAGAGATAGGGTTTAGTCATATTACTCAGGTTGGTCTCAAACTCCTGGGCTCAGTGATCCACTTGTCTTGGCCTCCTGAAGTGCTAGGATTACCAGTGTGAGCCACCTTGGCAGTCCAGTTTACGCCTTCTTTACGACCCTATTTTTGTACAATTATCTATTTTGTGAGGGTTACTTTAGTTAATAGCTAATGGAAACCACAAATCTACTTAACTGGATGCACATATACTGAAACACAACAATGAACTGCAAGCCGGTGAAACCGATGAGGATGCCATTGTCAATCCCTTGTTGATTTGACCGTCTCCTGTATGGACTGAGTGAGGGCCCGTTATAAATTCATACATTAAGTGCTAATAGAGCTTAATCTGTTTTGTATTTGTTTGGATAAAAATCAATAGAAATAGAAGTATCACTATTTTCTTTCTCACCCTGTGGGGCATCTTGTGGCACTTTTTGGAGAGTGTGCACCCTCCTAAAAAGCACATGACCTGGAAAATGGAGCCTCTACTCCTTGGCAGGCTGCCTGTGGCCTGGCCGCAGCCCCTCCATGCCCCTCCAGTCTCACCTCTCACACACTTTGAATGAAGCACCCCATTCTTTTATGGTAACAGACTCATTCCTGGCTCTTTTCCAGCACATCCTCTGACTGTTCTCTCACCTCCAAGGTGGTTACCAGCTGATGTCTTAGCTCATGTGTTTTCTCTTCCTGGAATTTATTCCCAGGATAACACTCACTCATCTTTCAAGACTTACCTCAGTACACTGCACCTTTCCCATCCAAGACTGGATGAAGTGCCTTTTGCCTGTACTCTATGACCCCCGATGATCCCAGAATCTTATCACTTAGCTGCACGCATAGCATCTTATCCCTATTGATTTGACTTCTCCAGGAAACTGTAAGCCTTTTGAAGACTGTAATTCTAATTTACTCACTTATGTAATCCGTGCCTTCTACAGCACCTGGCACATAGAACATTTTCTCTATTGAACTGAAACTGACTATCCCTATCACAGCATCTGTCACTTGGGAGGGAGAGCCCCTGCTGTCCCAATCCTATCATCCTCCAGGACTTTGTGGTTTATCAGTGCATACAGTGTGTCACCTACTGACCCCTGGCAAAATGAGCATTTGCTGGTGGACCTTTAGTGAGCACCAAGAAGGAGAAGAAATTTCAGTTAAGCATTTTGCAAACATCTGTCTGAGGACTGACTAATGTTGGCCTAGGGTCCATGACAAGTTTCCACTGGTCTGGGGTAAAGGACAAGGAAGACATTCTCATAAAGCTAAATTGATTCAGTTTGAAGGACTGTTTTTTTTAAATCTCAAATTATGTTCTTCCTGTGACTTTGGTTAAGAGACTTTCTTCCTGAATTGATGATAATGGTGATAGGAATTGTGTGTGTGTGTGTGTGTGCTTGCGTGTGTAGGTATCCTTAATTGGCAAAATTAAAAAACAACAGCCTTATGGAAATTCCCAAAGTAGTTTAGATATTTTCCTTTCTTATTAAATTCACTGGCCTGGCATCAAAAACATGACCTGGAAAGGAAAGTGTATGTAATGGGCAGGCCAAGTCTGTGGGTAACTAAGAGAAAGACCTCTGTAAGGGTTAGAGCAGAAGGCAGAGGCTCTAGCCACAGCTCCGCCCTGAAAGCAGTGACCTGGGGTCATAGACTTTTCTTCTTGGGGCTGAGGCTTGTTCATTCGTAATCAAGGCAAATGCTTAGCTGACCTCCAAGGCGCTCACCTGTTCTCCTGGTCTTAGGTTCCTGATGTTTCCATGGCTTCCTTGGCTGAAAGTTGTATGGAGGAGTCCTTAGGTATTTGACATTCCATTTTCTCTGCAGACCCTGTCGTACAACAAATACAACCTCAAACCCCAAACAAGTGAAAAGCAGGCTAAAGAGATTCTGATCCGCCGCCAGAACACCTTAAGGGAGAGCATGAGGAAAGGCCACAGCCTGCCCTGGGGAAAGCCGGTACATTGGGGCTGGGGACTGGGACATTCCTTCAGTCTGCAAGTGTTTGTCATCTGCTGAGCCTGTTCCTGTACAGGATCTCACATGCATGACCATCGATGCTTAAACAAACAAAACCCCACCTTGTTACCTGAGAGATACTAAAGCAAGAGTGCAGGACACCAGAGCAACCTTTTTCTCTGGGTTCAGGGCCCCAAGGCATCTGCCTATAGGGTGCTTCCCTCCACAGTGGGTCAGGGACTGCCACACACTTGATGTGCTATGAGTCCAGACCCAGACCTTATGGTGACCAGGTACTGACCATGCCCTTCAGTCCTCGTGGTCAGTACCTGGTCACCATGGGGTCTGGGTCTGGACCAGACCCTCTGACCCCAGGATGCTTACTTCTCTCCCAAGAAGGTATAGGAAGGGATTGGTTATTACCAAGACTCCTGGGCTCACCTTCACATCAGCCACTGTGTTCCTGCACTCTTCCCATTGGAGGCCATAACAAACCAGTCTTACTGGCAATTTGAATGGAGGCTGGGTGAGAAGCAGACCCTAATCTCAAACCTAACCTCAGTGGGGATACGAGAGTAACTTTGAAAGGTTGCTAATGGTCTATTTTATCATGAGAGGGGAAGGAAATACATGTTGGAGACTGGCGTGTTCTGCTTTCTCAAAACAAAAAAACTAAAAGCCAGTAATCCAAACAAGATGCCACAGAACAGGTCTGTGTTCTTCCCCTTATTTTATTATATTAGTTTTGAGACAGAGTCTCGCTCTGTCACCCAGACTGGAGTGCAGTGAGTGGTGCGATCTCAGCTCACTGAAACCTCTGTCTCCCAGGTTCATGCGATTCTCCTGCCTCAGCCTCCTGAGTAGCTGGGATTACAGGCGCCTGTCTCCACGCCCTGCTAATTTTTGTATTTTTAGTAGAGACGGGGTTTCACCATGTTGGCCAGTCTGGTCTTGAACCCCTGACCTCAGGTGATCCGCCCTCTTCTGCCTCCCAAAGTGCTGGGATTACAGGCGTGAGCCACAGTGTCTGGCCCTTTATTTGCCATGTGAAGCTCTTAATTGAGACAGCTTATTCTGCTTTTTCTTTCTACTTGCTACCCACAGGCTGGCACCAAGAATATCCGCTACCTCTCCTTCCCCTACAGGAATCCTCAGTCTGCCAGAAGAGACACAAGGGCTGCTGGGTTCTTAGGTAAGCTGCCCACCTGGCTGCTCTGCTGCTTTTCTGCAGAGTCAGGTGGTAAATATCTGGGGGTGTGGGCCAAGAGGCAACATTAAGAACATTATGTAGGTTACTTACATGATAAGAAAAAGAAGAAAACAACTTCTTTTATAGTTGAAACTCGGAACTTTGTTTATGAACACTGAAATTTGAATTTCATATAAGTTTTACTTTTCATGAAATATTATCTTCTTTTAATATTTTTCAGTCCCTTAAAAATATACTAACCATTTGTAGCTGACAGGCCATACACAAAGAGGAAGTAGGCCAGATAGAGACCAAGGGTCATAATTTGATCTCATCTTGAAGAAATGTGAGGAGTGTTTCATTGAAGTTCTAATATTCACCCACTATTTAAATATGAGCAGAGTTCTCCAAAGCTGGTTTAATTTCACTAAAATGATTTCACCAGATTTACTGATTAAATGTTTTCCATTTAATATTTAATTATTAGTGGAATTCTTAGAATTATTGAAACTTTATTATTCTAATAAAAGCAGTTACTATTTTTATATGTGTATAAAATGATTTGCTATTAGCAAAAGGTGACATAATATATGTAATATGCCGTGTTATCTATTTTTATTTTCCTAATTTTTAAGTGTTAAAATCATGTTGGAAATTCACGTAAACTAAACATAAAGGATTTTAGTATTTAATCTTTAAGGAGTATATGTAATTACCTCAAAATGAAACTTTTTTTCTGATTTAAAAACATACTTGATACAAAATCAAAATCATTCAGTAGAGAAAAGCATAAAAAAGAAAGTTAAAAGCATTTGCAACCCTAATGCCAAGGTATGATCACCATAGAATATTTTGGTGAGCACCCTTCTAGAATTCTTCCTATACCTGCCTGATACCACACTACCCATACTGACACCTCCCTCCACAAAAAAATCACAAAAACATTGCATCATGTTACACATAAAAGCAAAGTATAGTCATTGTTTTGCAATCTTTATAAATTGCCTAGTTCACTGAACAAATGTTGTACCTAGGTTTCCATGTCAATAGATGTGGATCTAATACTCATTTTTAATGAGTTAATAGTAATTATATGCATGTACCAAAGCTTATTAAGCTAATTCCTAATTAATAAATACTTAAGGTATTATCAACTTTTAATAAATATAAACAATGACACATATTAAGGACTCTGGACCACTTGTGATTGGTATTTTCACAAATAAGCAATTATTCCCTTAGTATATTTTCCTAGAAGTAAAATTTTGAGGTCAAATTCATATAGATTTAAATTTTTACATATATTATCAAAACACCATCACAAAAGATTATATCACTAATTTGCCCTCACAACAACTGTCTGTAAGAATGATCTTTTCCTAATACCACTGGGATGTTGTCAAACTTTTGAGTAATCTGTGATATCGTAGCATAAAATTTATATGCCAGATTTAATTTTCATATGAATCTCTTTGATTTTTAGTGAAGTTGAACATCTTTCACATTTTGGAAACAATGATATTTCTTGGGGTGAAGTTTTCTGTTCCTGCCTTTGCTCGTTTTTTGTTTTGTTTTTTTCTATTTGGTTGTTGATTTTCTTGAGATGAATTTGAAGAGCCCTATATAACAAGGATATCATCCATTTTCTCTCCTATATGTTGCCAATGATTTTTTTATTTTTTTGAGATGAGTCTCTCTCTGTCACCCCGGCTGGAATGCAGTGGAGCGATCTCGGCTCACTGTAACCTCTGCCTCTTGAGTTCAAGCGATTCTCCTGGCTCAGCCTCCCGAGTAGCTGGAATTACAGGCATGTGCCACCACACCCGGCCAATTTTTGTATTTTCAGTGGAGATGGGGTTTCACCATGTTGGCCAGGCTAGTCTTGAACTCCTGACCTCAGGTGATCCCCCTGCCTCAGCCTCCCAAAGTGCTGGGATTACAGGAGTGAGCCACCGAGTCTGGCCGATAGTTTAATTTTTTTAAACGATCTTCCTGGTACAAATAACCTGGCACTATTTTTGTTATTTGAGTGAGAAAACAAGAAAGTGTCACAGTTCTTTCTTTTTTTTTTTAATTTAAATTTTTTTAGAAAAAAAAACTTAAAAAGGGACAGGGTCTCCCTATGTTGCCCAGGCTGATCTCTAACTCCCTGGCACAAGGGATCCTCCTGCCTCGCCTCCTAACATGCTAGGATTATAGGTGTGAGCCACCATGCCTGGACGACAGTTATTTCTTAAGAGATGAGCATCAATACTGCATGCCTATGGTAGCAGGAGATGACCACGGAGCAGATTCATTTGAACAAATCTTAAATAAGGATTATAAACAAAATACAGCAAAACACTAAAAGTACAATACACCTTGCAAAGTGGGGTTTATTCCAGAATTTGAGAGTTGTTTAACATTTGGAAACATACATACATTATTCACTAGACTAATAAATAGGTCACAGGATCCTAGCCTTTTAATGGATGTCCTCACTAAAGGATACTCAGTCACACTTTCAGTCAAAGCAATAAAATGCCAGGAAAAAATAGACAGGATATATATGAAGGAAAAATAAAATTCTACTTCTCCACACTGTCATTTCCGGTCTATAAAGAGGATGATGATATTGGTTCCCTCCATATGCAATTGTATTGTCCTGATGTGAAGCCAGTCTCATACATGCAGGATACACATATGAACAGGTACATAAAGCTGCTAGAGCAGAGTCTGGAACCAAGTAGATGTGCAAGAAATATTAGTCATTATTACTATTACTACTTAGGGACTTAAAGAAGCCTTGACATGGGTAAATACAGATGTTCTTGGAAAGAAAGACAACGCTTCACTATGTCAGTTCTACATGAATTACTTCAGACTTGGAATGAACTGTTAGTCCCAATGATTTCTTTTCTTTCAAATATACTCTACTGGTTCTAAGTTTCATCCAGGTGAACAAAGACAGTGGTTAAACTAGAAATCTGAGGGAAAAGTAATGAAATAGCACTTATGTTAGCAGTTTTCTTTAATAAGTTTTAAAGACAGGAAATCAGTGCTCTGCAATATGTTATGGGTCATATGTCTGCAGGATTTTATATACTTGCTCTTATTTGTCATGGAAACTTATGCCTATTTATGAAGACTCATTTCTGGCTTGCTTGGAATTAACTCTACTGTGAATAATTTGTCATTTCTGTGGTTATGATTTATGAAAAATAATAAACCATGATACATTTAAAAAGGATTATAATAGTGATCAGGATAAGGCTGAGATAGTCCTCAATGTGTAACCAAGCACAGTTGATCATTGGAATCCTTCTCTCCAAACCCAAAGTCTTTCTGCACCAGGAGAATGGCTGGAGGGGATCTAGGGGAGACAGTGGAGAGTCATGTTCTGCAGGCAAGCAGTCCCTGGCTAACCCACCTGAAACTTGGAGAATGCTTCCCATCCTAGCTCTCCCCTTGCCCTCCAGGGTCAGGACTTTTCTTGTTCTGGATGTCTTGGAGCTCCATGCTGGTTTGGGGGACTTCACGTGCTTTTCCAGGGCTCTTTTGCCTTTAGGGCTCACTTGGTGTTATAAGTAGAGAGGTCTTGACTGGAAACCTCTTATATGACCTGAGGCTGCTTAGAATCCATGTGCATCAAGGCAGATGAAAAAGCTCTGGAGATGAATGGTGGCAATGGTAACACGACAATGTGAATGCACTTCATGCAATGAACTGTACACTTATTTATAGTTAGATAAAAAAATGGTTAAAATGGTCAATTTTATGTTACGTATATTTTACCACAAGTTTAAAAAATGTGGAGGTGGGGAGTGTTGCACTCCGAGTCTGGGTGTCTGAACAGTGTATGCTGCATCAGGTAGTTCATCCTCTGTGTGTTGGGGCCCACCCTGCGCTGAGCAGAAGCACCTTCCTTATTTCTCCTTTCATGCCAGGGTGCCCATGTCCAGAAGTTAAGGCTTTTGGTCAGGTGGGAGGTAAAAGAACAGATACTCAGATTTTGTTGCCAAAGTATCCACTGCTCTGCCTGGAACTGCACTACCTGGGTGCCCATGTGGAGGAGAGTTATGCGAAAAGGACAAAACACAGTCCTCACTCTTCCTTTTTCTGCCTTCTGCTTTCCAGCCAACTTATTCCTTCAATTTTGGGCAGCTCTAAGCCGAGTGAAACTTTGCAAGTCACATGCCCATGCCTCTTCCTAGAGCTTGGAGTCCACTGTAAAATAACCCAGAGGGTGATCAGGAAACCAAAACAGTGACCAGGGTCTGTCCACTGATGGAGCACTCAACAGGAAAGGTTGGAGTGAAAGAACAGGGTTTGGGGGCAGAAGCCTCCAGGCCATTGTTTCCTTAGCTAGTGCTTCAAGCACCAAGGATCCAGAGGGACTGGTCCCAGGCCTTGTTGTAGAGCACATGTTAAAGGAAGAGTCAGGGAAAAAAAATGGACAGATATATAGATGTATTAATTAATGTTTTCTTTATTGAAAGAAGTTGGTCTCCTTTGGCCAATTTCCAAGTTAGCTTCTTAGTATAATTTGGTCACATTTTAGAAAAACATTATTGAACAGGATATTTTAAGATTTTCAGGTGTCCCACATTCTAAATACATTTTTTCAAGTGTAAATCTTTGGGCATATTCATTCTAGATATGGAGGTTTTGTTTTGTTTTTTTAGGAGGGAGAATGAGAGAAATAACATGGCTTTCAGATTTAAATATAAAATACCTAAATTCTTTTTTTTTATTAGTTTTTTGAGATGGAGTCTTGCTCTGTTGCCCAATCTGGAGTGCAGTGGCGTGATCTCGGCTCACTGCAAGCTCTGCCTCCCAGGTTCACGCCATTCTCCTGCCTCAGCCTCCCAAGTAGCTGGGACTACAGGTGCCCGCCACCACGCCTGGCTAATTTTTTCTAGAAAATACCTAAATTCTTAGGAGAATTTTTAAAGGGAAAATAAATTTATAAGGCTAAGACTTTGAAGAAGTGAGATTAAATGATATATGTGAGAAATATTCCTTTGAAGATGTGTGCACATTGAAGTGGGGATAAGGTAATGTCCTAGGCATCGGTTAGGGGTCTGGAAGAGAATCCAAGAGGGGACATTGCATAGACAGCTGCTGGCTCCCCTCTCATGAGGTAGCCTTCCCTCTTACACGTGGATACACCAAGGAGACAGCAAGGAGACCTGATAGTAAGAAGTGGATTTGAAGCTGGGTAGGCTCTGCTCAAACTCTGGTCCCATATTCACCAGCTTATGATATTGAGCATTGCTTAACTTCGTGAAACCTCAGCCACTTTACCTGTGAGATTCATAACTTTACTCACCCGAAAGGGCCGCTATGAGGATTCAATGGCATGATATATTTAAAAGGATTAGCACAGTGACAGGCATATAGTAAATTATCAGGAAAGGGAAGTTCCCATCAAGTGCCTGTCACAGTCTGTCACCTGCTTAGTCCTCTGAAAGGAGGGCATCCGGTCACGCCCTGGTCTCTGCTGTGGCTCCCTTCTATCCCCCTTTCTCCAGGATTGACTTTTTCTATATCAAAGATTGGAACTCAAATGTAATGCTTTCTGGTAACCACTGATTAAAAAGCAAACCAAGATAAAAGCAACCACTTTCAGATGGCTGCACCACATAACCTGTGTGTAGCATTGGCTTTGGACAAGACCAAGCATCTTTGTGTCCCCTGGTTTATGTCTATGGCCAACTGATCTGATTCTGTAAAAAGACACTACCTTACTTACCTGGGGAGACTGGATTGATACACCATTTTGCATGCATTTCTATTTATTTATGACACTGCACTTACAGCTTCTGTCCTCCCATCTGCTTGGGGCAGTGTCCTCGAGAAGGAAAAATTGTGCTGATAAGAAAGTTGAGTGTAGAGCTGAAACCTCAGGAAGAGCTTTGCTTCACTCTGAGTTCCTGCCATGTGGATATTAAGTCTTAACTCTGATCTTAAGTCTTGTTCTTTCCCCTTCTTGCCATGATGTTTTCCTAGATGATGACAGCAGTGATCCAGGATCCCCATCCATCACGTTCAGTGCATGCTCTCGGATAGGGTCACTTCAGAAGCAAGAGGCACAAGAAATAATACCGATGAAGAGCCTACACAGAGGAAGGAAGGCATTCAGCTTTGGTTATCAAAGAAACACAAGCCAAGAAGAGTACTTGGGTGGAGTAAGGAGGGTGGCCTTAAGACCCAAACCTCTGTTTCATGCAGTGGATGAGGAGGGTGAGTCTGGAGGGGAGAGTGAGGGCAAGGCCTTTTTGGTTGAGGTTCGGTCGAGGTGGACAGCTGACCATGGACATGGCAGGGACCATCACAGGTCCCATAGTCCTTTGCTCCAAAAAAAATAGTGTTATTGTCCACAAGATTGTTTTGGTGTTTCTCAAGAGTCTGTCTTCCTATAACTGTGAAAGGAGGATTTCTGGAATTCAGAAGAGAGCTATTGAGTTTGCTGTGTTGAAGCTATTAAACATGGATCTATAAGCAGCAGGAAGATTTTTTCCAAGGACTGGGAGCAAACTTGCAGGCTCTGCCATGTACTTATTGTGGGGTACCTTTAGATGAATTCCCTGTGAGTGAGAGAAGTTGATCACCCCAGGAATTAGTCACTAAGAATTCCTAAGAACTTTCTATCAAAAGCATTGGATCCAAGCCATATATTGAAATACAAGTGTGATTAATCAGTAATTCACATTGCTGATATGCATATGCAACTTATAATCAAATAGAACTAGAAGAGACTTTGAAGTCACCTGACTCAGCCCCTTGTGTTTACAGACAAGGACATGTAGTCCAAGGTTGCATGGTGAGTTCACATTCGGATTTTCCTCCCTCCAAACTGAAACTAATTTGATTTTGATTTCATATTCAATATGCAGTAATTATGTTTTATCAGAGATAAAATTTGTTATGAATTTGCTTTATTTAATCAGTAGCAATGATAGACGTGATGCATACTATAGGATTAATCTGTGAACAATGGGTTTATGGTCTATTTCATAATTGAAATATTTATTTTAAAAATGAATATTAGAAACAAAACAGCCATAAACAGAGTTTAATAGCAATGATGTTAACAACAAGTATTTATAAGGGGTGCATTTGTAGGGTGTGACATTTTACCCTATGGTATAAAACTATTTTTCTTTTTTTTTATTATTATTATACTTTAAGTTTTAGGGTACTTGTGCACATTGTGCAGGTTAGTTACATATGTATACATGTGCCATGCTGGTGCGCTGCACCCACTAACTCGTCATCTAGCATTAGGTATATCTCCCAATGCTATCCCTCCCCCCTCCCCCCACCCCACAACAGTCCCAAGAGTGTGATGTTCCCCTTCCTGTGTCCATGTGATCTCATTGTTCAATTCCCACCTATGAGTGAGAATATGCGGTGTTTGGTTTTTTGTTCTTGCGATAGTTTACTGAGAATGATGATTTCCAATTTCATCCATGCCCCTACAAAGGACATGAACTCATCATTTTTTATGGCTGCATAGTATTCCATGGTGTATATGTGCCACATTTTCTTAATCCAGTCTATCGTTGTTGGACATTTGAGTTGGTTCCAAGTCTTTGCTATTGTGAATAATGCCGCAATAAACATACATGTGCATGTGTCTTTATAGCAGCATGATTTATAGTCCTTTGGGTATATACCCAGTAATGGGATGGCTGAGTCAAATGTTATTTCTAGTTCTAGATCTCTGAGGAATTGCCACACTGACTTCCACAATGGTTGAACTAGTTTACAGTCCCACCAACAGTGTAAAAGTGTTCCTATTTCTCCACATCCTCTCCAGCACCTGTTGTTTCCTGACTTTTTAATGATTGCCTAAAACCATAAAAACCCTAGAAGAAAACCTAGGCATTACCATTCAGGACATAGGCATGGGCAAGGACTTCATGTATAAAACACCAAAAGCAATGGCAACAAAAGACAAAATTGACAAATGGGATCTAATTAAACTAAAGAGCTTCTGCACAGCAAAAGAAGCTACCATCAGAGTGAACAGGCAACCTACAAAATGGGAGAAAATTTTCGCAACCTACTCATCTGACAAAGGGCTAATATCCAGAATCTACAATGAACTCAAACAAATTTACAAGAAAAAAACAAACAACCCCATCAACAAGTGGGCGAAGGACATGAACAGACACTTCTCAAAAGAAGACATTTATGCAGCCAAAAAACACATGAAAAAATGCTCATCATCACTGGCCATCAGAGAAATGCAAATCAAAACCACAGTGAGATACCATCTCACACCAGTTAGAATGGCAATCATTAAAACTATTTTTCAATTTCATTTTCCATCCCCATCTCCCCGAATTTGACCTTGAATCTCAAATTCCAGCTCTTCAATTTTACTAGATCACTTTATCTTTCCTCGCTTTTTGTCTTCTCTTCCACCTTCCCTCTCTTCTTCTGGCCACCAGTAGGTTAACAAACATTTATTGGGCCAAATAACTAACCTACGATATGCAACTAACCAAATACCCTTTTGCCATCACTGGCATCTGTACCATCCTCAGCTGATTTAATCTTATATGTCATTAAAGGCCATGACCAAGGGCATCCTGCTCCCTAGACCAGCCTTTACCTTCTCCCTTGGTGCCCCCACATCCCTTCAGATATGCTATGTGTCTTATCTGTGAATTATGTCTATGCATGCACACATAGGTCTGTTCTGGTGGTCAGTGGGCTGAAGGACAGGGAGGACAGTTTGTTCATTTTAAATTTTATCCATTTATCTGTTGTGTTTTTTATCTCACCCCTTTACCTATTTTGTATTTTTTTGGCTTTTTTTCATCTTTTTCTGTTATCGGTTATCATAGTGCCTCATGCATGGTAGATTGTAAATGTTAAACTGACAGTAGCATTTTAGAGCTGTAATGGACATTAGAAAAGGTGCTGTCAGGCATTTTTATTTTGTAGATGATAAAAATGAGGTCTTGAGATGGTCTCTGATGCCAACTCAGAGTTTGTTTTTCCTTGAAGGATGCTTGCTTGTCCTCTAGTATAACCCATGGGTGCTAGTTACTGACTAAAGACATGTGTTTTCTCCTGAATGTATCTTTTTTTAATGACTTGAACTCATTTTCCTGCTGCAGTGGTAGAAATGCCATCAAAGAAGCCCATTTGTCTTTCTCCTTCTGAACCTGAAATATAAAGCTGCTTCTAAATTGTCTAAATATCTTGATTTTAATAAAAATTATGCACTATCAAATAACAGCAATCAGCCTAAAGGGATAGAAGCACACATAAAACTCAGGAATCTTTGGTTTTGTCCTCATTTTTTTTTCTTTGTTTGCTTTGTTTTGTTTTTGTTTTTGTTGTTTGTTTGTTTGTTTTATGTCACCCAGGCCGGAGTGCAGTGGCATGATCTCTGCTCACTGCAACCCCTGCCTCCCGGGTTCCAGCAATTCTCCTGCCTCAGCCTCCCTAGTAGCTGGGACTACAGGTGCATACCACCACGCCCGGCTAATTTTGGTATTTTTAGTAGAGACGGGGTTTCACCGTATTGGCCAGGCTCGTCTCCAACTCCTGACCTCAAGTGATCCGCCTACCTTGGCCTCCCAAAGTACTGGGATTAGAGGCGTGAGCCACTGCACCCAGCCAGATTTTGTTCTCTTTGTTTAAAGAAACAAGCAACCAACAACAACAGAAAAAAACTGTGCCCCATGAAAGAAAGGCAGTGGGCCATTGCCCTTGAACTATAGATGGAGATATAGCAGCGGAGAGAAGTCATCAGAATTAACCTTTCCAGTGCCATTAAGAAAATGAACTCTTGAGACCTGAAGTGTCCCCACATCCCTCACTGGACTCTATCCATACGACAACAGAAATCCATTGCAAAGGCCCCTTCCCGGAGCAGCCAGCAAGGTCTAAGAATCAGTGGACTCTATCTAAACTATCCTGTTTTACTCTGAGATGCTGGTGCCATTAAGGTGAGGCGTGGTATGACTTAGTAGAGTAGAACTTTACCTTTAAGTTGGTAGAGGTCATAACGGAGTTGTTTTCCCCAAGGGCATTTGTTCATCTAGACAGACAGACATGGCTGTTCAAGCCTGGAAAGAGGCCCTGAAGCTACTTCCTAAAACTTGTGGTAAGTTGAGGGCCCCCTTGATGCTGTGATGCTGCTGGCTCTGTCAGACATGGAGAGCGCATGGCCAAAATGGCCTCTGTATTTCATCATCCACTATTGTCTGAAAATGCAGTGTGATCTGATCTTCCCTCCATACTCTCTGGAAGGACAGTGCACTTTGGAGATCGGTTGAGTGTACAGCAGCTAGCCCAGGAATGCTCTGATTATCAATTTCACATGATGAGTTTTTCCAGGAGGCATCCAGTAGTGCAGCAGAGGGGATATTCTCCTGAGTGTCAAGGACACCTGGTGCTTCTTCCCTACTTCCCTCTGAAAGGAAATTAAATTGCATTAAGTTTCCTATTTTGAGCCTGGCTTCTGGTACACTAAGCAGTCGAACATTCTCTGCCAATGGACCCAAAGAATTTGTCCTTTTATTTTCAATCTAAAAAAAATCATGCACAACACACACAATCCTAATTTTCCTCTGAGAGTTTTTGTTTTGTTTTGTTTGTTTTTAACTTTCTAAAACCTAGTTGTATTATTAGCCTGAAGGGTCTTGGGTTTCAGTGAATTTCTGAAGTTGAGTAAAATATTTCCTTTTATTTTTCCTATATAGTAGCCTTCCACTTTAAAGATTGTCCACACATTTCTGGTGTTTGGGATATGATAAGTGTTCTTATTCATCCTCCTCAAGTCTGACATGATGCCATGGGCACCTCTCCTGTCTTTAACCTACCTGCTAGAACAGAAACATTGGCCTATAAGGGAATCCGCTCTGACAAAGTAAAGAATGAGATTCTGGACACTTTACTACATTTCGTTTCCTTTATTCTTTTCTTTCTCTCACAAAGGCTCTCTACTGTGCTTCTCTGGAAAAGTTGAAGGGTCATGGGAGGCAGAGCTGGAATTACTACCCAAATTTCATGATAAAATTACTTTTCCTGTATAAGAGGTGACTACTAGGGCAGAATTCAAGTCTTCAGCCTGGAATGTTGATTTCAGCTTGCAGAGAAGCCCCATGAATACGGCCTCACCTGTCAAGAAGCCTGCCACTATGATCATTTAGATTTTCAGTAATATAGTTATTTCAAAGCCCAGGCTATGAAATCAGACCGCTTGTAGCTGTGAGACTTTGGGGAAGTTAATTATCATACTTAAGCTGAAATTTATCAATGGATAAAATAGGGTAATAATTTTATCTACCTCATAGAATGATTGTGAGGATTAAATGAAATAATACATGTAAAATTCTAAGCTTAGTTTTTTTTAATAGAAGAGTTTGATCACTATTAGCTATAATTAGGCTAAAGTACATGTGCTTATGAAAGAGGACATAGATTGTTTTAATTATGTGAAGAGGTATAAATAATTGATACTAAGACTTCTGAAATGTAGCTAGATTGGCAGAAGAGAGGATATTTGAGGGAGCTAGGGAGAAGACGTGACAGAAATAGAGAACATCACCACCTTGATCCCAGCTCTACCTGGACACATCTCTACTCAGCATCCATCAGTCAAGAGCAGACCAAAGATGGGGCCTGAATATGGAGTCACATCTTTCAACTAAAACACAACTTCATCTTGATTGTTTTTTTTTAGGTCATTACCTCAAATATCAGCAATATTGCTTTTTTATTTGTTTGCTTGCTTGCTTTTCGTATAGATACCCTGGTGTACGGTTCTAATCTTGATTCACTCCCAGAATGACCATGGCATTGCTTATGTTTACTGTGACGGGCACACAATGAGGAAAAGGGAAACCTCTTTTGTTGAGAAAAAACTCAGTGGAGTTTAATTCCTCAGTTTCGAATTTCATTTCTATAAGAGACCTTCCCTCCAAAAAAGTGATTCTGTTAACTTGTGAATATTAACTAAAGAGATAAGTGTTTAAGCACTTTTAGTATGGAACAAAATAGTTTCTGGTACATTTCATAATGTTCCGAAATTAGGCAAAGTAAAATATTCTTAATAAATGAAGTCAATGAGTGTGTTGGTGTTGTTTAAGGTTTTTGCAAGTATATTTTATCCACAAATAAAACAGGTGGTTTCTTGTAGTTTTAAATTTTTTTTATTTTATTTTTCTGGCTAAACTCTGTCAAGTATCTCATTTCTAATTCCTCCTGAGAAAACCCAGCAGGGCAGACAGAACGCTTCCTTTCAGGACATCAGTCACCGTTAATTGCTAATGGGGCCATAAGCTAAGGAGAATAAAAGAGATGCCTGCATCAGTGCTAGCCACTGCTGTAATTAGCAAGTGATGTGCCCTTTCATCTGTGCACAGTAATTGATTTAATAAATTCTTTTTCTTTCTGAGGCTTTAATGAGCTTCCAAGCCAGGGGTACCCAAGTAAGTGTGGCAGGCTAGAAACACAATTTCCATTGCCTAGTCTTCCTCAAGTTGGGGTTTATTCAACAAATTAACTAAAAACCATGTTGTGGACTGAACCAAAACTGTTTCCTTAGTAATACAGATCTCAAATTGAAATAAGTGGTCCTAAAATCAAGGTATTTCCTCTGTGTTCTAAGAAATCAATCTTGAATAGAGAAGTGATAGCCAACATTTTTAGAGTGCTTACTATGTGCCAGACACTATTAAAATGCTTTACATACTAGTTTCAGTACATCTGAAATGAAGGGAAATGAGTTTAGAGAGATTAAGTAACAGGTCCAAGGTCTCCCTAATTTTAAGGAAGACCTTAGACACCAGGTCTGTCTTGGCTCATAACCACTGACCTAAATTTCCTCCTTGAGCAGAATTGGGAATTTAATAAGTGACTCAGATCTGCACAAAATTCTTTCTTGCTTGGGAAAGATCCAATAGGAAAAAACAGAAGCTCCATCTTGCCAAAAAAGAACTTTGCTTTAAAGTGGACATGTAAATACAGTGGAAACTGTTATCGTTTTGAAAATTTGTTTTTATAAATTTAATGAATGATGTAAAAATTAGATGATAAGCAAGATTGCTAATTTGAGTCATTATGTTTTTGTTTTTGAGGACTTATAAAATGTTCTGGTCTGATTTTAATTGAGTTTCTTTTTGTATTTCAATTATATGTTGTTTCCAAAGAACTTTTTCACGGTTTCCAAATGAGTCCCTGACCAGACAATATCCACAGTTCT
Source organism: Pan troglodytes (assembly GCF_028858775.2). NCBI lineage: Eukaryota > Metazoa > Chordata > Mammalia > Primates > Hominidae > Pan > Pan troglodytes. The sequence continues at coordinate 20,283,153 of NC_072410.2, read as the reverse complement.
TGGCAACGTTGAAACATGAACTATGTTGTTTACTTAGAATGGACATATAAACCAATATTTCCACTGAAGAAAATGGGAGGGGATAAGGAGAATGACTTCAACTACTTTTTTTTTTTTTTTTTTGTGAGACGGAGTCTTGCACTGTCGCCCAGGCTGGAGTGCGGTGGCGCGATCTCGGCTCACTGCAAGCTCCGCCTCCCGGGTTCACACCATTCTCCTGCCTCAGCCTGCCGAGTAGCTGGGACTACAGGCGCCCGCCACCATGCCCGGCTAATTTTTTGCATTTTTAGTAGAGACGGGGTTTCACCGTGTTAGCCAGGATGGTCTCGATCTCCTGATCTTGTGATCCGCCCGTCTCGGCCTCCCGAAGTGCTGGGATTACAGGCGTGAGCCACCGCGCCCGGCCGACTTCAACTATTGAAGCATTCATATAATATTTGCAAAAGAACTTATATTCTTGGCAAGTACTTTGTCAGTAATTGAACATATACTATATGCTCATAATTTTACTAAGTACTCTATATATACACTTTAAAAATTTAATTCTGATAGCAATCTTATAGAGTAGTTATTATGTTTTTTCTCCCCACTGTACAGAAGAGGAAACTGAGTCTCAGTTAAGTTATCACAAAGGACATACAGCTAGTAAGTGGCAGTATCATTTAGAGCAGTCTGACTCCAATGTCACTCACTCTATCCACTAAGCTGTAGTTACCCTCATAACTGTTGTAGAGAATACACTGAAAAAAAGAATATGCTTTTTGCCACCATCATTTGAATTTTAAAGGTTACTTTACCAAACCAGGTAAAATTTAGGTCTTGTTTGACTGCTGCTGCCACAGCTCCAAGGTTCCTTTCCATTTTACTTGATGCTGAAGTGCTGATTCATGCTCACAGAGGGTGTGACCAAATCATTCATTCAGGAGTCTGCGTCTTTGGACAAATATAGTGAAGTGAGGCTATGAGTTATGCTTGAATTAAATGATTTTTATTCAATATTTTTGTTTTCATTGGATTTTATCTTTGAACTAGTGAAAATACTAGAAATTGGGCCAGTTAGAAACTTTTAAAATAAGGGGTCGCCTAGCACCATGGCCCTGAGCCAGTCTAAAAGGAAGGAAGGACCCATAGTGTTTCATTTATTTTGTTTTCTTACAGCAATTTTTCTGGGTAACTAAGAGTGAGTGAAACTCCGACCCTGGGTTTCACTGGTGTACTATTTCACCCGTGAAGGCGGCCCTTGTTTTGAGTTTGTGCTTGTCCTGGACCTGGTTCAGGAGGCAGCTCTATTATCTAACTGTGCCATCTTTAAAAGGGGTCGTGTAGGTGAGGTTTTGGGGAGGGGGGTGGTGGGAGGATATCACTAAAGTTCTAAATGAAGTTAAAGAAACAACCAGTCAGAAAGGAGGATAAATGTTTTGTCCCCCCAAAAAGGATATTCTTAAAAGGAGAGGACAAAAGGACAGGTCCTCACCCAAGGACACGCCCATGGAAAGTCACACAGAGCCGGGCAGTACAGACCAGCCCAACACAGGGTTTAGCAAACAATGCTTGCCCTACCCCACCCACATCCCTGGAGCTGAATTTCAAGTTCTGATTTTAGACAATACAGCTGGAATGTCTGCACTTTCACTCCACAACACATGCAGTTTCAGGCAGCTCTCTGGTAAAAGAAAAAAAAAAAAAAAAAAAATTTGGACAAATAAGAATGAAAATGAAAATTTGAAAAGTAAACTATATCTATGGTGAATTTGGCAATTAAATTCTTCCAGGCAGAATGAACAGAAAATAAGACATTTTGGGGTACCTCACAAGAGGTTTAGTTTCATAATGACTTGAGGAAGTAGGGTGAATTTATTGGAGGAGAAAAGGTACTATCTTGATTAAATCACAACACTAAGCCTTTTTGGTATTTAAGGGAGGCTCAGGAAACTTCCATACACAGGAAGATAATTTTACATTTGATAAATTATTTGCAAGGCTTAGAGTCCTGTCCAGTGTTCTCTATAAGACTATAAATGCTTTGGATGCCAGACATAAAGAAAGCTCTGGGAAAATGTTGCTTCATTAATGTGTCCTGTTAAGTCCTAAGATCTAAATACCTTAGAGCAATGGTTAAACCTTGGTTTAGCACTACAGGGTCAGTTCTTCCAGCCTTCTGAACTATCTCCAGGATTACAGTAAACGTAGTTTACCTTGCAGTAGATGTCTTTCCAATAGGCCTTAGCCACACCTGTCTGGGAACAACCCTATAGCCTCTTCCTTCAACAAGGCAATATTTCTGAATCAGCAGGTGTGGGGTGGAGTATTAGTTCTATTACTTAGCAGTTGTGTGATATTGACCAAAGAAGTCGGTTCCATGTCACTGAACTGGGGATAACGACATCTACTCCATCTAACTCATGAAGTGGTTGTGAGACTTGGATGAGGTCAAGAGTTTAGTAAACTCTGAAGTATGGAGCCCTCTTTCTGTCTTGAGCAACCAGAAACATTTTTGTGCCTATGAAAGAACTTAAAGAGGAAATACAAGTGGTTAAGAGCTGGAGTACAAGAGTAAAACAGACCTGAATTTGAATGCTGTTTTGCAGTTTTGTAAAACCTTACTCAGACAATTTGCTTAACCCTTCCAAGCATTAGCAGAGTGTTTGACACATAGTTTAGTGCACAGTAAATGTTAGCTATTACCATATTGATGGTTTTAGATAGTTTTGTAGTTAAAGGTGTGTTAAAGAAAAAATTATTCAATTACACTTGTTAAGGCACAGTAAGGAAGACTTCATTTGGGAGAATCAAGATAGATATAGAGACCACTGTAATGAGATTTTGCAGTGAGAAAACAGAGATTGAGTCCACTCTGATTACAGCACTGGCAGAGTGGGAGTAATTGAATGGGAAATTACTAAGAGGAAATATCAGGGGTAAGGGGGATTCTGGCCAAACCAACCTAACAGTACTCTTGCTGAAGACAGGCCAGGGTAATCAGTCATCACCTGGGGGATGGTGGAGGAAAAGACCCCAATGAGATATTGAGGGTAATCAGACATGATGGGGGCTGGGGGTGGTGTTTCTTGCTAAACTGACTTAGCAGGGTTCTTTTCTAAAACAGATTTTATAAGGAAGTACACAAACGGGCCTTGGAGAAGGTTCAGCCTCTGCCTAATGTTTGGTCAAGCAAAGAATCTTTGGCAGGTGTGGGCTATGGAGTCAGACTGTCTAGATCCTGTGAAAATATATTTTTTAAAAAAGATAAAATCATGACTCTCAAATAGAAGATGAACACTTGTCAAAGATTATATTCAACTCATTAATTGAGAAAACCAATATGATGTTTCAAGCAGTTTGAAGGCAAATTCAAAATACCATTTATAGACAATTGGGAATGCTAAAATTAACTTACAAATAGATGCAAAACAAGCTTTTTGCATGATGGGAGGGGAAATCAAAAATTGTCTCTCCACCTGATAGAACCATTTGTATGTCTATGAACAAGAATTACTTCCAATGCCAACAGTTTTCTATAATTTTCAGAGTTATAATTGGCTGAAAGACAACAAAATAATTCATATAAAATAAAAGACTAAAATGGCAGTGTTTGGAGCAGATTTAAGTTAATCTAGAAATCAGAGAAAGTGAAATCTTTTGATACCTTAATGTTATGAACTTAAATTTTACTTTTGTAAAAACTGTGGGGAAATACTACCACCCAGAAAGGGCCAGTTCCTCTGGCAGAGGGGTGAGCCTCATCTGGATTATTGCCTAGTGCTCAGTTTTGCATCTCATTCAAATTTGACTCCTTTGTGCTTTCAATACATTTGACCCTTAAGGAATCCACTTAATATACTGATCCAACTATTTCTTAAGAATAAGATCATCAGTGGCCTTCATTTAATTATTACTAACTGTATCAACAAATGCCGTGGGATTCAGTTCGTTTAAGTTGTCTATTTAAATATCATTTTTACCACATGAATTGTATTATGTATTTATGTTTGCTTCTAAGATATGCCCGGCTTTTGCAAAGCTGTCTAAAATCAACTGAAAAGTTTTTCCTTTTTGTTGTTCAGATTGTTTGTTTTGATGTATTGGTAATAGAACTCATTAGACTATGGGACCTTAGACAAGTTACCATAGCTCTTCGCATCTTTATTTATTTTATTGATTTATAAAATGGTGACAATAATGTTACCTCTGATGTTAAAAAATAAAATTTATGTAAAACCCCAGGCAAGGAATCTATTGAACACTAATTTTTTAAAAATTGCTGCCCTTCCCTCTATGTCTCTAGGACGTCTGTGTGTGTGACTCTGTGTGTGTGTATAAGAGAGAAAGAGAAAGAGAGAGAGGCAGAGGGAGAGAGAAATGAAGGCACTAACAATATTTTCTTTGTGTAACTTGTTCACAGAACTCTGAGATCTTCCTTGAATGAGAGTTCTGTGTGTACCTCATGGCCCTGTTGGGATTAGGTGTGGAATAGGAAAGGAAGATAGACATGGACAATTTGCCCCACAGTTCCTAGTGAGAGGGAGCTATTGTTGACAGTATTAACAAAACTTAATCAATGTTGTCCTGATTGTCTTTTATATCTTTCAAGACAAAACACAAATAACATAATAAGGCAACCCACAATGGACACTTAAATGCAATCAATGCCACTAGCTTGGTGTTCTGCCTGAATGCACAGGAGAAAACATTTGAATGAGATGCAAAATTCAACAGTAGGCAATAGTCTGGATGAAGCTTATCCCCTTCGCCAGAAGAAGTGGAATTTTCTGGGGTGGTGCTATTTCCTGTAAGTTTCAACAAAAGCATGTAGGCTGGTGACCTATCTGAGTACTCATGGATCCAGCTATCTGCATGAGTATACATGGAGTTGGTGATCTAAGAGCATGTGGGGCTGGTGATCTGTCAATGCACATGGAGCTGGTGATCTGCCTGCCTGTGTACAGTTGTCCTCTCATGGTCACAAAAGCTCCCATCTGCATTACTTAGCTTCAATTGATCTATGTTTTTTCTATGGTTATTATTTCTTTTGTGGTTGTTGGGATTAAAGAAACACTTTCTAATATGGGAAATTTTGACGTGTACAAAAGTAACATGATGATGATAATGAGTACCTCTATATCCATCCCTAGCTTCAATAAATATTAACTCATGGCCAATCTTAATTTTAGCCATACCCATACTTGCTACCACATTCACCAAATTATTTTGAGGTGAATTTTCAGACAATACATAAATTTATATGTAAATATTTCAATATTTGTCACTAAAAATAATAATATTTTGAAGATCAAGTTAAAACAAAAATCTGTTAGCACATTTCATAAAGATTAACTAAGATTGACCAGAGAATTAACAAAATTTTGAAGATTGAAGTAATAAAATATTGTTCTTTTTGTAGTATATAACATTTGATACATAAGAATAATATATGGAACCATGTGTATATTACTGATCAAGACACTAAAATAAACACACATGAGCCTACAACCTAGTTGAAGGACTAGAACAATTCCTATGTCAATGAATATGTTCTTTCTCTATCTCATTTTTCTTTCTTTTAGAAGTTAACATGTGTAATTTCATAGTTTAAGTAATTTTCAATGGGAAAATACCTCAAATATCACATTTTCATGCATCACCAACACTCTAAATGTCACATTTATTATTCTATGTTTACGGTTTTATATAGATGTGTTCCTTCCTATAGGACACATTGTTCCATTTTGTTCATTTTCAGACTTTAGAAAAATGGCATTATGCCATATGTAATATTTTGAAACTGACATTTGTTCAGTATATACTGTTTCTAAGATTCATCTCTATTGTTGCAGTTAGCTTTAGAGTTGCTTCATATTTTACCGTTGCATAAAATTTCATTGTGAGAATATACTAGAATTTGTCTATTCTATATTTTGAAAATCCAATGTTCTCTAAGAAAAGTTCCTAAAAAAACAATTGCTGAATCATAGAGTATCTGAATAGTAAAATTCAGAAGATAATGCCAAGTAATATAGGGAAAGGGTATTAGTGTCCTTCTTTTACATTTATACCATTTCTTGGTATTATTGAACTTTTTTCCACTAAGAAATGGTATACCAGTCATTTTAGAGAAAATTATACAACTTTTTTGGAAGATATTAATGAAGACTCAATTGAAGACAGAAGATGGATATGAAGACTCAAAATAATAAAGATATTAATTAATATATCTAGTTAGTATAAATAACCTATTAGTTTCCCTAAGTGGGATTACATATTTAATGAAATTTCAATAGAAATATCCACAGGTTTAATATGATACTTGTGAAGATAAGTTTTAAATTTATGTAAAATTGCAAAGTCTCAAAAATAGACAAGGCACTTCAGAAGAAGAAGATTTGGGAGACTAATTAAATCAGATCTCAAGTCTTTGAATAAATCTACAGTAATTAAGACAGCATAGTATTGGGAAAGGATAGATACAAAGACCATAGAGAAAAGACTCCATAAATAGCCTCACACATATATGGAAACATACTTTTTGATAATTGAATAGACTGCACATCTCTGGGGATTAATCAAGAAATGATGAGACAACTGGCTATCCATTGGGGAAAAAATTGGATTGCCACCTTTCATTAGACATAAAAATCAATTCGTGGTGCATTTAATACTTAACTATGAAAATATGGTATTTGAGGTATTTTCCCATTGAAAATTACTTAAACTATGAAATTACACATTTTGTAAGTTACTAAAAAGCATTGTTGATCAAAAAACGCAAAATACTTGGGCCACAACCTAAATAAAAGTGTGCATCCAGGCCGGGCGCGGTGGCTCATGCCTGTAATCCCAGCACTTTGGGAGGCCGAGGTGGGCGGATCACGAGGTCAGGAGATCGAGACCGTCCTGGCTAGCACAGTGAAACTCCGTCTCTACTAAAAACATAAAAAATTAGCCGGGCGTGGTGGTGGGCACCTGTAGTCCCAGCTACTCGGGAGGCTGAGGCAGGAGAATGGCGTGAACCTGGGAGGCGGAGCTTGCAGTGAGCCGAGATGGCACCACCGCACTCCAGCCTGGGTGACAGAGCGAGACTCCATCTCAAAAAACAACAACAACAACAACAAAAAGTGTACATCCAGAGATGTAAGAAGAGCAATGAAAGCAGCTGTCATCTGAAAGATATTTGACAAATCAGGTGAATCTAACTTATTTTTAATGGCCTTATAGTCTCAATTCATCATGAGTTAACAGTTCTTTCCCCCCATAAAACTGGGACCCCATAAGTTACCCTTAGTATAAGGATGAATAAAAAAGGAAATGGACTGACCAATAGCCCACCATATTGGACCTTATCATAGGGAGATGAGCCACTGTCATGGAGACGTTGTGTATTTGGATGCCCATGACAGTCCTCATTTTAAACTAACACCTTATGTTTTAAGTCATCAATTCATACGTCATCTGCTTCTAAGATATTTGTTCTTTCTCAATATGCTAACTCTGGTTTCTGAGGCTACACGGCTACAAACTGACTGACATTAGTTCATGGTAAACTCATCAAGGTTATCAAGTGAAAATATTTTCAATAGTATAATATTTTAATATGTAATAGGAATCAAACAGCAATAGTAGTCAAACAGTTGAAGATCCATCCTTGAAGCCAGGGTATATGTCAAAAATTGTTGACTTGTGATCCCTATTGGAATGGAAAAGTATGTTTGTAAAAATTACCACCAGGAAAGGAACTTCTTACGTTAAACTCATTCGTTGAGAAAATTACGAATACTGTCTTAGTAGCCAAGGCTCTTAATTGCAAATAACAAATACAATTTTTCTAGTTTAATCAGAAAAAGGAATTTACTAATAGATGTTGAAGAGTTTATGGAGGCTTATGAGAGAACTGTCAAATTATACTGGAAATTAAGTTTTCAGGAAAAATGTATAAAACCAGGCAATGAACTAACACTTGATGAAGAAATTGCCATTGCTGCTACCACTACTGATGTAGTGGTAAATGGAAGCGTAAAATGGAAGAAAATTGACCTTACTGCAATTACCACTCTTCCTTGCCATTCCACTTACCATGCCACTTCTGACTCAAACAGTTGATTTTGCAAACTCAAAAAACCAGACAGTCTGCTACTATTATCACCTTGACGAATCTCTTGCCCAAACTGCTCCCATCTGAAACAGTCTTAGTCAGCTATGCCTGCTTGTTGGAACTTAGGTTATATGCCCACATTCTAGTAGTCAAAATTGTGTTTTGACTATTTTATTGGGAAAACAGCTCTCCTGGAATTTTCATATGCTAGTCTAGGGTCTCCAAGAGAAGATTCCCAGATGAAATTAGGCATGCATGAGATTTATTGGGAGAAACATTCTGAAGGATAAATGGGTAATGAGTGTAGACATGGAGAAAATTCAGACCGTAATGCAGGACTCACACCTATGAAGGGAGAGAGGAAAGAAAGGTTTGGGCCTGGATAAACTCAGATAGCAGCACAGTTCTGAGAAAGTTTAAACCAAGCTGGTGTGTGTGTGTGTGTGTGTGTGTGTGTGTGTGTGTGTGTGTGTTGGGGAAAATTCCTGAGCCTAAGATGCCCCTTAAAGAAATTCATCATTGAACAGCAGCGGCTGTTTAAAATAGCCTTCCAGTGCTCACTCATTGGCTGAGAACAGCTCAGAGAAAGTATGGCCTGGTGTGAACACCAAGCTAGATCCCAAGGTATAGCAGCTGGAGGCAGTCAATGATCCATTTTCCCCATAACAAGTTTTCTTAAAATGGTATCTAAGCACAGCACCTCCATAATCACCATATATCCCAAATATGGAAATATTCAAAGGACAGTGAGCTGCCATAAAAATGAAAAATGGTGCCAACCCTCCCTCTGCCAACCACTCAACATCAATACTGTACAATCCTTCTTCCATAATACAAAAGAGCCACAAGTAATCATTCCTATCAAACAATGTCACTGGTTCTCATGCGACCCAGTTTCATCCTTAAATTGAACTTGAACAAAGATTAACGAGTCAAAAATAGCCAGAGCCATGAGATCAGAAAGAAAAAATATTTTCAAGTATATTAATAGTAAGTGCAAAATGTTTTCATTGGCTGTGATAGTGACAACAGCCAATTTCGCTTCTATCCTTGATTCCTGGACCTATGTATTTGGGTTACAATAAACATGGAATCACATATTAGTTATTAGTTCAGCCTACATATCACATCCTGTTAGGACTGTAATCCAAACTCACAAGGCAGTTCCTCCCAGCTGGCTTCATTCATAACTGAACCTTCAGTTGACTATTCCACTATTTACTTCTGATTGGTGAGGTATATGGTAAAATCAGTGAATTCTATCAATTTCAGTGTATTGCATTACTTCTTTTGCTATAAAATATGTTTCTTTGTCGGCAGCAATGCTTTGTGAGCAGCGTGTCAGCAGCAATGCTTACTAAGACTTCGTCTAAAGTCTTATTAGACAAAGACTTTAAATCAACTGTTAGAAATATGCTCAAAAAGTAAAGAAAACTAAGCCTAAAGAATTAAATAAAGTATGGTAATATTATTCCATTGAACACAAAATGTCAATAAAGCAACAGAGGTTATTTTAAAATAAGAACAAAATAGAAATTCTGAAGCTGAAAAGTATAATAAATGAAATAAAAAATGCACTAGAGAGGTGAGCAGCAGATTTGAGCTTTCAGATGAAACAACAAGCATGCAGATAAGTCACCAGAGTTTTCCAATCTCTTTAACAGTAAGAAAAAATGTAGAAAAATGAACAAACCCTCAGACACCTGTGGGACACATACCAATATATGCATAATGGGAAACCAATGAAAGAAGAGAGAAAAATAATATGAATAAATAATGGCTGAGAGCTTCCAAATTCTGGTGAAAACATTAAACTACATATTAAATAAGCTCAAATAACTCAAAGTTGGACAAATTAAAAAAGATCCACACCTAGACACATCATAGTCAAACTGTTGAAAGACAAAGACTGAGAATCTTAGAAACAACAGGGAAAAAATGACCCATTGTAGACATGGGAGCCCTGGTAAGATTAACAGATGATTTCCCATCAGAAACCAGAGTCCAGAAGGCAGTAAGATGACATATTAAAAGTGTCAAAAGAGGCTGGGTGCGGTGGCTTACACCTGTAATCCCAGCACTTTGGGAGGCCGAGGCAGGCGGATCACCTGAGGTCAGGAGTTTGAGACCAGCCTGACCAACATGGAGAAACACCATCTCTACTAAAAATACAAAATTAGCTTGGCATGGTGGCACAAGCCTGTAATTCCAGCTACTCAGGAGGCTGAGGCAGGAGAATTGCTTGAACCCAGGAGGTTGCAGTGACCCGAGATTGTGCCATTGCACTCCAGCCTGGGCAACAAGAGTGAAACACCATCTAAAAAAAGAAAACGCCAAAAGAAACACTATCAAGCAAGAATTCTATAGCCATCAAAATTATCCTTGAGAAATGAAGGAGAAGATAAGACATTCTCAAATAAACAAAATTGGAAAAATTCATCATTAGTAAACCTGCCATACAAGAAATGTTAATGGGAGTCTCTCAGGCTGAAATAAAAGGACACTTGGCAATAACTCAGATCCACATGGAGAAATAGAGTAAGTTCCTATTCTAGTGAGAGAAAATCATTGTTTCTTCTGTAGTAAAAGAGATTCAATGTAATGAACTGGCTGATAGTCTGGAGTTGGATTCTTCCAGTTGGTTACATCATATCCTGAAAAAGTTAAACACCAGCACTGGGGAAAAGTCAGTTTTGATGAAGAAAAATTTATCATAATGAGATTATACATAGCTTCTGTTCCTGCTTTCATGACATTTTTCTCATGAAATCACCAACTAATGGCAAAAAAGAGGAATGACTAATATCCTGAATTCTCCTCCATCATATTACTAAGAGCTTCTGTAGAGGTAGACTTTCGCCGACTATTAACATGAGATTCAAATGTTCTCCCAGTCTGCCAGATCCACCTATATTCCTTTTTCTATACCTGCTTGTCACTAATCTTCCAAGTCTCCAGTCTTCCATGCTCCTATTCCTTCTATGACCTCAACTATCTGACCAACAAAAAATGGGTAGTGAGCCATGTTTGCAGCTTAATTCATTGAGTAATCTCCTCTTCTACACATAGGGGAACAGACATGTAAATCACAGTTCTAGCCATTGGTAAAATTTCCTTCCTCTGTTGTAAATACAGGGCCATCACCTTTTGTGATTGTCAGGTTGAAGTAGTCCTTTCCCCAATCATGCCAGCATACATACCAGAGCTCATGCAGAGCTACTTGCAAGGTGGGCTTAACTGGCCATAGGGAACTTTTCATGAGGTCCAATCCATAGAATGAGCAAGAAATAGATATTGGGAGTGTGTGTCACATGTTCATGCATTTCATCTTTTAAATAAAGGACTTCTTCAAACCCAATCCTATATATGGTAAGTAGAATTCTAAAATAGCTCCTCTGGTAGGTAGGTTGAATTATGACCCCCAAAATACATCCACATGATAATCTTAAGGAACCAGTGAATATATTTGGCAAAAGGGCCTTGCAGTTATTATTAGCTTGAAGACCATGGATGTGGAGATTCTTCTGGATTACCCAGGTGGGCCATATATAACCACAGGTGACTTTATAAGGGGAGGCAGCAGGGTCAGGAGGCAGAGAAGGTGGTGAGATGAAGGAAGAGTCTGGAGTGATATGGCCATGAGCTATGGAATGCCAGAGACCTGTGCGAGTTGGAAATGATGAAACTTCTCTAGAGTCCTAGAAACCTCTAGAATAAACCAGCCCTGATAACACCTTAATTTTAGCTTAATAAGATTTATTTCAGACTTTCACCTCAAGAACTGTAACAGAATAAATTTGTGTTGTTTCAAGCCACTGTGTGGTAGTATTTCACTGCAGCAAATGGAAAGTAATACAGCCCCTAAGATTTCCAGTGGGTATACACACCCTGCATAACCCCTGGGGCTCTGAGTATGATAGATTTTACTTCTGTGACTAAGTTATGTTTTATGGCACAGCTGACTTTAAGAAGGGAAGATTATCTGGATGGGGCTTGTCTAATCACATGATCCCTTAAAAGCAGAAAATTTTCTCAGACTGGTCACAAAAGGGAAGCAAGAGGGATACAAAGCATTAGAGGCCTCCAACTACAGAGGAATTCTTCATTGCTGGCTTGAAGATAGAGGTCATGTTGCAAGAAATATGGTGGCATCTAGAAGCTGAGAATGGCCCCTGGCTGACAGCTAACAAACGCAAACCCCTGTTCTGCAAACGCAAAGTACTGAACTTTGCCAAAAAGAATGCGCTTGGAAGGAAATTTTCCCCCAAGGCCTCCAGACAAGAACCCAACCCACCTAATGCCATGATATCAGCCCCGTGACACTCTGAGTAGAGAACCCAGCCATGTCATGCCAGGCTTCTGACTTCAGAAAATGTGAGATAATAAATTAGTGTTGTTCTAAGCCACTATATTTGTGGTAATTTGGTAAGCAGTAATTGAAAACTTATACACTATATGAGACTGTTTTTTTTTTTTTTTTTTTTTTTTTTTTTTTTTTTTTTGAGATGGAGTCTCACTCTGTCTCCCAGGCTGGAGTGCAGTGGCGCAATCTTGGCTCACTGCAACCTCCACCTCCCCGGTCCAAGCAATTCTTTGCCTCAGCCTCCCAAATAGCTGGGATTACACGGACCCACCACCATGCCTGCCTAATTTTTGTATTTTTAGTAGAGATGGGGTTTCACCATCTTGGCCAGGCTGGTTTTGAACTCCTGACCTTGTGATTTACCTGCCTCAGCCTCCAGAAGTGCTGGGATTACAGGCGTGAGCCACCATGCCTGGTCTACGTGACACCTCTATTTGACAGCTGGGTGTCATTTGGCTTGATGGTTCAGATAACACCCCGTTTATAATGGGCAACTCAGATAGCAGGGGCACCTGATATTCCATAATCAGACAGTCTCCAAAGAAACACAGCTACATGTCAAAAGAAAACCTAGAAGAAAAAATTACTTCCATGGCTTAATGCCAAACACTTAGGGGTTTCTACTGTGACTTCTTTACTGGCACTTGACACAGGCTTCAAAAGGCTTCAGGTCTTTTACAATATTTTAAGCATCAGTGAATCTGTGGTAACATAAAGGCCAAGAAGAGAAGCCACTTGTCTTATGGCCTTAGTTATTAGAAGTTTTCTCCACCTCACTAAAATTTGGCAGTCTTGTGGAAAACTAGGTAAAAAATATCAGAGGAACATTTCCAAATGCAGCATATATTGACTCCAATCTCCTGGGCAAGTATGATGATGAAGCCCTGGGCTTGATTATAATGGTTGTAGAGTTGCACCTCCAATTAGACACTCAACTCTGCCAAGTTACTTATGCTCAGAAAAAGACAAATGTAAAAACCTGAGACCTGGGATGGCAATATCTAGGCAGACAAAGATGATCCTGCAGACTCTGACATTGCAGAGCTTCTGGTCATTCCTTGCCAAAAGTAGTCCTTGTTTTCTTCTCATTAGAAGGAACAAGCTTTTCTTTGTATACAAATATTTCAGTAACTTTACTGTGATAGCTGCTTCTCAAGAAGAAAATTATTCTCTGCCAGGCTTACTTCATCTCCCCTGGATGCCTCTAAAACCGTAGAGTCAGGTCCAGCACATGCTGGAGTGAGTGGTTCAAGGCATGATTCCATACAAAATAACCTATACTAAAATAGTTTCAGAACTCTGCTAATTTGTATTGAGATGTGTCTGGAGACTATGTGTAGGAGTGGGTTCTAAGAGTAGTATTCTATCAAGGAGGATAAAATATAGCTAGATCTGGCCAAATTATGAATCTGGGTATGAGACTCTAGGAGCTGCAGGAGAAGGCTGTTCAAAGGGATCTGTGGCCTTCCATATCTCTATCCACAGTACCACCCAGCCCAATAGTAAGGTAGCTGGGGTAATAAATACAAAAATTTCATCTTCCTCTTGCTCCTGTCTACCTCCTACAAGATGAACACAATCAGAAGCCAAAGGACAAGGACCTCACTGATACGGCCCATAATGTTCATCCATCCAGGGTCAAGAGAAAGGTAGAAAAGTTGGGACTATGTTAAGTTGAAAAGCAGCACATAAGAAAAGGACTCACCATCTGGGTAGGGGTAATTGACTGATGGTGAAGATGTTCTTACACAACGGAGACAGGGAAGAATATGGCTGTCCCCCAGATGATCCAGTGGGACTTCTCTTGCTACTTTCTTGGCCAATTTTGTGGTAAATGAACACAAGCAGCAGCCACAGCCTTTGAAGGGCAAAGTGAGCAGTGACTCAAAGCCCTCAGAGATATGGGTCTAAACTACCCACCAGAAAAACCACCTAGATAACCAGAAGTGATGGATGATGATGAGAGGAATCTAGAAGGCTTAATACAGGAGGGAAATGAGTGTGGTTCATTGCATCCCCAAGACCAGCTGCAGATGTGAGGACCACAGTTTGTCCCATTATTCTTCCTCTTGTAAGTTGCCTTCAGAGCTGTTCCCAGATAGTGTCAACTTTTACAAAATAAGTGGAGTCAAGTGGTGTAAAGGATGGACTATACTGGACCCTGTGGTGAACCACCCAGGTTCTCTTTCAGGATTTTGATATCCACTCTCCCAGCTTCCAAAAGCATTGCCTGTCAACAGCTAAGTCTTCCCCAGAGATTGCCCTCAGGTGAAGGGAATTGCATTGCGAAGTTTTCTCCTCCTTCATGGGAGCAGACTAGAACTGGTAACTTATCCATATGAAGACAAAAAGGGCCATTCTTCCTGCCTCATTTCAGGCATTTCTGAATGGTTCTGATTCAGAATATTCTGTGAAATGAGTTGAGACTATGTTGCAGTATATTACAGCATAACTTCTTTCTTTGCTCTAAATCCTTTCCCTTAGAGCTTCATAAGTGTTGCTAACATCATTCTCAAATAAACTTTCTGCACACAAATTTCTGTATTAAAGATTTTTTTTCATGGAGAATCTGACCAGTTTTTTCCAGATTTGGTAAATTTACTAGAATAAATTAATATAACTCCTGGCACTTAGTAGGCAGCTATTGAACTAGAAAATGTGTTTCTCCCTCTATTTCAATAAGCAGGGAACACCAACAGTAGCTTTTTTTAATTTAGAAGAGGTCGTACTAATTCCATTAATTCTTGAACAATGTGGGGGTCAGGGGCACTGAATCCTCCAAACCCCTGTGGAGTAAAAAAAGTTTGTGTATAACTTTTGACTTCCAAAATCTTCACTAATGGCCTACTGTTGACCGGAAGCCTTACCTATAACATTAACGGTCAATTAACATATATTTTGCATGTTGTATGTATTACACAATATATTCTTACAATAAAGGAAGTTAAAGAAAATGTTTAAAGATTGTAAGGAAAATAAAATACATTTATAGTTCTATACTATATTTATTGACCTCATCGTTTGTCTGCAAGATGAACCATCTGCCTGAAATGACAGTCAACCGCAGATGCAGACCTCCATTCATGCTAGGTATCAAGCAATTCAGTTTTTTCTTGTAATGTCATGACTTTTCTCTGCTTCGTGGGAGGACTTCCAGCATCACTGGTGGCACTTCATATGGGTCCCATGGTGTTATTAAAGGTTTACAATATCCCACTAAACACAATGAAAAATACAAGAGAAGCATGGGAGAACCGGATACACAATTTACTGGAGAAGTGAACTGCTCACATGGACATGATCAGCATCACATTGCATTTTAAGCAGATACTCGCAATATTTGAGCTCACTGCAATAGCAACAGGAGGTGACTATGAAATTATTATAATAGTGCATTTTGTACTACAGTTGATTTTATGCAGTTATTATTTCATACTGCATCTTTACATTTGTTTGCATTTCTCTAAACTGCAAGTGGCACCATGTATAGTTTGTGTTTGTATGCATAAGTTTTGATACACTTTAACTTTTTACAGTAGATTCATGTATATTTTATGGTAGAAAATGATGAAATAGACTAGTATCTATATTTAATGAATTTACCACATACCTAACTTTGCCTTATTCTTTCAACATTTCTAGGCTATGCAGTTCGTCTGTAAGTTTTTAAAAATCCTTGCAAATCTCCAACAAGTTTTCCAATATATTTACTGAAAAAATATTACATGTTAAGTAGACACACAGTTCAAACCTATGTTGTTCAAGGCTCAACTGCACTTTTGCCATTTTGTTTTAGGCTGTATCCACTTGAGTTCTGTTCTGTAAATTTGACTACAAGGGCTTTATTTTATTATCCCATAGGACATACTATTCCATGACTTGCTGACAGGCTTAGGTTACCAGGGAACAGCAAGAAATATTGATGCCTTAGCAAGACACACATATCTTAGAGAAAATGTGATCCATTCAATGAAAATATAACGATTATCCTAGCCAGTTAGGTTTCTGTAGGTCACAAATCTGAAGCAATTTATTCTTTCCCATAGTTTCAGAGTTCTGTCAGAAAACCATGCAACCCTATGTAATGATAATTAATAATTATTTAGTGAAGAATCTACTCAGACAGATGAAGACGAAGTTAGGAATGTCAACAAGGAGTAACAAAAGACCCTTGGGCTAGTGAAGATGGGAAGTCTTTTCCACCCCTAGACTGTAGAGCAGGGTCCTGGTGGAACAAGGTCCAGGCCACCTGGTTGTGCAGGTCACCTGTGCTCTTTGGCCCTGCCCATGCCTGATCCCAGAAATACAAATTTGATATTATTGTTTGTTGGTTGGCCTGACTAAACTTACGGCTCAATGAGGGGGGAGTCTAACAGACTCAGATCATGAGAGGCAATTTGGAAGCACGATCACTTGATGTCCCATGTCATATGCTATAGAATCCCAGTAGCATGCCAACAGCTGTTTTTCAAACAAGTAATCTTTTGCTATTTTTGGCATGGCCTTACTCCAGAATTTTAGACATTGATTTTGTGAGTCTTCTACACAAGCTTGCCATAAACTCCTTATAGTTTCTTTTCCTACTACAAATATCTTGAATGACATAGGGTTTGTTATATGGCTGAAGTAGCAGGACTACTTGAAATATTGCCTGGAGCTGCTGCAGAGATCTTTTCTGAGGAGTCCCAGTCGGTTAGCGGGTGCAAAAACTACAGGTAGCTAGAAGGAATAAGATCTAGTGTTTGGTAGCATAGCAAGGTGACTATAGTTAACATGAATGTATTGCATATTTCAAAATAACTAGAGGGGTGAATCTAAAATGTTCCCAACACAAAGAAAAGATAAATATTTGATGTGATAGATAGCCTGATTGGCCTAAATGGATCATTATACATTATATGACTATATCAAAATATCACATGCCCCATAAAAATGTACAACTATTGTGTATCTATAATTTTTTTAAATTGACAGTCTTCTGTGTTACTTGATAAGTGAACTACAGAAATATTCCCAAGTGTGAAATATGCCACCTCTAGAACCCAAAGAAATCTACCAGACCTTGTGCTTGCCTCTTAGCAATGAGAAGTGCAAGACACAACATTCTGACCTTTATTTTAGAAGGAGTGGTCTCAGTAGGCCTCATATTTGGGGCATGAAAAGTTCACTAATGTGGCAGGTCCCTACATGTTTGTATTGTTTATCTCCAAACTCCTTCTGTGCATGTGTCTTATTAAGGCCTCCAAAACACTTGATACTCCTTGTACATTCAGGTCACTTCTTATGGTATTACTATGATCTGATGTGTAAACTTTATAAGGACTAGGTAACTTCAGAGAAATGGATCATTAATATAGCCCTGGGGAAAGACCCAATATGCATATTACTGTCTGTTCTGTGAGAATGTGAACTGTTTTTGTCTCTATGTCTTGATAGGGATGAAAATAAATGCATTAAACAGATGAATGGCTGCATAACATAGCATAGGATATACCTGCGTCCATGTTATCAGGTCTAGCAAAGATAATACCACATATAGATAGCAGCTGCAATTGGAGCAACTATTTCTTTTAATTTGCAATAGTCCACTACCAGCCTGTAGGATCCATCTGCTTCTAGGCGGAACCAGACTGGTGAATTAAATGGGAATATTGTTGGCTTTGAACCCACTATTTTATCTAAGTCTTTGAAGGTGGAACTAATCTCTGTCATGTAATTTAATATCTTGGCCACAGAAGTGACATGTTAGAGGCTTCAACTTGACTTTGTCATCTTTACCAGCTCTTACCCTAAGAGACAAGAAAAAAATGTGGGGCTCTGTCAATCTCTAAATAAGTCTACTTCAATTATATATTTAGGGTTCAGGAAAATGACCATTGGGTGGGTCTTTGTGGCAGATGAACCCATAGTCAGCTAGACCTCGTTCCTGCTTACTTTCACTTTAACAGTTGGTTCACGATGATCCTTTAGATCTCTGGTATTAATGTCAAGTCAACCCTGTGTCCAACAGCCCCTGAAATGTCTGGGTACTTGCCTTTTCCTAGTTGATGGCTCCCTGAATAAAAAGCTATAGATCCTTTTAGGGAAGGAGTAGGTAATCATACCATATATACTTGTTTTACGGTTATAGGATCTGTGATTTTGGGGATCTGGCCTCTGCTTCAGTCAGTCGGTTCTTGTTCTGAAATCTGCCCAGTTTGGAAAACTGGCAAGGAATTGTTGTTTATTTAGGTGGTGTAATGGACAGAGTAGTGCCCTTTAAAAAAATGTCCACATTCCAGGCTGGGCATTGGGAGGCCAAGGCTAGTGGATCACTTGAGGTCAGGAGTTCTAGACCAGCCTGGCCAACATGATGAAACTCCATCTGTACTAAAAATACAAAAAATTAGCCAGGTGTGGTGGCAGGTGCCTGTAATCTCAGCTACTCAGGAGGCTGAGGAAGGAGAATCGCTTGCACCCAGGAGGCGGACGTTGCAGTGAGCTGAGATTGCACCATTGCACTCCAGCCTGGCAACAGAGCAAGACTCCGTCTCAAAAACAAAGCAGAACAAAAAATCCACATTCCAATCTCTAAAACCTGTGAATATGTTACTTTATATGGCAAAAAGAACTTTGTAAATGTAATCAAGTAAAATATCTTAACATAGGGAGATTATCCTGGATTAACCAAGCAGGCCCAGTGCAATCACCAGGGTTCTTATAGAGCAGGGCAAGAGGGTGAGTCATAAAGAGTTGAGACATGCACACAGAGGGTCAAAGTCAGAGAGAGATTTGAAGATGCTACTCTGCTGGCTTTGAAGATGGAGGAAGGAGCCATAAGCCAAGGAATACAAATAGCCTCTAGAAGCTGGAAAAGGCAAGGAATGACTCTCCCTTAGAGCCTCCAGAAGGATTGCAGCCCTGCTGGCACCTTGATTTTGACCCAGTAAAACCCATTTCAGACTTTGGATTTCTAGAACTGTAAGATAATTAATTTGTCTTTGCTTGTTCTACTAACTTTGCGGAGTCTGCCGCTTGTGTTATTAACTTCTGGGGCCAGTCTTTGGTTTTCTCTGCTCTCCAGCTGCATGATGTGAGTCTCTTTATGTACTTTCAAGGAGGACTCTGGCTTCATATCTAGGATTAAACTGGTAATTAATCACCATCAGCATTTCACTACCTTTTCCTAGTGCATTCATGGTATTCAGCAGCAGCCATCCAATTCCGTTTTCCATATAATTTGTACTTCCCCAAGCCTCTCAAACACCTTAGTTATTTCACCTGCATGTGTATCTCCTCCCACTGGCATTCAATCCCAGTATATGACCAGTATATGAAAATTTAATAACTACACAATAACAGCATACCACAGGCTATATATTCTACCTACCATCAGATATAGGGTCCTCATGGCCAATTTGTAGGTGACCTAGCTGCAAAATCTCATTTTGAATTTGATTCCTATGGCCAATGTGGGCACCAATTGACTTGGGTCTGGTTCCTTGGGAAATAGACTCTGAGCAGCAGATTGTTTGCAGGGATTTTTACAGGGAGCATGCCCAGGAACACCTGTGAGTGATGGGGATTGGGCAGAGGGAGAGAGTTAACTGTGATAGAATGGCAACAAAAGTCGTTGCCAAATCCCCAGGGAGCTCTGATGGTGTGGGGACCCTTCAGAGATGACCTGAACTCAGGCAAAGAAGTCAAGCCTTTAACTCTTAATGAGGACTCATCATTAGATGTAGGCTGCCCTGGGGAAGGGTCTTAACTTTGGGCCAGGCCACTCTCTTCAGCTAAGGGCATTTCTGAGGAGGGAATAGGCCTCAAACCTTTAGCAGGCAGCATTCCTGAGAGCTGTGTCTCAGTCCTAAGGGGGTATTACTGGGGGACCGCAGCCCTCACCACCTCCAGAAGTCTTCTGCACAGCCTAAACAGACAGTCAAGTGGGGAGGTCATAGAAATCACCTTTCTTGCATCTTTGAAATCTCTGAAAGTAGCACCGATTTGTGTGATTCCCCTAGGAATGTGGTAATACCTTTGGCTTCCTATTTTGTTTAGTAAGAGAAGCTCCAGAGAGTTCTACTTGGTCTTTATGAAATAATGGTCCCCATTAGATGAGTCAGGGAGCCAATTGCTAGGTTTTGATTATACATTCAACATCTAAAACATTAACCACAAATGGATTCATAGATTCAGTGAGTCACCAATAGTTAAAAGTAGGCACAAATTCCCTGTTTTGCTTCATCTATAAGCCCCTATTTAGACTCACGCTCCACAATGAAATGTTAGATTTGTAGAAATGAAGTTACCTTGAACCAGTGTCCAATATTCCCCAAGCACCTGGATTTTTTTCTTTTCCTTGGACACAATTATATGTAAAATATCTGCAATAACTCTGGGAAATATTGGGTAGGAAGCTTACTGCATGTCATTTTAATGTTATTATAAGATGCTCAAGAGGACCTGGGGTCCCCGTTATTCAAGAGGCACAGGGTTTGTAAACTGACTTAAATCTGAGAAATGGTGAATGGTCATGAATCTGCTGTGGTGGTTTAAGTCAGACCTCTGGCTACAGTCCCAGAGTTTCAGGGGATTGAGAAGGATATTATTAAGTTTCCTAGCTATTTCAGTTCTGGAAACCTGGTGATCAATCAATGCCTGCTGAAGATCCCTGAAGATAAGACCATTCTCCTAATCACACGAATCAACTTGATGATCACAGAGGCAACAGCTACCTTGTCTATAGTTAACAGAATACTGCTACTTGGTCTCTGCCATATCAAGAGTCTATCTTCCACTGAAATTTGGGAGCCCATCTCAATAGCGGTATCTCCCAAATGCACTCAATGGCCCATGGGAAAAAAACATTACAGTATTTTCACAGATGCCGGTGTTCCCCTTATCATGGTGAAAAGAGGAACGACAGAGTCTTCTTTGAGGGACAGAGCTATGATGGAGAAAAACATAATGCAGATACGTTCACTACATTTTTCATGTCTTTGGAATCCTCTTATATGTTACCAATGAGTTTCTGGCCTCTGTACTTCATTTAGCATAGACTACCACTGAGTTCAGGTTTCAGCCAACAAAATAAGCAAATAGAGTGTTTCCTACCACCCAAAAATGTACATTAAATCTGGAATGTCTGGTAAGTGCATTGGTATCAAAGTCATCTTGATCTAAAATTGTATTTATTTCTCTCTGCTCTGGAGCCCTGTTAATTCATTGCCACAAATACTTCCCTTGCTTGATCAATATAAACTAGAGAATATCTTACAGTTATTTTAGAGAGTAAATCTTTTCCTCCTGAAATTGGTCCTGGGGCATGCTGGGATGTGATAAGGACCTGTAGTGAGAGGGGTGACTTTACACTGCAAAGTAGCTTCCCTACTGAGGTCAATTTAAGGTCTTCAATAAGGCAGGCATTCATCATGCAGGGTCAAAGGAATGCTTCTTCTGTCTGGGAAGATCAGTGGAGTTTTAAAATTTGGGGTACTTTGAGTGACTCAAATATTCCTTAATGTACCCACTCAAATGCACTGCATCTCATTCTTTCCCAGGTAGTGACTATGGACGCACGTAAGAGATTTTGTGAGCTGGGAATTCAACCTGTATTTTAATTAAGTGACTCATATGATCAAGGAGTGTGATTTTCAGCTACATTAGTTCTATAGGTCTGTAGTTCCCAAACATTCTCTTAGGAGCATCATAGAAACTTCTCTGATTCTGTGGCTATATTGCATTCAGAGAAAAATCTGAAGTATTGGGACTTGTCTTTCTTGACACTGTCAGCACAATTAGGAGCAGCCACCATAGTGCTATGTTCCTCATGCCCTTCCCACTGTCCTAAGGCAGCATACACTATCTCCTTCAAAACCTTATCCCTAATGACACTTAATTCAATATTATGATGATAATTTAAGAAATTATTTCAGCATTACATGAACTGGACACCAGAATCCTCTCTTCCAATCCTAATTGTTTTTTTTTTTTTTCTGTTTTCAACCAGGCCAGATAAGCAATATCACCTTCTTATTTCAATGAGGACCTGCTCCTTGCACCCACCCCTGGTAACAATTACTGAATAACATAAGGATCTCAGGTGCTAACAACAGAATTCACTATCTAGTTTATAGGGAAGTTATTATTTGATATTCAGTAGCTCATAGTATCATTGGGAAAGAAGCAGAAATGTGGGCTTGGGGTTAAATGTCCAGAAAAAATGTCTGCAATTGCCGCAGAGATGGCCTGTTACAGAAACCACTACTGCTGTTCTTTCTGCTGCCATCACAGACAGCAGGCCCTAGATGCCAGGAACTCTACTACAATATCACCACTGTTAGCACTGATGCCACTTTTATATCACTGCCTTGACTTTACAACCCCCAAAAGACAGGCACCTAACCACCACTCTTACCAGCAGATAGAAATTCTACAGAACCAACTTCCTCCCCTTGCACTCTCTGAACTCAAATCCCATGCTAGTGTAGCTGATGAGGGGAGATCAAGTCCGCCTGTATTACTGCTGAAGGAGGTACAGATTGAGTTCTCTCTATGACATAGTAAGGTATATATAACAGCATGGGGTATTACTCTGTTCTCACACTGCTAATAAAGACATACCTGAGACTGGGTAATTTATAAAGAAAAGAGGTTTAATTTTTGACTCACAGTTCCTCAGGGCTGGGGAGGCCTCAGGAAACTTACAGTCATGGTGAAAGGGGAAGTAAACATGTCCCTCTTCACCTAGTGGCAGCAAGAAGAAGTATAAGCAAAGGGTAGGGAAAGCCCTTTACGAAACCATCAGATCTCATGAGAAATCACTCATTATCATGAGAACAGCATGAAGGCAACCACCTCATGATTAAATTACCTCCCACTGGGTCCCTCCCAGGACACGTGGGGATTATGGGAACTACAATTCAAGATGAGAGTTGGGTGGGGACACAGCAAAACCATATCACATGGGAATTTGCTCCAATGTCAAAAGGATTTTCAAAATATGTTTATCTATCTATCTATAAAAGGGATCTATAACATCTTTGCAATGTCAAAAAAATTACAATATGATGATAGTTGTAAAAAAGCAGAATGTACCATGATAGGTAACCTTAGTCTATTTGTTTATTTATCTATGTATAATTTGTTAATTTTTCTGTTAACAAGTAAGCTTCAGGAGAACTAGGAGTATCATGTTCACAGCCATTTCTGCCTGCCTTACCCTAGACATTTTCTAAACCATAAAAAATATTTAGTAGATATATATTGAATGGATTCAAAATTAAAAAGCAGCATCTAGTTAGCTTCTTGACATGTGGCTTACCATTTTGCACACCAACAGTTACAATGTTTACTATTGTTTTCTCTAGGGTCTAAAAAAGTGCTTGAAATATGGTAGCACTCAATCAAAAGTAGCCATTATTTTGAAGTAAAATAAGTACTGTTGCATGACTTTTGATAACTTGCCTGAGACTACCCAGTTAGTGGAGACATGTGATTTTGGTGTTAAAAATGCATATTCTGCCGTTGTAATGTTTGTATTTAAAGCATGGTTTCACCTTTTACCTGCTGGGTGATGCTGAGCAAGTTACTCTGCTTCTCCGTGCTTCAGTCTCCTTATCTATAAAATGGGGACAGTAATAATTGTATCTGCTTCATAAATTGTCCTGATTTTTTAAAAATTATACTTAGAGACCCTAAAACAATGTCTGCCACATGGTAGACATTCCGCTGCTATTTATTGCTTTTACAAATGACCAATTCATTAAACCATCATATATGGAGATATGGTTCCTGCACTTCCAGGGCCTCAGTCAGTGCCCTTTTTCCTCTGGCTGAGTTTCCTTCTCTAGCATTTCTCTAAATCCATGGAACATACAAGCATCCATTAGCAAGTCTGCCACCAAATCATTAGCTGCTTGAGAGTAATTACCAAGTCTTACTCATCTTTGCTCCTTTAAAGGCTAGTATTATACATAACACATAGCAGATGCTAGCATTATGTGGTATGTAGCAAAATAATTTTCAATTTTACCTTAAATATGCTTAGATAAAGGAGTTACACATTTCAAGTTCTCACTCCATCAATGTTGGCTAAGTACAAGAGTTTTTTATGTTTTCTGAGAGAGTGCCTAGTTTGGTGTAAGATAAGGACATGAGCAAGAGTTTCTCTGAAACTTCAATATATCATACAAAAGAAGACAAAGAAACTGAGAAATGATAAAGATAAATATGACTCAGAAATTACACTCAGAAAATGTAGCAATCCATCTCTGCACAGACTGTGGGAACAAAGAAAGCATGAAGGTTGAGTACAAGTTGGGAACGTGTTTGTTAAAGGAGGACGGAAAGAAAGTGAGAATGGTGTTTAATATTAATGATATTAATGTGATGTTTAGAGAGATTGTACCTCATTATATTGCAAATAGTCCAATTACATACACCCTCTGTAAAGTATGAATTAGCAGAGCAGATTTGAACAGAATTTTGTGAGCGCTTCCTCAAGTACATGTATACTCTCCGTAAGGCTGCATGAGCTTATCTTAAGGAAATGTAACTAGAATCACAAAGATCAAACATGGAGAAATAAATGCCAAGAAGAGGTGTGAAAATGTTTGCTTTTGGAGAGGCAAATATAGACTAGTCTTTAAGAGTGGGGCTATGAAGTCTGACTACCTGGATTTTTTTATTTTTATTTTTATTTTTCTGAGACGGAGTTTCACTCTTGTTGCCCAGGCTGGAGTGCGATGGCGTGATCTTTGCTCACTGCAACCTCTGCCTCCCGGGTTCAAGCGATTCTCTTGCGTCAGCCTCCCGAGTAGCTGGGATAACAGGCATGAGCCATCATGCCCGGCTAATTTTGTATTTTTAGTACAGACGGGGTTGCTCCGTGTTGGTCAGTCCGGTGTCAAACTCCCGACCTCAGGTGATCCACCCGCCTCAGCCTCCCAAAGTCCTGGGATTACAGGTGTGAGCCACTGCACCCGGCCTCTACCTGGGTTTTTATATCCAATCTTTCTTACCTTAATCAGTTTTACGACATTGGGCAAATGACCTTCGTTTTCTCATCTCTAAAATGGTAATGATGGTCATACCATTGCTGGGGAATTTATAGTGCTTAAAAAGCATGTAGGACATGCTTGTCTGTAGTAATTGCTCAACAAATGTTATTTGCTATAATTATTTCCAAACAAAATATGACCGTTTTTCAAACTTCCTTTAGCCTTTAATCATGCTGATCATTGGTACACTGTCATTTTTTAAAAACGTGTTCTCCAATCTAAAGTGGAACGGAAGTAATTTCTTGTGTCCAGGGGAATTATAGAACCACTTCCCATGAAAGATGTGGTCCACGGAGGTGGGTAGGAGCCTTATGTTCAACCAACTCTAAAAACCCAGGATTTTCTTGGCTCCTTACCCCCCATCCATACCGTGTAAAGATATTATTCTTTGCCAGTAACATATATTTTCACACCTCCAAT
The DNA here is from genome assembly GCF_028858775.2 of Pan troglodytes. Classification (NCBI taxonomy): domain Eukaryota; kingdom Metazoa; phylum Chordata; class Mammalia; order Primates; family Hominidae; genus Pan; species Pan troglodytes. The sequence goes on along the minus strand of NC_072410.2, from coordinate 20,257,244 downwards.
TGTCCAGTATCCTCAGTTTGGCTGGGGCTGCCACAGCTCAGTAGCTTTGAATTTCTAAGTCCAGCCTTACAGATTCCACACTGACCTAGTCAACATAGAATAGGTAGTTCTTGGTGACTATGTCAAAAACCACTAACTATATATATATGAGTCTATACCAAAACCCTCTCTTCTGCTGCATTAAATTATTGTCTATCCTTATTGTCAATATCATGGTCTTGATTTCTGTATCTTTATAGCAAATCTTTAAATCCAGAAATGTAAGTCCTCAAATTTGTTTTTTTTTAAAGATAATTATGACTGTCTCTGGCCTTTTGCATTTCCATATGAATTTCAACATAAGCATGTAGTTTCCATAAAAAATATCCACTGGAGTCTTGATTAGTATTGTTGTGAATCTGTGGTGAATCCCATTTTGGTGGGGGGAAATTGCATCTTACAAACAATGAGTCTTCCAATTAATGAACACAGTATATTTCCCCATTATTGGGGTATTTAACTTAGTAATTAATGTCTTATATTCTTTAATGTAGATTTTTTGTACATCTTTCACTAACTTTATCACTCAGTGTTTTAATATTTTTAGGCTATGCTATGTGCTTTTAAATTACTACATTTTGATTTTATTTTTCAATTATTTGTTGCTGGTATATGCAGTTACAATTAAATTTCAAATTAACCTTGTATCCTGTGGCCTTGCTAAATTCACTTATTAAATGTAGTATGTTTTATGTGGATCTATCAACATTTTCTATGTGTACAATCATATCATCTTCAAATAAACATAACTTTGTATCTTTCCAATATTGGTAGTTTGTATTCTTTTTTCCTGCTTTATTGTACTAACTAGCATCTCTAACACAACGTTGAAAAGATGTAGAGCGGGGGAAAATTCATCATTAATTAACCAGTAAGCATTAAGTTAACTGTGGAGGGGGATTAATAGACACCTGTTATCAGAGTAAGTTCTCTTCTATTTCTAATTTAGGAATTTTTACATTATGGATTGTATATTACATCAAATGCTTTATCAGAATCTAATACAGTAATCAAATCATTTTTATTTTTTATTTTGTTAATGTAGTAAACAAATTAACTTTTTTATTAATTTTAAAATGTTGAACTACCCTTTCATTCCTGAGATAAACCCAACTTGATCATCATGTAGTAGTTTTTAATATATTCCTGGATCCTATCGCTAATATTTTTGTTGAAGATTGATGTATCTTTGTTCATGAATAATATTGGTCTACCATTATCTCTGCTTGGTAATGCCCTTAACATGTTTTGATACTAAGCTTATACTGGCTTCATAAAATGAGATGTGATGTATTTCCCTGTATCTTTTCAAAGAGTTCATATAGGTTTGGTGTTATCTCCTCATTAAATATTTGATAGGACTTGTGTGTAAAACCATCTAAACTTATAGTTTATTTGTGGTAAGGTTTTTAAACAATAAACTCAATTTCTCTAGCAGATATTAAGCCATTTGACTATTTCTTCTGAAATCACTTTTAGTGATTTGCGTATTTCAATACCTTTTTCTATTTTGTCTAAGTTGGCAAATTTATTGGCATGAGGCTGTTCATAATACCATCTTATTATACTTTTATGTCCTTTACAATCTCTAGTATGTAATAATTGTGTGTTTCGTCTTTCATTTCAATTTTAGTTGAAATGTAGTAATTGTACATATTTATGGATATTTGTATACAATGTGTAATAATCAAATTAGGGTAATTAGCATATCCATCAACTCAAACATTTAGCATTTCTTTGTGTTGAGAACATTCAAAAACCTCTTTTCACTATTTTGAAATATACAACAACTATGGTTAACCACAGTCACCTTGCTGTGCTATAGAAAACTGAACTTGTTTCTCCTATCTAACTGTAATCTTGTACCCATTAACCAACCTCTCCTTATTTTCCCCTCCCCACTACACTTCCCAGTATCTGGTAACCATTATTTTACTCTCTACTTGTATGTGATTTACATTTTTAGCTCCCACATATGAGTAAAAACAGGTAGTATTTGTCTTTCTGTGCCTAGGTTCACTTAACATAATGTCTTCCAGGCTCATTTATGTTGCCCCAAATAATAGGATTTCTTTTTTATGGCTAAATAGTATTCTATTATGTACCTATACCACATTTTCTTTATCTGTTTATCTATTGATGAACACTTAAGTTGATTCTGTATCTTGACTATTGTGAATAGTGTTGCAATAAACATGAGAATGGAGATATTGCTTTGACATACTGATTTCCTTTCCTTTGGATATGTTCCAAGTAGTGGATTGCTAAATTACATGGTATTTCTATTTTTAGGTATTTTAAATTTTATTTTTAACTGACAAATAATAATTGTACATATTCATGGGATACATAGGGATGTTTTGATACGTGTGGCGTAAAGGGATCAGGTCAGGTTCAGTAGCAAATCCATCATCTCAAACATTTATCATTTCTTTTCATAATGGCAGTACTAATTTACATTCCCACCAATAGTGTATGAGTCCCTTTTTGTCTACATCATTGCCAGCATTTGTTATTTTTATATCTCATTGTGATTTTGATTCACATTTCTCTGATAATTAGTGAAGCTCAGTATTTTTTCATATACATACTGGACATTTGTATCTATTCAGATTATTTGCCCATTTTTAATTAGAATTTTTTGCTTTTTTGTTGTTGGGTTGTTTGAGTTTCTTATGTATTCTGGAGGTTAATCACTTTTAGGTGGATAATTTGAAAATATTTTCTCCCATTTAGATTGTCTCTTCATTCTGTTGTTTCCTTTGCTGTGCAGAAGGTTTTTAGTTTGATATAATCCTGTTTGCCTATTTTTGCTTTCATTTCCTATGCCTTTGAGGTATTATCCAAAAATTCTTTGCCCAAATCAATATTCTGAAGTATTTCTCCTATGTTCTTTTCTAGAAGCTTCATAGGTTTCAGCCTTACATTTAAGTCTTAAGTCCATTTTGAATTGATTTTTTTGTATGGTGAGAGATATGGGTCTAGTTTTGTTCTTCTTTATGTGTATATCCAGTTTTCCCATCACTATTTATTGAAGAGACTGTCCTTTCCCCACTTTACATTCCTGATGCCTCGGTTGAAATCAGTTGGCAATAAATATGTGAATTTATTTCTGGGTTATCTATTCTGTTCCATTGGTCTGTGTGTATGTTTTTATGCCAGTACTATGCTGTTTTGGTTACTATAGCTTTGTAGTATATTTTGAAGTCAGGTAGAGTGATATTTCCAACTTTGCTTTTCTGCTCAAAATTGCTTTGGTCATTTGGAGTCTTTTGTGGTTCCATATAACTCTTAAGGTTTTTTTCTCTGTTTCTGTGAAGAATGTCTTTGGTATTTTTATAACAATTGCATTGAATCAGTAGATCACTATGGATATTATACAAATATTCTTCCAATCCATGAACATGGGATATCTTTGCATTTTTTTGCTCTTTTTGATAATTTTTATAAGTGTTTTATAGTTTTCATTGTAGAGGTCTTTAACCTATTTGGTAAAATTTATTTCCAGGATTTTATTATTTTTTAGCTATCATAAATGGGATTTCTTTTTCAGATTGTTAGCTATTGGCGTAGAGAAGTGCCACTGGTTTTGCATGTTGATTTTATATCCTGTGTCTTTACTGAATTCATTTATCAGTTCTAAGTTTTTTTAGTGGAGTCATTAGGTTTTGCTACATATAAGATTATGCAGTAGACTTCCAGGATGACATTGAATAAAAGTGGTAAAAGTGGGCATTCCTATCTTGTTTTAGATATTAGTGGAAAGTTTTTCAACTTTTTCCCATTCAGTATGAAAATATTGTCATGTTAGCTGTAGGTTTGTCATATAAGGCCATTATTGTTTTGAGATATATTGCTTTGATACTTAATTTGTTGAGAGTTTCTATCATGAAAGAATATTGAATTTTATCAAATGCTTTCTCTGCATTTATTAAGATGATTATATGGTTTTTGTCCTTAATTCTGTTTATATGATGTATCATGTTTATTGAATTGTATTTGTTGAACCATCCTTACATCTCTGGGATAAATCTGACTTAATCATGGTATATAATCTTTCTGATGTTCTATTGAATTTGGTTTCCTAGTATTCTCTTGAGGACTTTTGCATGTATGTTTATTAGGGATATTGGTCTGTAGTTTTCTCTTTTTATTGTGTTTTTGTCTAATTTTGGTGTCAGGGTATACTGGCCTCATAGAATGAGTTTTAAAGAATTCTCTTTAATTGTCTGAAATTATTATAGAAGAATCAGTATTAGTTCTTCTTTAAAAGTTTGGTATAATTCAACAGTGAAGCCATCCAGTCTTGGACTTCTATTTGTTGGGAAATATTTCATTACTGATTCAATAACCTTACTCATTATTCATCTGTTTAAGTTTTCTATTTCTTCATGGTTCAGTCTTAGTAGGTTGTATGTATGCAAGAACTTGTCCATTTCTTCCAAGTTTTCTGATTTGTTGACATATAGCTGTTCATAATAGACTCTTGTGATCCTTTGTATTTTTGTGGAATCAGTTGTAATGTTTCCTTTTTCATCTCTGATTTTATTTATTTTATTATTTTATTTTATATATTGTTTTATTTTAATCTGATTAAAATTATTTTAATTATATAAATTTTATTTTAATCTGATTTAATTATTTATTTTCCCTTTATTTTCTTAATCTAGTTAATGGTATTTTTATTTTTGTTTTTCTTATCAAAAACCAACCTTTGTTTTTGTTATTTTTATAAATTATTTTATTTTAATCTGATTAAAATTATTTTATTTTAATTATTTAAATTTTATTTTAATTATTTAAATTTATTTTATTTTAATCTGATTTTATTATTTTATTTTCCCTTTTTTTCTTAATCTAGCTAATGGTATTTTTATTTTTGTCTATCTTGTCAAAACCAACCTTTGTTAATATTTTCTATTTTTTAGTCTCATTTTCATTTGTTTCTGTTCTGATCTTTATTTCCTTCTATTAATTAATTTTTATTCTTTTTTTTCCTGCTTTTCTAGTGCCTTGAGCTCCATTTTTATATTGTTTATTTGAAGTTGTCCTGCTTTTTTTTTGAGACGACGTCTCACTGTGTTGCCCAGGCTGGAGTGCAGTGGTACGATCTCAGCTCATTGCAACCTCTGCCTCCCAGGTTCAAGAGATTCTCCTGCCTCAGCCTCCCAAGTAGCTGGGATTACAGGTGCACATCACCACACCTGGCCAATTTTTCTATTTTTAGTAGATTGGGGGTTTCACCAAGTTGGCCAGGCTGGTCTCAAACTCCTGACCTCAAATGATCTGCTTGTCTTGGTCCCCCAAACTGTTGGGATTAGAGGTGTGAGCCACTGTGCCCGGCCTGAAGTTGTTCCACTTTTTTGATGTAAGCATTTATTGCTATAAAATTCCTTCTTAGTAATGCTGTTGCTTTATCTCATAGGTTTGGATATGTTGTGTTTTTATTTTTATTTGTTTCAAGACATTTTAAAATTTGCTTCTTAATTTCTTCATTTACCCATTGATCACTAAGGAGCATGCTATTTTATTTCTGTGCATTTTTAGAGTTTTCAAAGTTCCTCTTGTTATTTATTTTTAGTTTTATTCCATTGTCATCACAAAAAATATTTAACAGAATTTTGATTTTTAAAAATTTGTCAAGATTTGTTTGATGACCTAACATATGGGTCAATCCTGGAGAATGTTCTGTGTGCTGTTGGGAAGAATATGTATTCTGCAGCTGTTGGATGAAAAGTTCAGCAAATGTCAGGCCAATTTGGTCTAGAGTCTAGTTTAACTTCAACATTTCTTTGTTGCTTTTCTGTCCGGACTATCTGTCCATTGAGGAAAACAAGATGTTGAAGTCTTCTACTACTATATTATTGTTGTCTATCTCTCTCTTTAGATCTATTAATATTTGTTTTATTTATTTAGTTGCCCTCATATTGAGTGCATATGTATTTACAATTGGTATATCCCTCTGCTAAATTGACTCTGTCATTATAAAATGACCTTCTTTGCCTCTTTTTTATAGTTTTTCTTTTTTACTCAAAGTCTATTTTATCTGATATAAAAATAGTTACTCTTGCTCTCTTTTGGTTTCCATTTGGATGGAATTTCTTTTTCCATCCCTTTATTTTCAGTCTGTGTGTGTCCTTATAGGTAAGATGAGTCTCTGGTAGGCAGAATATAGTTGGGTGGTGTTGTAGTTTAAATCTATTCACCCACTCTATGTCATTTAATTGGAGAATTAAATTCATTTAGAATTAAGGTTATTGATAAGTAAGAACTTGCTGCTGCCATTTTGTTAATTGTTTTCTGTTTGTTTTGTAGATTTTTTGTTCCTTTCTTGTCTTACTTTCTTCCTTGTGGTTTTATGGCTTTCTACAATGGTATGATTTTTTTCTTTTCATCTTTTGTGTATCTGTTACAGGCTGTTGTTTTGTGCTTACTCTTAGGCTTAAAAAACATCTTATATTTATGACAGGTAAATTTAAGCTGATAATAGCTTAATTTTGATCACATACACAAACTCTCCACTTTTACTCTTCCCCTTCCCATGTTTTGTTTTTGATGTTACACTTTATATATTTTTATGATAAAGATCTCTTAGGAAATTATTGTAGCTTTCATTGTTTTTAATAGTTTTGCCTTTCACCTTTATACTGTAAATATATATGTTTTATCCACTGCCATTACACTATTAGACTGTTTGAATTTGACAGTGTACTTACTTTTACCAGTGCATTTTATACTTTCATATGTTTTTATGATACAAATCAGTGTCTTCTTCCTTCAGCTTAAAGTACTTTTAACATTTTTTGTAATGCAGATATAGTGGTGATAAATTCTCTCAGCTTTTCTTCTGTCTGAGAAAGCCTTTATTACTCCTGCATTTTTGAAAGGGAGAATTGGTGAGTTTAATATTCTGGGTTGGCAATTTTTTCAGGGTTTTGAATATATCATTCTGCTCCCTTCTGACTTGCAAGCTTTCTGCGAGAAGTTCATTGATAGTCATGTGGGGGTTCCTGTATTTGGGATGAATCACTTTTGTCTTGCTGCTTTCAATACTCTTTGTCTCTAACTTTTGACGATTTGACTATGATGCATCATGTTCTAAGTGTCTTTGGATTTATTCTATTTAGTATCTCCTGTACTTCCTGGATATGTCTTTCTAATTTCCTCTCCAAATTTAGAAAGATTTCTGCCATTTTTTTAATGTGTTTTCTGCTCCTTTCTTTCTTTTCTCCTCCTTCAGTGTACCAATAATACGTATGTTGTTCTGCTGACAGTGTCCCTTAAGTCTCTTAAGCTATCTCTACTTTTAAAATTCTTTTTGCTTCTCAGATTGAATGCTTTCTAGTGATCTGTCGTCAAGTCCACTGATCCTTTTCTCTGCCTGATCTATTCTCTTGTTGAATTACTCTAGCGGATTTTTCAATTCAGTGTTAGCATTCTTCAGATCTATGATTTACATTTGGCACTTCTTAAAATACTTTCCAACTCTTTGTTGAAGTTCTCAGCTGGTTCTTGTATTGCTGTCTTGACCTCTATGAGCACGTTGATGACTATCATATTGAATTCACTGGTGGGTAAATCACAAAACTTCACTTCATTTGGGTTTCTGCAGATTTATTTTGTTCTTTCCTTTAAATTGACTTATAAAATGTTATATATTTATGAGGGTACATGTGACTTTTTTACATGCATAAAATGTGTAATGATCAAGTCAGGGTATTTGTTCTTTATTTGGAATATATTTTCCTGTTTCTCCATTTTCTTTTACCCTCTATGCTGGTTTCTGCACATTAGGTAAGACAACTTTCTCTATAGCTCTCCCACACTGGCCTTGTGTGGGAGAAGGTTTTCACCAATTTGTCTTACCAGGGATTTTAAGGTGCCCCTGGAACTTAGAATGTGCCATGTCTTGGCAGTACACCAATATTAGTGTGATAGGAGCCTGGCTTCTTAGATGTAGCTAGAAAGTTTGGGGTGTTTGAGGTATGTTCTAGTTCTTGCTATCTTCATCGTGGTGCTACATGCAGGTGTTGTCTTCCACTCTCTCTGCACTAAGCTGAAGAGAGGATCTTGGCAAATCCCTATACTCATATTCAGGCTGCACCTTCTGATTCTGGAGGAATAGCTGCTGGCTGCAGGCCTGTTATGTGTCTGCCTGATTATTTTCTATGGCCATGGGTCACTCAGGATTGTAAAAGCCCTTTGACTTTCAGAGCTAGGTTAAGAAGAGAGTCCCTTAGGTGGTAGTTATGAAAGTTGTGGTGCTTGGTGCATGACCCAGTTCTTTCCAGAAAGAATGGATAGCCCTGGATTTGTCTCTCGGACAAGCTTGGGTGGGTCTAATGAAGTGCCAAGCCCTGGCTCTGGCTAATGAAGCGCTATTGTTTTTTGACCCATTAGCTCCCTCATGCAAGTTAATTAGAAACCAGGCTATCAAATAGCCACTGGGGGTGTGTGTGTCTCAAGCCCCTTTTGGAGAGAAAGTGAGAGCTGCATGTTCTTATCCCTTTTTGGCACCTTTCCAAGGGGATGTAGTTCCTGGAAATGTTTGGACACCTGTTTAAGGCCACCTCTTTGCTCAGTAATCAAGGGAGGCTCACATATGCCTAGTCCCTTTTGTTCCCAAAGCTACTATATTTAAAATGGAGTCCTTTGGGAGGTGGCGGGTAGCTTTAAATACTGGGGCTCTTAATATGTGTCCTAAACTTCTGGCGTTAAAAAGGTAGTTGCATTTTTTAAGCCCTTTCTCTGCACTGCTCCAGAGGGATGAAGTCCTTGGAGGTGCAGAAACATGTGTATGTCACTCCCTTGTCCTCCTAGAGCTAGGAGACTTAGGATTCAGTCCTTTGGATAGGCATTGTAAGAGTTAGGGTGTATGGTGTGAGTGCAAACTCCTCCCAGACTGTTGGTGGGTTAATAATTAACTGTCTCTTTAACCCTCCAATGCAAGTTAGTAGCCTAGTTTTAAAACACTGGTATTTCTCCTAATGCTATCCCTCCCCACTCCCCCAACCACACAACAGGCCCCAGTGTGTGATGTTCCCCACCCTGTGTCCAAGTGTTCTCATTGTTCAATTCCCACCTATGAGTGAGAACATGCAGTGTTTGGTTTTCTGTCCTTGGGATAGTTTGCTGAGAATGATGATTTCCAGCTTCATCCATGTCCCTACAGAGGACATGAACTCATACTTTTTTGTGGCTGCATAGTATTCCATGGTGTATATATGCCACATTTTCTTAATCCAGTCTGTCATTGATGGACATTTGGGTTGGTTCCAAGTCTTTGCTATTGTGAATAGCACCGCAATAAACATACGTGTGCATGTGTCTTTATAGTAGTATGATTTATAATCCTTTGGGTATATACCCAGTAATGGGATCGCCAGGTCAAATGGTATTTCTAGTTCTAGATCCTTGGGGAATCACCCCACTGTCTTTCACAATGGTTGAAATGGTTTACAGTCCCACCAACAGTGTAAAAGCATTCCTATTTCTCCACATCCTCTCCAGGACCTGTTGTTTCCTGACTTTTTAATGATGGCCATTCTAACTGGTGTGACGTGGTATCTCATTGCGGTTTTGATTTGCGTTTCTCTGATGGCCAGTGATGATGAACATTTTTTCATGTGTCTGTTGTCTTCATAAATGTCTTCTTTTGAGAAGTGTCTGTTCATATCCTGATGACATCATATATCTTTTTACTTATCCTTGTACTTTTAAACTTTCTCTGTCTTTATATTTAAATTAATCATGAATATCATATAGTTGGTTCTTTCCTTTTTGCCCTGTGTGATTATCTCTGGCTTTTAATGGAAGGGTATAGTTGATATACTGTTAATGTAATTATGGATGAGTTTAAGTGTATGTTTTATTGGTCTCATGGATATGTTGCTTTGTTTTTCCCTTTTTGCCTTCTTTAGGGCTGCATACTTTTGAGCACGTTTGAGCACTGCATATTATCTCCTGTATTGGATTTCCCTATTTTTAAGGGATTACACTGAGAATCATGATATGTATCCTTATCTTAGTCGATTTGAATTAACTTCAATTCTACCTGAATGTTAATCCAACATAATTTGGAATTTGACTTGATATAATATTACAAGAACACACATACACATACACACACACCCCAATATGTTTTAACAATATAATTCATTTTACCCCTTCTCCTATCTTTTGTGCTATTAATTCATACATTCACTGGACATAGAATTTTTGATTGGCCATCTTTTCTTTCAGCACTTTGAAAACATAATTCAACTGTTTTCTGATTGCCATTGTTTCTGATGAGAATTCAGCCATAATTTTACGCTGTTCCTCTCTACTTAATGTCTTTTTTTCTGCCTCCTGTTAAGAATTTATCTTTACCATTAATTTTCAGCAGTTTACTATGGTGTGTTCACTTATCTTTCTCTTGTTGTTTTATCCTGCTTGAGTTTCACTGAGATTCTTGGATTTGTATCTCGATGTTTTTACCCAAATTGAAGAAAAATTTTAGCTATTCCTTCAAATATTCTTCTGCGTTTTTTTTTTCTCTTCTTGTTCTTCTGTGACTTTAATCACATAAATGTTAAACTGCCTGATACTGCCCCACAGATCACTGAAGGACTGTTTATATATATATGCATTTTATACAGCAGGAGGCATAACAGTGGGATATATTTGTCATCACAGAGCTCAAGTTGTGACCTTTCCCTTAGCTATAGCAACCTAAATTTAATCTATACCTCAAAGTTTACTATAACTTTTCTATCTCTTTCATGAAGCTGGTCCCTAATTCTTCTAGTCAAAATGGGTCATTTCCTCCTGTACATAACAGTTGAATTGTGTTGTTTTTTTTTTAAATAATATGACACTTCCTATTATGTCCAGTGTTTTATTTTTATTTATTTTTTGCTAGGATTTTTGTTGGTTGGTTGATAGATAGTGTTCACTTTCATTTTATAATTCCAGTACCTGGAACTCATGTTACCTTCCAGTTCTGCCTTATTGTTGGGCATCTTCCAAACTCTACTTCTCTGTAGAGTTGCACAGGCAGCAAATTCTTGTTCCCAAAGAACACTTGCCATTATATACCAGGCCCTTCAGAATGTGGCAAATCCTCCCTGGGAAGCCTCACAAGTGGCTCTTCTGTTTCTTGAGCTTCAGATTAACATGGTCCCCTGCATTCATTTCTGGCAATAACAAGGCTTGTGGAAAATAACAATGGCAAGAATATCAGGGGAAGAATGAGGGCTGAAATGACCAGTTGAAGTAGCATGGAGAACTTGCTCAGCTTATAGCAACGGACTTCTCTAGCTTATTGCCCACGTATGTTCAGATGAATCAGGCCCAGATAGCTGTCTAGGTGGCCTTGCAGCATATTCTCAATGTAATGGTAATGTTAGCAGAAGGACTGTGAAAACTGCAATCCAGTACTCAGATAAAGCCATAAGAGGAGAGTCAACATTTAAGCAGATATAATTTAATATCAGTGAGAGAGAGGACATATTTGAAACAGAGTAGAGGGTTATATCAGATCCACAGTTCTTTAGAGTTAAATGGAAAAAAAAAATGTATCTTAAGAACCAAAGGAATGCAAAATCTAATTAACCCTCTGGGTTATTGTATAACTTCTGGAGGTCTTTCCCATGTAATTAGTCATTGTATAATTAATTCTGAGATTGGACTACCTGATGACCTCCTATGAGTATTGGAGTAATTGACTTAGCCAACACAAATAGGTGCGATATAGCCCATTTGACTCAAACCAAACATCAGTCATGTCCTGCCTGAAATCTCTGGTTATTAAGACACTTGCCAAGTTGAGAAGCTGTCCTCTAAAACTGCACGGGACAATAATCATCAAGTGGTGTAGAATGCAATAATTGTTTACTTAATGGGCAAATATCTTTCAAGGCAGAAAGACTTAAAACTAAATATAGAAAATATTTGAGAGAATCAAATGTATGGTATTAATATCCTTGAAATAAGAAATCTGTGCATGATTGATACTTTACATATATATGTATCACTCAAAATTTTAACTTGATAGAAACAACAGATTGGCCTCATAATTCCAATTTGAAGTATATTTTTAAGCAATTGAAAGACTCATGATTTTTAAGTAAACATCTTAGTAAAATTAAAAATATCAATGAAAAGCTTAAGATAATTCAAATTTCTGAATAATTATAAGTTTGATTCATCAAAATTTTAAGTTTTTTTTTAATTATGGAGGTTTTAACCTAAACATATGTATATTAAACTTAAAATATTGGTTTGAGGTGTTAAGAGAAGTTTTCCTGTTTGTAAAGTAGATAGAACATTAGCCAAAGGTCCTTTTAAAGGTGATTGTTAAAATTTGCTAGATAATAATAATAATAATACATTTATTATTAACTTTTAAAAACCAAAGTAAACCTCCACAATGCTTTTCCATGCACAAGGCAGCCCTGCAAAACACACATTATTTAATGTGAACTAATCTCTTTGCTAAGCTTTCTGCTTGTTTGCCTTTCCATTTGGCTTTTCTTCAAACCTCCTCGAAGATGCCTTCAGGCCTGGGGGTGGCGGGACAGAATCACTAGGTGACACCCAAAGACCATGAAAAGAGTTGCCAGATGGATGAGCACTGTGAGGTTGGAGAGAGACAGGGAAGCTAGGAGAGAGGCAGGGAAGGCTTTGGAAGTCATCAGAAGCTTTTCAAGAGACTACAGACGACCCCTGGCTACAACTGGGGAAGGCCAAGTTTTATCCCTAAGTACACACTGTACCCGTCCACCTTTGGATCCAGCTCCTGATGTTTGGTCTTATTATCTTCAATGATAAGGAATGAGGAGTCAGAGCTGTTTCTCCCTGAAAGCCAGTGTGACTCCTTGTTTCTGAGATTCTTTTGTTAGTCTTTGCTTGTTGAGGTTTTGTCTTTCCCTAAGGGTGAATTCCCTGGCACAATGGACCACTCCCAGCTCTATGCGGGTGCTTTAGCTGGCAAAAGAACTGAGGTTGAAATATGAGATTGACTTTCTGGGTGAGGTTCCTGTTTGTTCAAAGCCACCTCCTATCTTTCTCCTCTGAAGCCACCAAAGAAAACTCTGAAGATCCCGGAGTGACCCTTAATTAGCTCAGGAAGGAGGTACAGGGTAGCTGAAATAGAACTCCTTTCTTTTCTCTATAGCAAATACAGTCAGGGCCAAAAGCCTTTTATGGACTAATCATTTTTCCCTGGTTTGATCTATTATCTGGGTACATTGCAACAACTTTGCCTCTGTTCCTTTTAGACAAACAGCTAGGTTTTGAGTGAGTGATTTCTTTAGCTCCAGCAGTTATGATTTGGGGAGTGCCCAGCCATTATCTTCAAATGGCTATTCTCTTTCGTTTGGGGAAATGCAGTGGTAAAACATCACAGCTGGTCCTGTGGAAATAACGAAGTGGCCAAGGTCATCGAAAGGATCTGGCCTGTTGTTCCTCTGCTTGCCCCTGCCCACCTCCAGTCCTCAACACCAACCTCCGCTTATCAAAATATGTTCTTAGGAAAATTCAGAACAAGCACGTTCCATTTTGGCATGTTAGATTTCTCAGAACACCAGCATCTGAGCCAAGTTTGAGAAAAGTGAATTTCAGGCAGGAAAGTGGCTTAAAAGGGTTTTTTGGGGAAAGAGGGACTTCCCTCTCATACTAAGGACAGCCTTCCTAAAAGGAAATGCGTTTGCACAGTTTAGCATACAAATTCAAACTAAAACAAAAATTGGTCTAAACTAGTATTTTGGCTGAACTTGAACTAACTCAAAGTGGTTACTTTAAGTCCAAACTAAACACTAGAAAGCACTCTCTCAACAGTCTAGAATGTATCTTTAACCAAAGTTGAAAGAAATATGAGATTACGCCACCTTAGATTTGCCACATGATTTTAAATTGCTTTTTTTTTCGAGGCTTTCAATTGAAGCAATTGGACAAGTAGAAAGATTTAAAAAGTTTTTTTCTGGACATTTGGACATATGAAATATTTTCTCGGGATTAAGGGTAATCACACTTAAAATAATAATCACTTGTTACACTAACATTTTATCTTAATGATTCTCAACCTTCATTGTGGGTAGAAGAATCACACTCACCTGGGGAGAGAGTAGAATGATGGTTACCAGAGTCTGGGAAGGATAGTGAGGGAGAGGGGGAAGTAGCGATGGTTAACGGATACAAAAACAATAGAAAGAATACGATCGAGTATTTGATAGCACAACAGGGTGACTTTAATCAGTAATAATTAAATTGTACATTTAAAAAAGCTAAAAAGGGCCGGGCGCAGTGGCTCATGCCTGTAATTCCAATACTTTGGGAGGCCGAGGCAGGCGGATCACTTGGGTCCAGGAGTTCAAGACCAGCCTGGCCAACGTGGCGAAATCCCATCTCTACTAGAAATGCAAAAATCAGCTGGGTGTAGTGGCACATGCCTGTAATCCTAGCTATTCAGGAGGCTGAAGCAACAGTATCACTTGAACCTGGGAGGTGGAGGCTACAGTGAGCCGAGATCATGCCACTGCACTCCAACCCGGGTGACAGAATGAGATTCTGTTTCAAAATAAATACATAAATAAAGAAGTATAACTGGATTGTTTGTAACACAAAGGATAAGTGCTGGAGGTGATAGCTACTCCATTAACCTTGATATGATTATGACACATTGCACATCTGTATCAAAATATCTCATGTAACCCACAAATATATACACTATGTAACCACAAAAAATAAAAATTGAAAAAAAATTTAAAAGGATCACATGGGGAATTTAAAAGCTCAGATTTCTATACACCCTTCCGCCTTTCTCCTTCAAGTGATCTAGTTGATCTGTGCTGGAGCCCAGGAATCTACATTTTTGAGAACTACATCAAGTGTTTGATCATGGGTAAACCAGAGTGTTTCATTTAGACTGCAGCACTCTGTAACCAATTCTGGTGTAAAGGCTCTTTTTCTGGGCCGGACCTGCGCTGCGTGACCCAGCCTCTCTTTCCCCCCTTGCCTGCCCTGCTTCCTCCCCGAGGAGCTAAGCCCTGTTGTGCTTGTTTCCTTGGTGTCTAATTTAATCCCTGGTTATGATTTATATCCTTTGGGCAGGTGCTAATCACATGGGAAACAAATTCTCCCTTGCTGAGGCTTCAATGCTCCCAGAATAAGCTTTATACCCTTAAGAAAATGATCCATCTGAAACTGTCATGTGGATTTGATTATCACACTTCACACAAAAAAAGGCAGATCTAAAAAAGCAATGGTATGATTAAAGTGTTATAGAAGGTTTCATAGGAGGTAGAATAAATAGGTTAGAATCTGTATATCTGGAAAGTTGAAAATTCCCTAGAGGTAAAACCACGGAGACCGACCGGTAGAACCAGGTGGTGCCATGGAGATCATGAAGTGCTGGCACCTCACTCCAGAGACATTGCAAACACGTAGGTAAGAGCAAAACCCGCCTGGCCTTCTCTTCTTAAAAAACTCAAAAGACCTATCGCAGATTGGAAGAGACAGTTTTGGGAAGACAAAAGCAATACATTGCCTAACAAATTATGGATTAAATATAGGCAACTTATTACTAGCAATAAATCACCTAAAAGATTTTAAGAATATTCTTGAGACTTTAATGTATGTTGCACACATGAAGAAATAATTAAGAAAAAATAAGTGTATTCAGACTCATCTCTAACATTTGAAAGAGACCAGGATTATGTCTTGCAAAGGGTTGTGTTTTTTGTTTTTGTTTTTGTTTTTGTTTTAATTGCTGATTTGCTAAAACCAGACTTTTCCTCTTGAAGTGGCTGGTAACACAAAGCCTCAGCACATCTGTAAAGCAGCATGCATGATAGAAGAAGCACAGTGTGGGGCTCTCTGGAAATTTCCAGTACAGTTGAGAGATAAAATACATCCATGAACAGAAAATAACACAACACAGCACAGCCAATAGAACGAGCTGTAGTTTGAGAGAGGAGCCCAACACCAGGAGAGGTCAAATATTCTTATTAGCTTCCAGTGATAAAAATTAGCCTCCAGAGCCACATTTTGAACAGTTTTGTGCCTCAGTTCACTATAAAATAGAGATGATGATGACAGGAGTCACGCCTACTTCATAAGGCTAAGATTCGATGTTAAGATTTGATTAATGTATGTAAAATGCATGACATCCAGTATAACAGCATAATGAATAATGAGATCTTTGTTATCATTGTGCTTTTCCTTTTGAATTTTTTTTTTACCACTCCACACACCTTTCTTTTAACTTTTGAACTCTTATTCACTCCTCAAAACCTTACTCAAATCACACCTCTCTCAGGAAGCTGGCCTTGATTGCCCAATTTGGTTTTGAAATACAAGACTATCAGCTTTGATCACATAGTTTTTGGCCACCTCCTCTAGAGTCAATGCTCTTTGAGGACAGAGAGCAAGAATCATCTGTGTCCCCAGGCCCTAACAGTGTGCTTAACACATAGTCGGTACCAAGCACATATTTCTTCATTAAATGAGATGTCTTATCTTGAATAGGGAAGGTGGATTTTATACTAAATCTCAAAGTCCAGGCAGAATCTTAAAGGACAAAAATTGGAGGAGAACAAAGTCTGATGAGTGAAAAACTATGGTTTCCGCTTCCTTGGTAAAGTTGTGATCTCCTCCTCCTGCTAGTCCTTATTCTTCTGTTGGAAGATTTATTTCAGGAGTGCATTTTTGGTTTGGGTGTTGATGTCATGATTGCTACTCCCTCACCAAACTAATTTAAAGGGTCCCAACACAGAATTTCTACTTCATAGGTTACTATTGTCATGAAATCCAATAATGAATGTTTGGGAGCATCACCACTCCATATGAATTCTCTGCATAGCACTTTCGTCAATTCAACACTTAACTCCTTTTCTGTCTTATGCTTTGGATTTTGAGCCCCTTGAGTACAGAGACAGGATCTTATTCGCCACTAAATTGCACACCCAGAAGTGTGTAGTCAAAGTAGCTGCTGAGTAGATCCTGACTGATGGATTGAATGAATGGATGAATTGCTGGATAAGAGTGTATAATTTTATCAACAAAATAATTTATTTTCACTTCCCCAGCATGCCTTCTGCAAACACGTATTTCTCTCTTTGATTAGTCTGCTTTCTATAGCTGGTTAACCAACTGTACACAAATATCTGCCTGCTGATATTGTCCTCCCAAATTTTGTTTCAGGTGGTTCCTCCTTCACTTCAAAAGCTGACTAAATGCCCAATATTGTCTCTCCACCTTACGTTACACAATAATTAGATAAACCTCTATTATAGCAAAGATTGCACGTTGCTTGAATTTTTTTTTTTTTATCTTTCCTGAGGTCTTAAGGAACTCATGATTTTATTCCTGAGCTTTGAATGGACTCATTCTTGATCACATGTATGGCATAAACCTTTTCTATGTTGCTTCACTGATAATTTTAAATTATTAAACTAATATTTTTGGCATATTCAACATACCTGAATAATATCTTATATGTAGATATAATTGCATAATGTATTGTGAGACATTTAGATTCAGTTATGTTCCAAATAATTGAATTCAAAAGTATTTGGAAAATAATGTATATTCAAATAAATCTATGTCCTTGTTCTATTTTCTGATTTTAATTTTTAAAAAGGATATTACACTCTGGAATTTTTCTTGACTTACAAATTGTCCTATAATTTTTTAAAATATGTTTTCCTCTTATAGCCTATAATATTAATATTACCAACACTGAGTATTATATTAATAGTGCTAGGTTGCTATTACTTAGAGTTTGAATGTTTTAAAGCTCTTATAACTGTTGTCAAATTATTTTTCAAACATTATCTGCCAGTTTATGTGCTTCTCAGCAATGGGTAATTTACTAGTTTCATTTTTATATTTCCCAACATTAGGCACCATGATATACTTTTAAAAATAATTTAATAGAGGAAATAACATTTATTTTTGCTTTCATTTGCAACCTTTCACTATAAATGAACAATTTTCATCTTGCTTATACATTTTTATTTTCTTTTAGGTAAATTATCTTTTTTATATACTTTGTCCATAATGTAGTAAACGAATTTAGCAATTTTGGGTCATTAAAAATAATCACCAGATTTCAATAAACTAAGTTTTTATAAGAATATTTTTAATTACACCAATTCTCATCATGCAGCTAGTGTTTACCTAGCTTAAAGCTCATGTCAATTAAAAGAGTAGCCATTTCATTTAAGAAGGAAGTTGTAAAACTCAAATCATGGACCTATACTCGTTGTGATGAGAACCAATGAATATGGTGGATATTAATGTCCCTGTATCAATCAGCACCTGCTATCAATTACAATCCAGGGCCAGGGAGGCCGGAGAGGTAGTTTCTGTTCTAGACTAAACCTAAGAGAAAGGGAGGCCACTTATCTCAGGTGAACACAAGGCTAATCAAACTCTGCTCTTTTCCCTATTTCATTTTTGTTTGCTTATTTAACCAGGCAAAAGTAGTTAACCACTCAGAGAAAACAGCTTCAACTCTGTTGACATAAAACTCATTTCACATGACCCACAGATAATTGTTGGCAGCCTTCAAAATGGTACAAGCTCCTGCAACTACACCATTTCCTCAAATCCAACTGCAGTAGCAGCCCTGCTTTCAGTCCATGCAATTTTTTTAAAGAACAAAATGACCTTTTATTTGTCAGGCAGTTTCCAGTCATTCATAAAATATCAGTTTTGGAGCCTAAGTTGATGACCACAGCTGAAGACATGCTAGAGCAATGGCTCTGTATCTTAGCTGCATATTGGACTCTTGTGGGAGCTTTAGAAGATATTGATGGCTGCCTGTACCCCCACTTCCTTCAGGACTCTGATGTAATCGGCCTGGCATAAAGCCTAGGCATGGGGATTTGTAAAAGACCTCCTAAGCTAGGTTGAGAAACACTCACTGCTCTAGGGGAAGATAATGGATAGGGTTTGACTACTACCTGCTGCAGGTAGTTGCAATGATGAAAGATGAATGATAACACATATTAGTTTATTTCTCAAAGGAAAAGATTCATGAGGATGTTCTTGTCTATTTGTTTGTTTGAAGAAATGCCTGCAAAATATCTAGAAATATAGAATAGATTCAAATGATGCAAGTTAATCAGATTTAGGGGAGAAAAATAGTTCATGTTTGATACTTTACATAAATGCTGCTAAATTCCATTTGTGCATATCAGCATGCCAAATCTAAATAGGATATTTAGATACTTTTGCCAACAATCTGATCCGTATTTATTGTTTTAGCAGTTTAACTCTATCCTTGTTTTATACTCCTTTTCATTGATGCCTAGACTGCCTCCTTTATACACTTTCTTATCCCCAATGACTGGCAGTAGTGTCTGATAACATTCAGTAAATAGTTATTGACTGAATGAATGAATTTTTCTTTATTGTTTTGCTAGCTGGATAGGCTGTTAGTAGTAGTAGTGCCACAGTGACCTCTGTTGATGAAACCAGGAAGTGCAGAGAGAAACTCCTGAAAGAAAGGAGTTGTTTCAATGACAGTCAAGTTGAAGTTGAAATGCGAGCTGTGCCCAGTCTCAGAACTGAAGAGAAAATGATATGAAATGCAAATGTGTTCACAGCATATGGAGAGAGCAATAGCACCATTGGTCTTCCCAGCAAGTAGGCCAGCTCAGCATTTTCCTTAACAGCTTGTATGATTCTTTATCCCCATGGTCATATGCCAGGGGCCCAAGCTTCAATTTGCTCTTTTAAATAATTTTACTAGCTTGTCATCATTAAAAACTTAAATATTTCATACCGTGCATTGATTTTCATTTTTTGTAGAGCCTGAGTTTTGCCATGTTGCTCAGGCTGGTCTTCAATTCCTGGTCTCAAGCAATCCTCCTGCCTGGGCCTCCCAAAGTGCTGGAGTTACAGGTGTGAGCCACTGTACCTGGCCAAGGTGAATTGATTTGTTTTAAATAAATTACTCAAGGTGTTCTAATTAAGATATCTAAAAAAACTACACTCCATTTTAAAAGAAAAAATCCTGGTGCTTTAGGGTAGGTTTTTAAAAACTGTTCTTGCTTTTTATTTTTATTCATACTTATTGTTTGCGTACTGATACATGGAGCCATTGAGCTGGTACCTATCTCTCCAGTTCCCTGTCTCCTCTCATACTCCTAGTACTTGGTGTAAAATTTCGGGGGAAGAGACAATAAAAGAGGCAGACTTTGATAACTACTTAAGAAATTAAGTGCAAGAATACTTAATCCTATGAAAGAAGTAAAGACAGGAATATTGCCACCAAATAATAAGCACTGATAATATAGGGGACCAGCCAGCTAAGAGTTAACTTTGAGACTCTAGCACTAAACTGGGTGTTCCAGTTTCGAGACCTTTGCACCGACTGAATCAGTTAACTTTCTGCCTAATTAACTCAAGCTTCAGATGGGACTATATATACAACATCCCGTATGGACTGTGAGCCTACTTCCCCATCTAATCAGAAGGTAGAAAACTGCTTATCGGCATACAACTGATAACTTAGAGTTTAAAGAAAAAAAAAAGCAGGTGAGGTATGTATTTGAATAGAAATGTCCTATTGATACAAATGTTACCTGAACAAAACAATGATGATTTTAGAGGTGGTAAGAAAGAAAAGAGTATATAACATGCCAGTTAAATCATTAAAACATCATCTCCTCTGAATGAAGAATAAAAACACGCTGGATCCTCACTTCATTGCCATCTTTGGGGCTTTGGTCCTGTGACCACTTTCACAGTGGGCCTGTGTTGTAGGCCTCCAAATAGCAATAAATGAACCTTTAGCCATCAGACCATGTTAGATGGAATTCAAAACAAAGAGTTCCATATCAAATTATCCAACTATTTTTATAAGACTCCAGGTTTAGTCTGTTTATTTTTCTTTACACACCCTGTCCCCAAAACTTTTGAAGAGTGCTAAAAATGATACAAAACCCAAGAAGATAACAATAATAAAGTAGAAGGAAGGAAACCAAAGATGGGGCCATAAAATGCAGCCAGTAAAGAGGTTAAGAATATGCATAACCATGGTACCTATGTGCATGCTTACACACGTAAGGACCACATATACTAAAAGCCACACTGCAGAGTAGCCTGGTCAAGAACTCCTTCACTAAGATAAAAACAAATAAATTTCACGGAAGACAACCAACTCTTCCTGGTATTAGACCAGAAAAAAGAAAAACATGCTTGTGTTCTTTGTGAAAAGAGAAACTATGCAGTACAATAAACAACGTCCTTAACAATATCATGATGTGAAGTTTCATAAGGCTTTTCCTGAAATTGCTCCTCTTGAGGAGGAGCCCAGTTAAATTTGAATTTCAGACAAACAAAGGAGACATACTTACACTAAACAATTATTCATGGTTTATCTATGATTCAAATTTCAGTGGGCACTTGTAATTATATTTGCTAAATCTGCAACCATGGATGAAAGCTTCGTAACAAAATGCAGATCCCTGCATCTGTGCATACATATATCCCTGTTGAACATATACGACACCATGCAGGGACCAGCCCAGATCAGAGCTACAGCTTAGTGAGTTTAAGTACCTAGGGTAAAAAAAAATTCGCCCACACTCAAAAATTAAAACATTTGATGAGAAAGCACTTTTGGGAGAGTTGAGGGCTGGTGGAAGTTCTATTTAAAAGTGCACGGAAATTGACTATTTTGTCAGGTCATTACTGCTTAGCTACAAACAATTTGTGGAACACTAGTGTTTTAGCTTGTTTACTTTTGTTTTTTTGGTGACATATAAATGATGGGTCACTGACATAGTTTAATATCTTAAATTATATATATAGTTAATATCTTAAAATAGAGCTTCTAACTAATATAATGGATTGTGAGAACCTAGCAAGATATTCCAAATGCATTTTAAAGCATTAATTATTGATTTAAAAAAGGACAAAAATAACACTGCAAAAATTTTTGCGTTTTTACTTTGAATGCTTTTGATTTGGCTGTATAATAATCAATATCTCAAAGCTCATGAATATTTGTAAATGACTTAACTATTTAATAATTAGTTAATATTATTTATATTTACTAATATTAATTATCTAATTATCTAATATTAGACATTAATACTAGATGACTGTTTATCTAACTAAACTATTTAGTAAAACATTTTCAAACTACATGTGGATACTTAGAAAATGTATTATCAAAGCCATTTAATTTCCTTCCCTTTTGTAGACAAATTGCTCCTATCATGGTTAATTGTTAATATTAGGAAGAAAAATATAGCTACTTAGATCATCTAATAACTTATTCTGTTAATTTTAGTATGAAGCAGTTAAACTTTGCATTTTCTCAGTGTAGTTACTTAAATACAAAATCAAGATTTAGGACTTAATTTTCTCTTTCCTCACATCCAACTCAATACGTATTCTAAAGACAGTTTTAAAAATCTGAATCCCAAAATTTTGCATCTGTAATAAAATTGACTCCCTATACATTCAAAGTCAAAATTATTCCCTGATTTGATGTTCAAGAATTTTATAGAATTTACTAAACAAAACAAAATATTTGAACATTCCTCACAGAACATAAATCCTGGCCATAACTTACTTGACAATGTCCCTATTGATGAACACACTTATTTTGTTTCTCACCTTTTGTTTTATAGACGATGAAGCCCAGATCATCCCTGCAAATCTATTTTGCACATGTATATTGGTATAGCTGTACATGGAGTCCTAGAAAGTCAATCCTGGGCTCAAATAGATTCCCCAGTTTTACGTTTAATAGAAATTGCCAAATTGCCCCTCAATACATTAGATCAATTTTCTGTCTAGCCACAGAATAAGAGAATGCTGTCCAGCATCGTTAGTAACAACATGGTTAGTAACTGAAGGTTTTAACTTTTTCCAGTTTTATAGGTAAAAGAAACAATAGCTCCATCTTTTTTTTTTTCTCCAGATAGTGTTGCTCTTTGTTGCTCAGGCTGGAGTGCAGTGGCACGATCTCGGCTCACTGCAACCTCCTCCTCCCAGTTCAAGTGAGTCTCCCGCCTCAGCCTCCCAAGTAGCTGGGATGACAGGCATGCTCCACCACACCTGGCTAATTTTTTATATTTTTGGTAGAGACGGGGTTCATGTTGGCCAGGCTGGTCTCGAACTCTGAACCTCAAGTGATCTCTCTGCCTCAGCCTCCCAAAGTGCTGGGATTACAGGTGTGAGCCACCACGCCCGGCCTTCTCCATCTTATATCAATTTGGAATTCATCAATTATGAATGCAGTTGCAGTTGATATTTGTCAATTTTCAGCTCCCGGCATTCATCCCCCTTGCTCAGCTCCCTCTCACACTTCCCACTGCTATGGGATCATCTTTCGAGGATGGCTGCATTGTGTGTTAGTGGGTAGGAGGTAGAGTCCAGCAAGACAGTGGATACAATGTGGCTTACCCTTGGACAATATGACCCTCTTGTGGACACTGATTCTTTAAAGAGTGACCCAAGGGCGATGGCACAAGTTGGAGCCACAGTTCGTGCAGTGGCAGCTGCTGTGTAAGTGTGTGATGGCTGCTACATAAGTGTGTGGAGGCTACAGTGTGATGCTGTCTGTGGTCTTTGCAGCACAGTGCTCTAGAGCTCTGTGGCCCTGGTCTAGTTTGGAACATAATAAGCTGGTGTGCTCTGAGCCCCGGATACTTTTCCAATGCATTCAATTCCTCTTTAAGATAATCAATGCATTCCTTCTCCTTGCAACCACAAATGCTGCCACGATTATATAGAAGTTCATTATAATATTCCTCTAAATTGCAAAACCTTTAAATAGTGAATCCTTCCAGTGCATGAAGATGATCGGATAATTGGTTTATCAAATTCCCAGGAATTCATCTATGGTAATAAGCAAAGTGAATCTAAATTTTAAAAGAACCATTAGAGTGAATGCAACTAGAGAACAGTCATATCAGCTCTCAGTAAGACTGGACATTTTTTAACAAAAAATGTTACATCATGACATACATTGGGAGGGACACACACAGTACACAAATGGTGTTCAAGATTTCAAATACAGGACAGGGTCATGAGAACTAACATTTGTTGATCTCTGGCTTCCAAGATTAGAAAAAATAAAGATGGCCAGGCGCAGTGGCTCATGCCTGTAATCCCAGCACTTGGGAGGCCAAGGTGGGTAGGTGGATCACGAGGTCAGGAGTTCAAGACCAGCCTGGCCAAGATGGTGAAACCCCATCTCTACTAAAAATACAAAAATCAGCTGGGCGTGGTGGCAGTCACCTGTAATCCCAGCTACTTGGGAGGCTGAGGCAGGAGAATTGCTTGAACCCCAGTGGCAGAGGTTGCAGTGAGCTGAGATTGCACCACTGCACTCCAGCCTGGGTGACCGAGTGAGACTCTGTCTCAAAAAAGAAAAAGAAAGAAAGAAAAAATAAAGACTTGAGCCTAAGTAAAAATACTTTCATTTCAATTTAGTAACCAGCTAGCAAAAAGCAAAGTATTTGCTTCATTTGTATTTGGACTGTACCAAATACCAATACCTATGCTGAGTAAGTAGACAGCGCTCCCCTTGGTCTGCTGCTCTGCCAGGTACAGAGCCCAGGCAGGAGCCAACCAGTTCGAGGAAACCTGAAGTCCCATGAGTGCTGCTATTGTGCCATTAGTCAGGGGAGCGCCTTGTCAGCCTCTAGGGGCTCCCGACTACAGCGGACCACGTAGAGCAATGTCTTGTTAGGTCACAGGTGTAGCCTCTTGTGTTCTACGTGCACTTCAGTATTCTTCACAAGGTAGCCCCAGGTCTTTGGAAGATTTCGCTGTGTCTACCTCAGGAACATTTGTAGCATTCATTGCACAAATTCCTTATGTATGCTATATAAGGGACTGTTCCTGTTTGTTATTGAGTTGTGTATAGGGAAAACCTATGCAGAACTGTGTATAGGTTTTCCCTATACACAACTTAATAACCTTCCCTTATCACATGGTTGCATACATAACACAGTAGTTGCTGTATTATGTTGAAGTGTAGTTTTGAACTTTGATTATTTCTCCCTTTCTCTCTGTCTGTCTCTCTCTCTCTCTCATCTATCTGTCTCTATATATGCATCCCTCCCTTTGGCCAAAGCAATCTTTTATTGATATATAATTTACCTAAAATAAAATGCATAGATGTTAAGATTTTGAGTATTTAGCCTGATTAGTTTTGTCAATTGTATACACTCATTTAATCACCACCCACAAGCAAATAGTGGGCATTTCCCAAACCCCAGAAAAACCTCTCATGCTCCTTTCTAGTCAATTCTGCAACCTTCTCCCAAGAGAAAAACAGTATTTTAATTTCTGTCACATAGATGTGTTCTGGCTATACTGACCTTCATATGAATTGAATCATATGACTTTTCTGTTATGTTTCTGAAGTTTATCCAAATTGGTGTGTGTGTCAGCAGATTGTTTCTTTTCACTGAGAAGTATTTTACTTTGACTCAGTGTGTATGAATGAACACACCACAATTCATTGATCCACTCTCCTGTTGATGGGCATTTGAGTTGTCTCCAGTTTGAGACAATTATGAATGAGGCTGCCATGACATTTTTCTCTAAGCCTTTTTGTGGACATAGAGTCTTTCCTTGTCTTGAGTAATACCTAGGAGTGAAATCTCTGGGTCATGGAGTAAGTTAAACTTTATAAGATATTGCAAAAGACTTCTCCAATGTGGTTGGACATTGTTACCCTCCTACCAGCAATAGATGAGAGTTCCAGTTGCTTCACTTACAAACATTTAGCTTTGTCAGATATTTCTATAAGAGTCACAATACTCTATGTAAAACAGTATCTCATTGAGGTTTTAATTGGCATTTCCTGATGGTTAATGATGTTGAGCATCTTTTCATATGTTAATGGCTATTTGTATACCTTCTTTTGGGAAATATTTATCCAAGTCTAATAGTGTGGCCATTCTTAATTGGGTTTTTGTGTTTTTATTATTGTTTTCTCTGAGTTATGTATTTTGGATTCAAGTCTTTAGCCAGATATGTGTATTGCAAATTATTTTTTTCAAAATGTCATTATCTCCTAAAGAAAAATGGCAAGTAAATGTCATAACCATTTTCTAGGGTAGCTAGGCCCAAATGATTAAAGTGACAGACCTATATGTTGGGCACTGATTGACACAAGCTTTCTGTGTAATAAACTACACCAATCTTCAATGGCTTAAAACAATAAGCGTTTATTTAGCCACCAGAGCGTGATTTGGTTGGGCTCAGCCAAAGCATCTTGGCTGGTGTAGCTCTGCTCCACGGTTTCACTCTCCTCCTGGGGGCAGCAGGTTACCACAGGCATAGTCTTCTCATGGTGTGGCTGAGGCACAAGAGAGCTAGCAGAAACATGCAAGACCCCTTGAGTCCTAGACTCAGAATGACACAGTGTTACTTTCACATCAATCTATTGCCTCAAGCATGCCTCGAGGTTGAAACCAGGGTTAAGAGGCAGAGAAATATATCCTGCCCACGGTGAGAGAGCTTTGCTAACTTACTTGAAAAATGGCATAGATACAGAAAGAAATGAAGAATGGGCAGTAATTAATGAAATCTATCACAGACATGTAAAAGTCATGTTTACAAGTGAATTTTTTCAAGAATTGATGACACAAAATAGACATTATGAATAATTTAGATAATTTGCACCTTAATTCTCCCAGCCTAATTTCTTACTTCCGTTTAGTTTTCAACTAGTTCTAAAACAATTCACTAATTTATGAATTAATTAATTCAACAATTATTTAGAATATTTCTTATATTCCAGGTGCCGTACTAGGTTCTAGCACAACAGCAGTGATCAAGACAACCAGAGTTTCTGTAATTCAGAAGTGGATCCAGACAACTAAGTAGAAACTTTCATTTCGGTGGGATGCTACAGGAGCCAATTAGAAAGGCAGACTTACGGTGCAAAGCAAGGTTTTACAAAGAAAAATGCTACAAGAGCCCATCACCTAGACTCATGGTAAAAAGCAAGGTTTTACAAAGAAAATGACATCTAAGCTATGAGTTAAAAAAGCAAATAAATATGAATTGAAAAGGCAAGGTAGAGAAGAGGTGTGTTAGCATGCTCAAGAGTTACGGAGGGCATGATGGCTTAGAAGTTAAAGCAGTTAGATGTAGCATAGAGTTTGAGTGGAAAGATTATTGTGGCCACACAATGGATCACAGAATTAGAGAAACAGGCGGCAGAGAGGCTATTGAGGTATCCTAGGCTCGAGGTGCTGGTGGAGCAAATAGGATGAAGAGATGTGAATGGATTCCAGTGATATTTGGAAGTCATAGTAAGAAGACTTGGAGTTTGACTTGATGTGGTATGTGAAGAAGAGAGAGAAAACAAGTATAATGCCAAAGTTTCTTAAGCAGCCAAATAAATGGTCTTGTATTTAATAAAATGAGGATTTGAGGCAACGGTCACACTGGATTTAGGAAGAGACAGATGATGCATTTGTTTCTTTTTTGAAAAAAATTATTTTATTCTGGCAAGAACACTTAACATGATCTCTACCCTCTTAACAATTTTCTAAGTGTACAATACGGTATTGTTAACTATAGAAATGATGTGGTACAGTAGACCTCTAGAAGGATTCACCTTGCATAATTGAGACTTTATGCCACATTGATGAGCAGCTCCCCATTTCCCCCTACCCCTACCTCCTAGCAAGCACCATTCTACTCTTGGATTCTGTTTGACTATTTTAGATGCCTTATGCAAGTAAAATCATGCAACACTTGCTCTTCTGTGACAGGCTTATTTTACTTAGCATAATATCCTTAGGATTTATTCAAGTTGCTGCATATTTCAGGATTTCATTTTTTAAGGTTAAATAATATTCTATTGTAGGTTGTATTAGTCTGCTTTCACACTGCTATAAAGACACTACCTGGGACTGAGCAATTTTTAAGGAAAAGAAGTTTAATTGACTCACAGTTCCTCATGGCTGGGGAGGCCTCAGGAAACTTACAATCATGGCAGAAGACAAAGGGGAAGCAAGGCACGTCTTACATGCTGATAGGTGAGAGAGAAGGGGGGGGGGGAGAGAGAGAGAGAGAGAGAGAAGGGAGGAGTGCCAGAGGCTTATCAAACAACCAGAACAGCATGGGGGAACCACCCTCATGATCCAATCACCTCCCATCAGGTCCCTCCCTTAACGTGGGGATTACAATTCGAGATGAGACTTGGATGGGGTGGGTGGGAACACAGCCAAACCATGTCGTAGGTATACACCACATTTTCTTTATCTGTTCATTCATCAATGAACATTTAAGTTGTTTCCACATCTTGACCATTGTGAACAGTGCTATAATGAATATAAGAGTGCTAATACTTCGGGATCCTGATTTCAATTCCTCCGGATAAATACCAAGGAGCAATATTGCTGGATAATATGGTAGTTGAATTTTTATTTTTTGTGGATTCTTCATACTTTTTTTCCACAGTGGCTGCACCATTTTGCATTCTCACCAACAGCTTAGAAGGATTTCAATTTCTCCACACCCTCACCAACACTTTCTGTCTTTTCTTTTTTTTGTAATAACAGGCTAACAGCTGCGAGGTGAGATCTCACTGTGGTTTTGATTTGCATTTCTCTGGTCATTAGTGACCATAAGCATCTTTTCATAAACTTGTTGACAATTTGTATGTCTTCACTGGAGAAATGTCTAGTTAAGTGTTGAGCTTATTTTTTAAATCAAGTTATATTTCTTTTGCTATTGAGTTGCATGAGTTTCTTTATACAGAATGTTTTGAAAATTAACCCCTTAACTGATACAAGGTTTGCAAATATTTTCTCCCATTCTGTAGGTTGCCTTTTTATTCTATTGATTGTTTCCTTTACTGTGCAAAAGCTTTTTCATAAGATGTAGTTCCACTTGTCTATTTTTACTTTGGTTGCCTATGCTTTTGACATCATATCCATGAAATTATTTCCAGGACCAATGTTGTGAACCTTTTTTTCTTGTGATTTCTTCTAGGAGTTTCATAGTTTCAGGCCTTATTCCTTAGGTCTTTAATCCATTTTCAGTTAATTTGTGTGTATGGTGTAAGATACAAATTCAATTTTATATTCTAAACATATTGAGTTACCTGTTACATATCCAGGAGGCACTGTCTTGAAGTTAGCCATAAATATGAATCTGAAGTTCAGTGTAGAGTTTAGGGCTAGTGGTAGATCTGTACATCCCAAGCATGATTGGATATGAATGTCAAGGGAGAAAGCAGAAACACTCACAGAGAATACAAGAAGAGGTCAGAATAGTGAGGAACATCAACCAATAGCTCAACAATTAAAGGTGGGACAGATGAAGGGACCCTGACATGGAGCCTAAGAAGGTACGGTCAAAGCCATACTAGGAATGCTTTGGAGGAAGTATGGATGCCTGTATGGAGGAAGAAATTGAACAGCAAAGAGTAAGGGAGTAATTAGTGTAGTGTGGTTCTTAACACTATCCAAGAGAGGGAGATTTGGAGCTCATATGGAAGAACAAAATTCCTGTCCTGTTTGGACAGGAAATGAGGTACCCCTTCTATTGTAGCTGAAGGGAAAGAGAAAAATATCAGTATGGAACAAAATAAATAGTTAATCTGGTGTATGGGAGAAAATTCTGGTTGATAGTTTCTCTTTTTTGGAAAATAGAGGGTAGAATAGTGTCACAGAAGAGGTGAAGTTTTATGTCTAAGGAAACTAGATAAAGTTAGAAAATCCCCTTCAAAATTGAGAGAAGAAACTAAGAAAATCTGATTTTGTTGTTGTTTTGTTTTTTTGTTTGTTTTTGTTTGTTCGTTTTTTTGGCATCATTGAGCACCCAGGAATGGTGTGATATCATGAATTTATCATGTTCTGAATCTTAACAGCTGTGCTACTTGCCAGTGGTGTTTGGGTGTATGTGCAGAGAAAGCAGATATTTGGCCTGATTCAGGTAGGTGTTTCCCCACGTGTGGAGTGAGAAGAACAATAAAAGAAGAGATTTGAGGATACTGGATTCTATTTTTTGCTCAAAACCAGCTCCTTATTCTGCAATTGTAACACTTTCTCAGAATTGATTGAAAAATTCAGACCTTAGTTATTTTTTATGCTTTTCAAAATCGATCAATTCCTTGGTCAATGTTAATAAAAGAAAAATGAGTTTTCCCTTAGCATTTCATGTTTAATTGCTGAATGTCTTGTTGACATTCTTATGTTTGTTTTGATGTGACTTCAATGGAAGTAGTGCATATATTGGTTTTTCTTATTCCTCATATCCAAATAGCTAGGGCATATTTATATAATGATCTGCTAATTCACCATGATATTTCCACAATGTTTGAAAATTTTGTATATATTAAGATTTTATATGTTACTACATCTAAGAAGGAAACACATCTCTACATGGGCATCCTGCCTGGCATAGCCCTTTGGATGAAAGTACAACTATGCCTGAGGAAGCAGTTTCCCACTTCCCAGAACGTAAATACATCTCAAGACAGAAAAACATGGAGATGTGGGTGCAAGACATGAGTATGTCATTAGATTTATACATTATAAAAAAGCATCTTGCGAATAGTAAATCATGAGTTGTTTAAATGGGATTTAGTGTACCAGGTGGAACCCAGATATAAGTAGATGAATGTAGGTCTACTTACTGAGACAATTACATAATCTAATAAAAAGATTTAAAGAAGTGGTCTCTTGTCTTCTTGTTACAGCCCAATAGAGGAACTGGTTCCACGGCTTTGTTTGATGTCAGTGAATTATGCAACAGGTTTTAAGAACTGGTTCTTAAATAGTAAGGACTGGATTGCACTGCGGTCATGTTTTTCAAAAGTCAAAAACAAGTACTTTCTGTTGGATGTACACATGGCAAGACAGCGAGAATATTTTATATGTTTTGATTGTCTTCACAATCTAACCATGACTCAGTCAGGCAGTGAGCCCCATCAGTTGTTAAAAATGATTTAAATATAGTCAAATAATTTGTTCTTGTGAACACAACCTAGCTTCTATTTTCAGGTAAAGGGACATTTTCATTTTTCCCTTGTGGTCTAACTCCAAGTTTTCCTTGTCATCATTGTAAGCATAAATCTTGTAATATCTTCTCTTTGGAACCAAAGCTAATAGTTTAATGATATGAAGAAGAGAATAATCAGAGAGAGTTTTCAGACAAGGTGAAAATACAGTAAAACCCTGGAATTAGATTTGGATTGGATTATAAAGAAAAGGAAGCATGTGTCCTTGTTTAGATGGGGAAAAATTATGGGAGTGCAAATATTTACATCAAAATCTAAGATAAAAAGATGGATAGAGCTAGGTATATATTAACATCAGATGGAATCCTTTTTTCACTTGTCAGTACACAAGCAACTGAAGTTGGAAAAATAGTAAGAACATCATTGTGTGAGTAAATATAGAACAGGGGAAAAACGCTGTGCTGAGATTTCTTTTCTGATTTTGTTTCTTCTTTATCAACAACTCTGGAGATTCTTATCACAGCCAACGACCTTTGTTGCAGGCCTTACTGCATGGGACTCTGTTTCATCTGCTTTTGTGCTTAGTCACTGTAGCCTCCTGTCTGCAGCTGTTTTCTCTACCAGGAGCAGGCAGGGTTGTGGCGTCTTTAGAAAATAGGGCATGCAAGGCAGCAGGTGCCAGTGTCAGTAAAGGCCCTGCCTGGCTCCCTTGCTGAGAATCCAGGCCATGCCTGAGCTAGGGTGTGCATGTGTGTGTGACTGTGTGTGTATATTGCAAAACAAAGTTTCTTGGGTTTAGCTAGATTTCATTTTACCTTCTGAGTGAGCTTGTATTTTCCATGGAAAATGGACAATTCTTTCTTTTCCATAGGTCAGGAAGCTGTTCCTGCATTCTTTGGGACCAGAAAAATAATTTTCATTTATCTTCTGTCATTATCTGGCTCTTTCCTCCTAAATCTCATTTACACTGATGTAAATGTAATATTCTATAATGACAGTCCAATAGTGTGTAATCTCTTTAATGTCTGAAATTCTGAACATCTGAAATTCTGTTTTATTCACATAATATATTTTTTTTTGAGATGGAGTTTCGCTCTTGTTGCCCAGGCTGGAGTGCAATGGTGTAATCTTGGCACACTGCAACCTCCGCCTCCCAGGTTCAAGCAATTCTTCTGTCTCAGCCTCCCAAGTAGCTGGGATTACAGGTGCCTGCCACCACGCCCAGCTATTTTTTTGTATTTTTAGTAGAGATGGGGTTTCACCATGTTGGCCAGGCTGGTCTCGAACTCCTCAGCTCCGGTGATCCACCTGCCTTAGCCTCCTAAAGTGCTGGGATTACATGTGTGAAGCACTGTGCCTGGCCCTTCACCAAGCATCTTTTATTGAGGCCATACATTCATATGAAAAACTTCCCAATCAATCTTGGGTAGATACTTGAAAATAAATATTTAAGGAACACTAACCTGTTTGAATGATCAAAGTACCAGTTGTCATTTAGCCAAATGGGAAGAGACCAAGCTGAGAGTCAGAAGGCAAGAGTCTTTACTTGGGGTTGGCACTGACCTTTGAGCAAATCAGTGCCTTTTTTTTTTTTTTTTTTTTTTTGAGACAGTCTCTCTCTGTTGCCCAGGCTGGAGTGCAGTGGCAATCTTGGCTCACTGCAACCTCTGCCTCCCGAGTTCCAGTGATTCCCCTGCCTCAGCCTCCCAAGTAGCTGGGATTAGAGGCATGAGCCACCATGCCCAGCTAATTTTTGTATTTTTAGTAGAGACAGGGTTTCACCATGTTGGCCAGCTGGTCTTGAACTCCTGACCTCAGGTGATCCACCTGCTTCAGCCTCCCAAAGTGCTGGAATTACAGGTGTGAGCCACTGTGCCTGGCAAGTCAGTGCAT
Organism: Pan troglodytes; assembly: GCF_028858775.2. Taxonomy (NCBI): domain Eukaryota; kingdom Metazoa; phylum Chordata; class Mammalia; order Primates; family Hominidae; genus Pan; species Pan troglodytes. The sequence goes on along the minus strand of NC_072410.2, from coordinate 20,224,366 downwards.
TCTTAAGGACCTCATTCTCTACAGATGTAAATGCATATATTGCAATGGAAAAGACTGGGAGTGTGTGTGTATGTGTGTGTGCACTTTTTTCGTGTGCTTGTATAATCCTGAAGACCGAGCTCTTTCTTCTTCCAGTCAGATATCCAGCTTAGCATAGGAAAGGATAGGAGTTGAAGATACCATTAGTTGTAACTAGGATGTGGATATTGTCTTTTCTTGCTGGCACTGTGGAGGCTGTCACCTCCCGTGTAAGTACTACTAAAAATGCTTCTGAATGCTTTCCATTCAGTGATTCATTTGGCTCCAGTTCATGAGCTTGGATCACCTGGTTTACACTTGTGATGTAACTACTAAACATGAACATCTGGGAAAACAGTGCCTCAGGCCCAGTGAAACTTCTCACAGGCAGCCTCTTTGATGGTTATAGTGTGTGTGTTCCTAATAAAGTGCTGTTGCAACTCTTTTCTGCTAACCTTTAACTTCAAGGACTGCAGGGAATTCTTGGCGAATTGACCTACTAACTTCTGAGCTTGGCAACTTTGCCAAAGTTTTTCAGTAGTTGGAAATGAATCTCAGTGAATTTAATCTAAAACTTAAAACCTAGATAGGCCTGAATTTAAACCTGAGTAGCTGTGAAATTAAGTCCAGTGGAATTGAAATTAGTTTCTTATTTTCATATCTGATATGATTTAGCCATTCTTGATGTTCTTCATACTTAAAGATCCAAAGGAATATAGTGTTTCCTCTGAATATTGAAACTGAAGAAAGCAATTTTTTTAAAGCAAAGGAGACCGAGTGCGGTGGCTCCCGCCTATAATACTAGCACTTGGGGAGACCGAGGCGGGCGGATCACGAGGTCAGGAGTTCTAGACCAGCCTGACCAACATGGTGAAACCCCGTCTCTACTAAAAATACAAAAATAAGCTGGGTGTGGTGGTGCATGCTTGTAATCCCAGCTACTCAGAAGGCTGAGGTAGGCTAATCGCTTGAACCCAGGAGGCAGAGGTTGCAGTGAGCTGAGATCGCACCACTGCACTCCAGCCTGGGTGACAGAGAGAGACTCCATTAAAAAAAACAAAGGGAAATAGTGAATTGAGTGCACAGTATAGACTGGTATTCTGGAAAATTACCCCTCCTCATCCATTTTTAAATATCTTTTTGGTTGTTTTCATAAGTACCTACAAG